>NC_138369.1:155517474-155559271 GCF_054177405.1 Leptonychotes weddellii | reverse complement strand
GACTCCTTAATTTCTCTTTCTTCTGTCTTATTGTTGGTGTATAGGAATGCCACTGATTTCTGTGCATTGATTTTGTATCCTGCCACTTTACTGAATTCCTGTATGAGTTCTAACAGTTTTGGGGTGGAGTCTTTTGGGTTTTCCAAATAAAGTATCATATCATCTGCTTTATTTCTATGTGGAAAACCTGAGGAATGGTATAGGACTTGAGGAAAATCTCAGTTACAGTTCTCTAGATTTTTAATTGCCAATTCTGCTTTTCCTCAAATATACAGGGTTCACAGATTGGGTAAAGGATATGAATTAGATTTTGGTCAGTATATAAAACATTTTTTTTCCTATAAAGTCATTGTACTTTGTATGACTGCTATTGGCCTTACACCAACCACATGCCCACTGAGTGATGCAGCAAATACAGAATCAAGACACTTAGGACAAGTTTAGGGGATTCTTATGCACAATCACCTTCTAAGGAGAACAATAAGTTTGCATTATCCTCCCTGTGGGCACTGTCAAGTTCATTGTTTTTCTATATGTTGGCTAACTGAACATAATTTTTTAAAAAAAGGAAAGAAAGAAAGAAAAGAAAAAAAAAGAGACAACTATTACTTTAGCCCTTTTTACTTTACTTAAACTTGCCCATAGTCTCTTACGTATAATTTGAGTAAACATTCAGAGAGGTAATTTTTAGTGATTTTTAGATGTTATATTATCTGATATCGTTAGTCCAAAATTTCATCTATCTAAATTCTTGGAGATATATATATATATATATATATTTGTTGTTGTTGTTGTTGTTTAAATCCACAAAGAAATTACTTGCTATCCAGGAGTTTAAAACCTAAAACAGACCAAGTTAAACTCAACAACAGAAATAATGTCCTAGTAATTTTTGTACCTTAAAATGTTACAAAAACATAAGATTGTAAATATCTGTGAAATTGATTTTACTCCATTGTATATTTTTTAGTTCATAATTTTATTTTATTTATTTTTATTTTTTTATTTTATTATGTTCAATTAGCCAACATACAGTACATTAGTTTTTTTAATTTTATTTTATTATGTTATGTTAATTTGCCTTAAATTAATATATACAAATCCATTTTGTAAATAAGAGAGCACAGTTCTTTAAGCCTATTTTCTTTACAAAAGAATTCTCAATAAAAATGCATTAAATATCAATTACCTTAGCACTTCTACAAATATGAAAATTAAATATGATCCCATTTACAAAAAATATTTGTGTGAATTTTCTCAGCTGTGTGTCAGACTGAGTATATAAGTTGCACTACTCAAATGTCTCTGCTACAAATTCATCCTTCTTTAAATGTGACCAAGTTAATCTTCCTAAAGCATAGCCCTAAATAATCACTTTGCGCCTTAAGTTCCTTTAATGGTTTTCCATTACTGCTACATTCTGTACCAAGAATACTCCTGGGATATTCATCATGTTCAACCACACACCTACTACTTAACATTTCCAATCTTCTTTCCCAAGGCTTCTTTATTTTCATTTTTCCTCTCCCACCAGAATAGGCTGTTCATTTTATCTAAAACATATCCCAGATTCCCTTACCTTTTATTGTTTTGCCTATACTTTTCCTTCTATTTTTATATCATAATTTCCCCACTTTTGTTGTTGACATATTTCCCATCCTTGAAAAGTCCAAAGTCTTTCCACATGCTTTTAAACTTCATTTTATTTCTCTCACTATGAATTGCCTTGATTATTCTATGTCACTGGCACATTCTACAGTTTGCTTTGGTTATATAGATGTTTATATCAGTCTAATTTTTCCATAATCTGCAGAGTACTTAGCTCAGTAAATATTTGTTGAATTGAGGAGCAAAGATACATTAAATGGATGGTGTAAGGAAGGAATGACAGATATAAATGGGTACAGTATAAATATCCCTGAATGAAATGGGGGAGAACATACAATTGGACTACAGAGGATGTGGCCATTATGTAAGCCAGGAAAATCACATCCAACTTTAGATACATTCTTAGTTTTTTACTAAGAGTATGTTCTATTAGGGCAGAGAAGGATAATGTTTTACCCATCTTTGATTCATTTTCTAGCATTATTAACAGATCACTACTGTTTATATTCATTGGTGGACTCACCTTGAACTCCCCCAATATATTCAGGAATACACTAAGAATTCATTGGCTTTTAATGGAATTTAGAAGTTATGATTTTAAATGTTCAAAACCATATAATCTATATTGTTTTGAGAACCAAACTGGTTTTTTTTTCTTTTTCCAGAGCAGTTTTAGGTTCACTGCAATAGCCAGTGGAAAATATAGAGATCTCTCTTATATCCCCAGATCCCACATATACATGGTCTCCCGCGTTATCAACATCCCCCACCAGAGTGATACATTTTTTATAATCAATGAACTGACACTGACACATCACAATCACCCAAAAATCCAGAGTTTACATTACTGTTCACTATTGGTGTTATACATTTTATGAGTTTGGCTGAATGTATATAATGACATGTATATACCATGTAGTATCATACCGAGTAGTTTCACTGCCCTAAAAATCCTTGGGTTCCACCTATTTATCCCTCTCTTTCCTCTAACTCCTGGCAACCACTGATCTTTTCACCATTTCCATAGTTTTTCCTTTTCTAAAATATTATGTAGTTGAAATCATACACTATGTAGCCTTTTCAGATTGGCTTTCTACAATTAGTAACATGTATTTAAGGCCCTTCCATGTTTTCTTCAAGATTTGATGGCTCATTGCTTTTTAGTACTTAATAATATTCCAGTGTCTGGATGTACTACAGTTTATTTATCCACTCATCTACTAAAGAGCATCTTGGTTTCTTCCAAGTTTTGGCAATTGTGAATAAAGCTGATATAAATATCTGTGTGTAGGTTTTTGTGTGGACCTAACTTTTCAACTTTTTTGGGTAGATACCAAGGAACATGATTGCTTGTTTGTATGGTAAGAGTATGTTTAGTTTTACAAGAAACTGTTAAGCGGTCTTCCAAGTGTCTGTATCATTTGCACTTCTACAAGCAATGAATGAGAGTTCCTGTTGCTCCACATCCTAACCAGTATTTGGTGCTCTCAGTATTTGGGATTTCGGCTATCCTAATCAATGCATAATGATATCACATTGTTGTTCTAATTTGTAATTCCTTAATGACATTTGATGTGGAACATCTTTTTTTATGGTTACTTGTAATCTATATATCTTCTTTAGTGAGGTGTCTACTGAGATCTTTTGCCCATTTTTTAATAAGGTTGTTTGTGTTTTTATTGTCTTTAAGAGTTCCTCATATTTTTGGATAACAATTCTTTATCAAATATATCTTTTGAAAATATTTTTTTCCTAATCTGTGGTTTGTTTCTTTATCTTCTTGACATCGTTTATTGCAGAGCAGAAAGTTTTAATTTTAATGAAGTCTAGCTTATCAATTCTTTCTGTTATGGATCATGGTATCTTAAAAGCATGGTATCTAAAAAGTCATTGTCATATCCAAGGTCATCTAAATTTTCCCTTTTGTTTTCTTCTAGGAGTTTTTTACTTTTGTATCTTATAGCTAGTTCTATGTCCATTTTGAGTTAATATTTGTGACAGGTTAAAGGCTTGTGTCTAGGTTCATTTTTTTGCATGTGCATGTCCAGTTTTTCTAGTATCATTTGTTAAAAAGTTTATCTTTGCCTTTGCCCCATTGTCAAAGATCAGTCTACTATATTTATATGGGGCCTTACACCTTTAATTTTTTTGAGTATAGTTGACACGTAATGTTACATTAGTTACAGGTGTACAACAGAGTGATTCAACTTCTCTATATGTTATGCTGTGCTCACCCCAAGTGTAGCTGCCATCAGTCACAATACAATTCTATTAATATATCACCAACTATATTTTCTACAGTGTGCCTTTTATTCATATGAGACCTTACATTAAAAACAAAAACAAAAAACTTCCCATGGTTGTCCTACCCAAAGCATGTAATCACAACATTGACTTATGACATTTAAAATTTTAATTTAAACTTAAAATTTTTGAATATTTAAAAGATAACATTTTTGAGCTATTTTTATATAAAATAACACATTTATTGAAGAAATATTGTAAAATATTGATTAAAGATTAAGGAAAAAATGTTATAACACCATCACCCAGAGATAATTGTGGCATATGTTGGTACATATATTTTTTACCATTTTTCATATATTTGTGTCATTTATTTTTTTTCAAAAAATTAGGAACCAATCTTATACCATCTTTTTCACTAATATTCATATTGGAATATCTTTCAATACAAATAAATATACTTCTGCAAAATGTTATTTGATGGCAGAATGCATTTGGTTTATTTTGATATTTTATTTCTTTAGATAATTTTAGGGCTAAATCTTTTTATAAGTGTTTGATTATTTGATTTGATTATTCTTTTTTTATAAGATATGTATTTTTAAGACTTTAAGAGAGAAAAAGAGAGAGAAAGCACAAGCAGGGAGAGTGGCAGGCAGAGGGAAAAGTAGGTTCCCCACTGAGCAAGGAGCCCAATGCGGGACTCGATTCCAGGACCCTGGGATCACGACCTGAGCCAAAGGCAGACGCTTAAAAGACTGAGCCACCCAGGCATCCCATAATTTGAGTATTCTTAATATAAGATCTTCAAAATGACATGTTGGTTCAAATGTCTCCCTCTTTCTATGTCCTCATACTTTAGGGTTTAGTTGTGTCTATCTAAGTTTCTTTCCTGAATCTCCAGGTCTGGATCGCTAAAGAACTGGAAGTCTTTGGTGCCCTACTGGTTAAGGCAAATAAGATAAACAAAAGGGACCTCTGCAAATTATGCTGTCAGGTCACTTACCTATGATACTGAAAAATACTTCTTAAATAATTGCCAATGTTGTCTTTCTTTCTTTTCTACTATAATTTGGACTCAATCATTAAAGCTAAGCTTCTCAGGATTTAAAACAAAAACAAAATGTACTCTCTTTGTTTGCTAGTACCAACAAAGTACCATAGACTGGGAATTTATTTCCTTGCAGTTTTGGAGGCTAGAAGTCCAAGATGAAGGTGCCAGCAGGGTTGGTTTCTTCTGGGAGGCTCTCTCCTCCTTGTGGATGACTGTCTTCTTCCAGTGTCTTCACGTGGTCTTCCCTCAGTGTCTATTTCCAAATTCCCTTTTCTTTTAAGGTTACTTGTCATATTGGATTAGAGTCCACTCTAATTTCTTCATTTAACTTTACCTCTCTAAAGACTCAGTCTCCAAAAACAGTGACCTTCTGAGGTAGTGAGGGACAGAACTTCAACATGAATTGTGAGGGAATACAGTTCCCTCATATACATATTTTTATATCTTTTCTTTTCTTCTGGAAGAACAATAGTAGTCTTATTTTTCTAAGGTATAATGGCAAAGATTTAAGATAGGAACATTTTGTCAATCAGTAAACAAATCCTTCCTCGTTTAGTCATTAAAATTCACGACAGCTGGTGCTGAGTCTGTCTTGTTCATCTCTATCCTCATTGACTAGTATGTTATCTAAAATAGAGCATGTACAAAGTAAAGATTTGTGGATTAGATGAATAAATGAAAGAAATATCCATTTACTTAAGAAACTGTGATAACTGGTGCGAGGGAAAATCAAGGAAGTACAGTGTTGCTTTCAAAGAGTGTGTAATATCAAGGGAAGGATTATAACATTTGAAGTCTGATAATAAAGTCATATCGCAAACTCAAATGCCCTCAAGTGTTAGGGAAGTAATTTAAATGTGTGAAGCAGCTACAAATAAGAAAATAAGCAATGAGAGGGCCTTCTAAAAACTATAAAATCAATGCTAAACCTAATACAAGTATACTTTCTCAAAACAACCACAATGACACTATGCTACCAACCAAATATGTCTGAGGGTTTGTTTAGGATCACAGGATATCAGTTCTCTATTCTTCTTTAGGATGCGCAGTTGCATTATTTTATAGACTTATAAAAAGATAATTAAAATTAAACAGCCAATGAATAGCATAGATTCTTCAATATATATGGTAGGTATTCTCAAATTTGAAAAAGCACTGTAGGCCTGCTGATTCAATTTATACATCAAACCATTGCTAGACAGCAATATGATCTGAGCAATCTCTAAATATCTTCACTGGTTTAAAACATATAATTCCATGTAGAAATTTTTACCCATCTATAGTGTGTATTAACTAATGATAATTAACTTAATTTTCCCAATTATAATAATCTGTGTGTCCTTGAATATATATGATTAGCTAACTGTATTTAGATCTTACTGAGACAATTTTTAAAATGTATTTCTGTTGTTCTGTAGCGGCTTATAGGTTATTTACAGAGAGTCTACAGAGATTCAAATCACTTTGGATCCATTCCCATGAACTAATGTTACGTCTTTGTTTTTTTCATAGCCACTATCAATTCCCTCCCTGTTGAGTTATTCACATGTCTCAAATAAAGAAGTATACTTATCGAATGTTGAATGAATTCCTCTACCAAAGCATATTCTCTCATAAAAGAGAAAGTAAATGATGAGTCTTTTATATTCTACATTAAGCCCAGCACTTGATTTAACCTAGGGCTATATGTACATATAAATTTTCATAGACACAGTTAATATGTTTCCATTTTTATAGCCCTCTCAAACTTTTCAGATAGAGGTGAAGGGCTGTTTAATCCCTCTCTTTGATTTATGAATAGAATATATGCTTACAGAGCTTGACTTGCTGGTTCAACTGTTGGCTTTTTGTTTGTTTGTTTGTTTTTGAATCAGATATTAATTTGGGAAGACATTTTAAGATGTTCAATAAATATTGCATGTTGCTGTTTAACGCAAGAGGGATTTTCCCTCTCTGAATGAATTTAGTATCCCTAAAAGATTTCGGGAGAGCATCCTTCGAGATGCAAAATTTACAAGATGCATCCAGAAGCAGTGGAAACTTTTCTAAAATGCCCAGTTGAGGACCCTGCTGAGCTAAAACGTCTCCACACGTTTTCCTTCTCATATTTAGAAGAACTGTAAATCGCTGGAAACAGCTACTTCATTTCTGTTCTCTGGCCAGTGCTTGAATCCTGGGAGACATTCCAGGGGATATGGGCTTGATAGCTTCAGCACATCCTGCGGAGAACTCCCCATACAAATCCCAGCTGAGGTGGCCGCCTTTGGAAAGGACATGTTTCCAGCCGGCAAGAAGACTGCATTATCTCTTCTCCCTAGGGAGCAAGATCCCTTTTGATCAAGTTTGCAGTTACTTCAAGGTCAGAAAGGAGCACCTTGCACTAGTCTTGCTGGCTTTTTCCCAGCCTCCGAGTGGAGTCCATCTGCTTCCCTGCCAGCATGTGTTTAAACCTAAGCAGCGGCATTAAGAAGGGAGGGGTCAGGAAAGGGATAAAACTTAAAGAAATCCAGGTATAAACTGGTGACCAAATGTTTCAGTTGGAGGGGGCAATCCCCGCAATCTAGTCTGTGTTACTGAACTACACCACCTTTCAGCACCCCAATTTTTTGTGCTCTCTCAGATTTAGGGTTCATTAACTTCCCCCCTTTAGAAGCGCTTTTGCAGGACAACACATGAAGGAAGACAGTTTCCTGTCTGATCGGATCAGAGTACTTTGCCTCCGGGAAAATTCCATCCATGTATTAAAACAAATTTTAAACTAAAACTTTGAATTCAAGTATCTTTAAAAGGAAAAAAGATTTTATTTTATAGGTACTTTTCTAATAATACAAAACCACATTCTATGAAGCACTTACTTTACCTATGGAAATTTGTTACATGTGCATGTTCAAAGGTTTAATAAATCACCACACACGGTATCATGGGTGATTAGCAAAATAGTAGGTAATTAACTTTCAATTACCAACAAAACTCCAAAATACTAGCAAATATGGATCTCATCACCTTTTCTGAGGAGATTTTTTTTTCCTTCCTCTGATGAGTACCAGAGAGTTTCTCTAGATTCCAAAATGAGATGTAGACATTACTGATGTTTGAACTGGAGGGAAATATTGCTGATTGTGGCACAAAGGACAGTGGGGTGAGAGTTAGGGAAGTTGATTTTTCTAATCTGTTACTAACTGTACACACAAGCAACATGGAATGGTTGCCTTGCACTAAATTAATGCCTGTGACTTCTTTTCTTCATCTGTACTCTGAGGGAACTTTGCTTTTCCAAGCGTGGGCCGCAGACCAGCAACCTCCAAACCACTCCAGAGCTTTGAAAAATGCAAGCTCAGAGTCCTGGTAACAGAACCACGGATTCAGAATCTTCATTTTAGCAGGTCTCTCTGTGATTCATACACACATTAGAGTTTGAGAAGGCACCATTTAAATTAACTTCAAGGATCCCTTCTTCCATAATCCATGATGACATGGAATAAAAATCCCATATGGTGTTGTTACTTTAGCAAGGTTTCTGAATTTAGCTCAAAGAAAGATTCATGTCCTTGCCCTTTGCAGAACTGGAAAGCAGGTGACCACTGTGGACATTTGTATTTTTTTCATGTGAGCACATGTGCATGGTGCTTTTGTGTTTTAGGCTGGGAAGAAGGAAAGTCAAAGTGACCAGGGGAAGTCAAAGACAATGGAGGGAGTGAGATGATATTTGTTCTCCATCTGTCTTCATCTAGTTTTGAAATTCTAACAAAGAAGGCATATAGTCAGAAGTTGAGTAGCATCATTATAATTCATGATGATTTGGCCTTTGGCAACAATTCAGAGCAGAAGCACCCTTCCCATTTTCTTCAGGAAGAGCCAGGAGCAGCATCTATGGGCATCATAGAGCAGCAGGAGTAACTGCTGTGCCCAGAAGACTACTCAGGGAATCATCGTGGTTAGGAAGCATGGCACCAGCAGTGAGCCTCCCTCTAATTGCCTTTAATTATCTTATGGATGTTATAGAACAAATGAAAATGCATAGACTGCTTTGGGAACCCATATACACACTGGGGATGCCCAGAAATAATTGCCCTTTAGTCAAGATCTAAGAGTGAATCCATCTTTCCCTTCACACTTGCAAGTGTTTTAGTGAATTGTACTCCTATCCAACCAGTTGCTCAAGCCAGGAACTAGGAATAATCTTTGACTTTCCTTTCCCGTTATTCCCACATTAGTCAATGAGCAAGGGTGATCAATTAAAAATCTTAAATATTCTTTATCTCTATTAGCTTCCCTCTAATTCTTACTATTATATTTCCCCACTCAAGGCAATATCATGTCCCAGGACCAACCTTGCAACTTGCCACCTTGAAACTGCTTTGCTTTTCTTCTAATCCATTTGTTATGGTTTGGAAGTCCATTTTTGATCTTGTCTCTGCATAGCTAACTAGTTCCATCTCCTTCCTTTCCCTACCACTTATGTGCTATGTATGTATATGAATTTTAGTTTTCAGATGTAATGTGCTTTAGTTTCCACTCTTAGTCTTTCTATAGATTTCCCCCAGTTTAGTGGGCTATCCCTTTTCAATTGAGCCAAGTATTACTTATCCTGCAAATGCTAACTTCGATTAAATCAAAATAAAATAATTAATTTGGACTCCTAAAACGTATAGATTTTTACGGAGCACATAACAGGTGGAGGTTGCCTCGTCTCAGAGATCACAGGGAGGTTCCTAGAGGTTACCTGGCACCTCATTTTTAACAGTAAACTAGCTAAATGCCCTATCGGAATATTAATAGGTGAATGGTACATTTCCTTCCCAGAACAATTCCTCAATAGCATCATCTCAAAACCACTTTTTGTTCTTTCAAGCAAATAGAACATAAGCTGGGACTAATTATAAGAAAATCTAAGTGACTAAACAGATGGGCTGTAATACTATTTCTAGTTAATCATGTTCCCTATATTAATTATTTATACATGGCTTTGAGCACATAGTATCACAAAACAATAATCCCGTTAAAGGTTATCAGAATGGCTTTGCATTAAGCTGCTTCTGGTTCAAGCAGACAACTTTGTGACACAGAAAAAAGCGTGGCGAATTATAGCAACCTTGTTCTCCATGCTGATCCTCTTTACCACCAGTTACATAAACAAGTCTAGCAAGTGGATTAGTAGGCTTCTCTCTCCCTTGCATTCTGGACTTTATTCTAAAAGAGAAATTTTAACCCCAGAACTAGAGCTCTGCACAGATCCATGGTTTTACTTCACATGAGCTGCATGTGACCAGTTCTCTCAGATAGTTATCACATGATTGTATATATAGACTTGTCTCAAGATCCAACAATACCATCAAAATGAAGTTAAGTCCTCTGAGATAGCTGAAATTCTCATATTCCCACTCAAGGAGAATTACTCTTTTTGTCCTTTTCAGGAACAAAATTATACCGTGGAGTACATGGTCAGTTTAAAAGAAAAAAAGACTCACAGTCCTTCTGCAAACATTCTTTCCCTCAGTGGACTCACAATTTAAATTATTTTAAGGGAGATAGAAAAAAAATGAAACAGACAATACAGAAATTCAGAGGACTACATTTGTAGTACTTTTGGGGTGGGGGTGGGGATGATGGTCCTGATTGACTCCCAGGTGTGTTTTTACCATAAATGGCTATCAGTTCTAACTCCTCTAACATGCACACGGTTTCCAATACACAGGGAAATCTGAAGCCAAGTGAGCTTTTCGTCTTTCTTCTGGTAAACATTTTACATAGCTGTTGTGAGATGGCGTCTTCAGGAATTCCTCTCTCCGAGATTCTTTTTACTGGACATAATATCCCTCCCAACTTGGAAATGTGAGCAGGCCTATATATTTCCCATTTCTTGACTGTTCTGGCAGTTTTTCCCTGAAAGGGAGGAAAAGCCCTATAAAATTTCTCTGGGCCCCCCAAAGCAGAAACATCTGCTGGAGTCATGAGTAGCTTGTTGGCGCTGCTGCTCGGTCCCAGCCTGGACTTGATTATCTCCGTTTCACCAGTGTCCATGCTCTCGGTGAGGAGCGCAGAGAGAGGTCTCTGGGAAGACTCATTATAAATAATGAGAACACGGAAGAAGAAAGAGGGAAAAGGTTCAAGCTACTTTGGCCGATGCATTTTGTGAATTTCACAAACTAAAATCATTAGACCACCAAGCTGCTCAATTAGGAATCGAGATTTAAGAAATCAGGCCGTTGCTTTCTGTAAATACAGCTGCTTGGCAAACACAACGAAAAAGAGTGACAGATTCTTTGCTTGATCCTTTTTTCCTACCAGAAAAGAAAAAAAAAAAATGTTAGTTATTTTAAGTGACACTCTGGGGAAAGGATTGGTTGCTGACCTGTCTGGAAGTTGCCGATTGCACGCTACCTCACAGTGGAGCTGCCAGGGAGTAGCATTTTCTGGCTTGAGTGTCAGGCATTTTTACTCTTTGAAATAGTCTAACAGGTGCAAGTCAAGTCCTGCTAGGAATGCTTATGTATGACAATGTATTGAACTCTTTCCTAAATTAGTTCACTCCATCCAATGTACAATATCACTTGTTGGAAAATTTTTGGTGTGCTGTCAGTTCAATCGATTACTTAACAGATGAAAATAACCCTAGTTCTTTGCATCCTCCAGCAACTGACAATTGTATTACTTTTTTGCCATTAGTTTTCTTTTTTTTATTTTTAGAACTTTTTTTATTGAAGTATAATTAACAGTGTTATATTAGTTTCAGATGTACAATATAAGGATTCAACAATTCTATACATTTCTCAGGGCTCATCATGATAAGTGCACTCTTAGGCCTCTTTATCTATTTCACCCATTTCCCCCACCCCCAATTTCTCCTTTAGCAAACACCAGCTTGTTCTCTGTATTTTGGAGTCTGGTTTTTTTGTCTCTCTCTCTCTCTCTTTTTTAATTTGTTCATTTGTTATGTTTCTTAAATTGCACATATGAGTGAAATCACATACTATCTGTCTTTCTTTGACTTTTTTTATGTTATGTTAATCACTATACATTACATCATTAGTTTTTGATGTAGTGTTCCATGATTCATTGTTTGCGTATAACACCATTAGTTTTCTAGTGTTAATAACTGACAGGGTCAAAAGGCTCTCTGTCATTCTGATAAGATTTGCAGGGAAAACCATGTGAACTGATTAGATTTTAAAAGATTCACATTTTAAGGTAGACCTAATAGGTACACAAGGAAAGTTAAAAACGAGTGAGCCATGAGACAATGTCTGTGGAATCAAGTTCATTCTTGTGTAATCAATGTCTGTGGAAACAAGTTCATCAAGTGCAGGTGACTTATTCTCTGAGACAGAAGTTCTCACACTTAACTGCATCAGAAACCCCGGAGGGCTTGTTAAGGCACATATTGCTGAGTCCCAGTCCAGAGTTTTTCATCCAGGAGGTCTTGGGCGGTGCATTTCTTACAGGTTCCCAGGTGCAGGACATGGAGCTGGCCTGGGGCCACACTTTGGGAACCAATGCTCTAAGAGACATTGGGAGGAGCCAAGGCAAAATCCTGGTGCTTATCTCTAAGAGTTAGGCTTCCCAGATTTCCAGGTAAATAAACTACCCTGGGTGCCAAGTGTATCTTCACCTTACTCCACCAAGTGAGGGTCCTATTTTCATGCTAGGATAGTCTAAGGTGATTATTTGACCCAACTATTCTCCTTGTCACCTCTACATGTCTATATGCTATATATATGTATAATTGTTATTATTATATATATTATATATAAAATTTTCTTCAATTGTAGTTTTTGACAATTAATTGTTGTGATGATTTAGTGACTTTTAATTCTTTTCGTATTAAAGTCAGTTCTACCCCATTACCCACCCCACCCTCCCCCTGTAAACACTTAGTGTCATAAACACCCCAGGCAAGTCTCATCTTACAAATGAGTTGGATTTCTCATCACATACTGCTATCAACTTACCTGTATAGACCTGGAGGCAAATGTCAGCCTACCTCATAGGTTTCCACTCAGACTCACACTCTAGAGCGGAGTGCCCTCTGTCCTGTTCTCCACCAGCACTCACCTTCTTCTGGAACCTTCTCTTACTAACCCCTCATGTTCCCACTTCTTTAATAAACCTCAGCCAACACCTCTGCTCAACAGACACGTACACAAACACTTGATTTGCCTGGAGTCTTTGTTTTGTAGTTTTGTTAATTTTTCACTGAAGACTGCATTTTAAAACAATTTTCATGATAATGTTTGTGCTAATATAGAAGTTTAACTAAAAGCATTTTTGATAACTCAGTTTTATCCTAATAAACCTATATTTTAGTAGTTTATTATATTCCTATGGCTTATTATAAATAAAGACTATAAGGACCTTGAGATTTTTAAGATGCTATAAACCAAATGGCTCCAGGCTGAGACTGATTTGTGAGTACGTGCATCTTTTAATTTTTAACATTTTATTCTGAACTAATTTTAGATCTGCAAGAAAGTCACACAATGGTATAAATTCTTATGTCCTTCACACCACTTCCCCTAATGTTAATATCTTACAATAGCCAGATCATTAAATATAGTAATTATCTATAACTTAAAAACAAAGCAAGGTCAATATAGAGCTTTTATATTGTACACTGATCTCTTTGGATATGTCAAAAGTGACTGGGTAAAACTGAATGATCATTCAAAGATCCAGGAATTATTTCACTCCATACTGATTTTTCTCAATTAATATTTTTCTCAATTTTCTCCCACACTCTAAGGGGTGAGAATTATTATCTCAGGCATGTTTTAAACCTATTCCCCTCCTCCTTCTTATCAGAACAGCCTATAAATATAAATCAACATTTGTGGTATTAAAAGAAATGAGGGAAGGAAAGTTATCATTCAGTGCAGCCTGAGAGGTCCTACAATGCCCATTGCCCATGCCGGACGGATCCACTGAGGACAAAGCTCTAGCTTTGCCAGGGCAAAGCGTGGGCACAGAGGCCTTTGTGGAGGCTAGTGCCACCAGTCCTGCACGTCCAGACTTCTACAGGCATCTCGTAGCTATTGCTCTGCACACTCCCGTCACCTCTCACCTGGGTGCCACGAGGAGGTAGGGCACTAATCAGGTCAGGCGCTACTCAACTCCGGTGTCCTTACCACACGGAGGGATCTCCCGTTGTGGCAGCTCCAGGCACTCTCTCCTCTCCTCCAATTATCCCCTTTTATCTTCTCCTTTTCACAAAACATCTCCCATCTTAAAGAACCACTGAGAGCTGTCCATTTCAATAAACTAAAACATGAAGCTATTCTCTGACTTGCAGGGTGTGGTTGGAGAATGATGTGCTAACCTCAATGCATTTTTTCCTTCATAACCTACTCTGTAATATATTTATCTTCAAAGCCTACACTATAGTATTAGGAACATTAAGTATCTTGAATTGCTTTAGCCCTTTATAGATTCCATAAGTAAATACTTTGTTAAAAAAAAAAAAAATTCTGGGCACCTGGCTGTCTCAGTTGGTAGAGCATGCATCTCTTGATCTCAGGGTCATGAGATTTAGCCCCACACTGGGCAGAGAGAATATTAAAAAAAAAAAAAAATTCTAAGTTTAAAATTACCAAAACTATACAGAAGGAAAAGAGAACTCATATTAAATTTTCAAACTTTTGGTTTGGGGAAAAATAAGAGGGAAGGAGGAAAGCAGGCATGGTAGTATAGGAAGGGAAGTTAATAGGGGTGTCATTATTGCAGAGATGATCAAATATTAAGAAAGTAAGATGCCTCTAAATCTCTAAAGATAAAGCTGTTCCATATTGCATATTGCTATGCATTCATATTTAATAATGTTTTAATTTTATAGATATGGCAGTCCCTAATTTATTTAAATCAGGTTTGGCAAATACATGAAACATTTGCAACCATTTTGTATTCATTTGCCATGACAACTATGTTAAGTGATCTCAACAGTCTGTAGTCCTGAATCCTAAGGAATTCTCAGAATCTTTTACCATAATGCTCTGAACACCCATTTGTGGATTGGAGTTAATAAATGGCCCTGCTGAATCTCTGTGTTTGCCTTGGGGAAGGCTTTATCATTTTAGTCTATGTTTCATATGTTGGCATTGTGTTACTTAAGTTAAATTGAAATGCTATAATAAATACAATAGGTATTATATTATGTATTAAATAATGTAATAAATGTAATGCATAAACTCAGAAATACATATTGCTGGAGTGCAATGGGTGTTTCCTTTCTAGGTAACAGTCTAAGGTGTTTATTTCGTTTGCAAGATGTGCATTAATATTAATGCTGATATTCAATGACCTAGGCTCCTTATACCTTGTGGCTCCCCTTTAATTGCTTCATCCAGCCAGCAAAAGAGAAAAAAGAACATGGAGGACACAAACACCCATCTTCAAAGCTTTGTCTCAAAGGTGACTCACATCACTGCCTCTTTCATTCTATTGATGAGGTCTAGTCATGTGGACTCATTGACTTTAAGAGAGCCTGAAAAATGTATTTTAGCCATGATCCCAGCTGCAATCCAATCACTGTGGATGGCCAGCATGGGTTTGGGTGAGGGCCAGCAATCTCTGAAACAGGTATCACTGTCCTCTGATGGCAGTTGGTGGAATTATAAGCAGTGATTACACAAGACAGCAGTCCATCTCCATCTTCTAGAACGTATCATGAGAATGTAGATGTAGGTTTGGACAGTTGGGAAGCAAGCACAGGGACATACTTGAAGACAGGCAAAAAGATACGGATGAGGGGCACCTGGGTGGCTCAGTCGTTAAGCGTCTGCCTTCGGCTCAGGTCATGGTCCCAGGGTCCTGGGATCTAGCCCCGCATCGGGCTCCCTGCTTGGCCGGAAGCCTGCCTCTCCCTCTTCCACTCCTCCTGCTGGTGTTCCCTCTCTCGCTGTCTCTATCTCTCTGTCAAAAAAAATAAATAAAATCTTAAAAAAAAAGATAATGATGAATTAAACTTTTTAATGCACATAAATACATCAATGTTCACTGTACAATAGGGTCAAAATCTCACACTTTGAATACGTGGGAGCAACAGGATTTATTTTCTAAAAATTATACTGAAATTAAACTGCTAAATTTGCATTAGAATGTTTAGACATTTGTAAAAACTGGAAAAAGTGATGTTTTCCATGACTTCTAAAAGATTTTGTATTTTTATACATTCTAATAAATTGCTATATGACATCTCATTGGTGCCAACAACAGGAGTGAATCCAAAGGAAAAAAATGATTTCATATTTACATAAATATATGTTAGAAACTCCAAAGGTAAAATGTTGATTATTTTCCACTTTGAATCCCACATATTCTAATAGTTGCATCTCGGGATATTAGAATGATGTAGATGTAGTGATATTTCCAATGCCAAGAAAGCCATTATCTGAGAAACAACCTCATGGAAGTCCAGAAATAATTATAAACACATGGGTCATCTGGCCTACATGGGAAGAAAAGGGCTGGAAAGCAATAAGGGAGCAGCATATTATTTTTTTCAGGTTCATCGAGATCTCTGCAGTTGTGGACTATAAGTGTGTGCACAGCATTATACACCATATGAATAACATCTCACAATGTCCCCCATCCTGTTTTCTTCTCCCAGACCTTCTATTAGTTTTATAAAATACAAAAACACATGGAAACACACACACGCAAATGTTGTCCAAGTTTTACATCAGAATCAGAATATACACTGGAAAATTCAGCTACGACTGATCATTGCACATAGAACTAGACAACTACCAAAAACTTCCAAAATTGAACCCTGGACTCTGCCTTCTATTTGCCTATAACTGTAAAAGGCTTTCCTCATCCAGTAATGTAATCAAATTGAACTTTTAAGTCTCTCAAGAAGAAAAAGGGCAGGGCGACTGGGTGGCTCAGCGGTTTGGTTAAGCATATGCCTTCAGCTCCAAGTCATGATCCTGGGGTCCTGGGTTCAAGCCCCACATCTGGAAGCCCATCAGGAAGTCTGCGGCTCCCCCTTTCTGTCTGCCTCCCTCCCCCCGCCGCAACTCATGCTCTCTATATAAAATAAATAAAAGTAAAATCTTAAAAAGAAGAAGAAAAGGGGCAAACATTTTTAACCTGTTATTCATCCATATTTGATTAGAATTATAAACAACGGTAATATTGATTATAACTATAAAACAATCTACACAAAAGGACTGTTGTGAGAACTCTATGTATATAAAAGCCTAGATCAGTATCTGGCTAGCATGCAGAAAGCATTTGATAAATATCAACAACTGTTAAATATGGGGAAATATTTGGAAAATATTTCTAAAAATAGACTGAATATATTCATTTTTATTTTCAAAATCATATGAGAAACGTTAAGGCAAATCCTAGTATTTGTTCATGGAAGAGCAACATGAATGATAATTCCCTTAAAAGTGGCCCCCGTATCTGATTGCCACACCATTGCCTCATTAGAAAATGAAACACACACCCACCCTACACTTAGCACATGAGAACTCTGCCAGCATGGAGCACATTAAGCTTCATCAAAATGCTTTTGGAGTCCATGAAATGCTCTGCTATACGGAAGCCACCAGAAGCAATTATTAAGTGACTGGGGAGATAAATGTAGCTATTAATACTGCACACCTGCCGTTCTCCCCTCTGCACTTTGATCTAACAGATGATGATTTGTAATGGCACAGCCTCAACACCCGCCCACCTGTAGTTTATTAGGAAATCAGCCAAGTAACAGTATTGCTTCGTTACTAGGAGCAGGGAGCTAGACACACACCGTGAATTTTTGTCATTTCAGAGGTGATACTTTCCTCCAGAAATCACCCTGAGCACCTGCGCTGCCCTTTGGCAAGCGATATGCAAATTAAGCATCCCAGTGCGCATACATGCTTCTTCCTATTCAAAACCTCCGGCTTTATGGATTATTGTATTGTTTTAAAAATAGATGTTAGTATGTATTATTTTTGCACAGTGTGTCTTTGTCCAGTTTATGCTCCAGGAAAGTAAACCACATTATGTATTTTTCCTTTGGTTAGTGTTTTTTTTTACACACTACTTAAACTTCATCTACAGGTGGAGCCTTTAAAGATATTTTAAAACATTAGAATAACCACATAACTGCTTCTTCAGCTGCAGGAGGAAAGCTATTAGGTTATTTTCGCATTGAACAATGTGGAAAAAAATCGTTCCATGACCAAAACTTCAGTTGTCATGGAGCCTTTGAATTGACTCGGCGGGTTCATCTGTTGGATTATTAGTTAGGTTTTATTTGCCTCAAAATACCCTCACCATAAACAAGCACTGTAGAAGCAGAGACATTTTTTATGGCTATATCTTTAATGTTTTGTTATCGTGGAATGAGCATAAGCATCCAGGAACAATAGACAGAGAAACACCAGGAGCAGCAGGAAACTAAGTCATTTCAAACCAAAAGACTTCAAAGCCCAGGTATGCCTTCATTTGTAGACAATACTCTCGTCATTATCATTAAAATTCCAAAATTGTGAGGTAAGTTAATTTGTGGTGTGTGTGTGGGTATGTGTGTTTGAAAGACACTTCATCCAGATTTATTGCCAATGTCACTTGGAAACTTTTAATACTTCTACATTTTTTTCCTCCTAGAGTCATTTAAATTTTTCCCATATGAAAAAACAGGGAATAATTCTTTAATCCACTTTACAATGATTTATCTGGTCATTTCCCTTTTAACTGTGGAATCACTTAAGTGGCGAGTTCTTCATAACTTGGTATTTGTATGCTTCCATGGAAATTTCAGTAGCTCCATGGGAAAAAAAAAAAAACACTAAATATAGGGATTTGAGTGATTTAGTCTGGTTTGAGTCTGATAAACCTGACATATGAAATAAACCTACATAGTCTAAATTGAGTTTGTGAGAGTAATCCTTGATATATAATCACAATTCTCAGTCCGCAGGGAAACTACGACATTACAGTGGCTAAAGTAACATAAAGATTTATTTCTGCATGCCCATCACAGGTCAGCTGGGGACCTATACTGAGCAATGTTTTTGTCAGAGATCAAACCATCAGGGCAGGGAGGTGTAACTTTTCCTCAGGAAGGGTCTGTGAATGATGATAACCTTTATTAAATGTACTTTGCTACAGTTTCATAAGGAACAAATGTTATATATTTATAAGTAAATACATGGAAAAGCATAAATTATTTCTATTTGAGAAACTTGCTAGTTGATCATTTAAAAGCTCATCTAAACTATCTATAGAAAATATACTAAGAATATATAGTGCCGATTTACTTGTCCCATATAGAAACAATGTATTAAAAAGTCAGAGATAAATGCATTAGAAATTTTGAAAGAGCAGAAAAGTTTATAAGTATTACATAAGTCAGTGAGAATAAATGTGTGAAATGATAGATTTAAATTAAAATAGCAATATAAAAAGTAAATTCCAATTTATAACTAATGTTTTTAAAATTCCAAGACACACTTGACTTTATATCTAACATTTTCTTTAAATGCAGCAATCTGGGCGCCTGGGTGGCTCAGTTGGTTAAGCGACTGCCTTCAGCTCAGGTCATGATCCCAGGGTCCTGGGATCGAGTCCCGCATCAGGCTCTCTGCTCTGCGGGGAGCCTGCTTCTCCCTCTCCCACTCCCCCTGCTTGTGTTCCTTCTCTCGCTGTGTCTCTCTCTGTCAAATAAATAAATAAAATCTTTATAAATAAATAAATAAATAAATAAATAAATAAATAAATAAATAAATAAAAAAAAATAAATGCAGCAATCTGCTATCTCCAATCTAGTCTATAAGGAGGTGGGAAGTTGCCACTCTGTCCTAATAACAAATAAAAAAGCTGAACAACTAAAACATCAACAACTCTTCTTAGATTGTCAGAGAAGTGACTGGTCAAGGTGCTTCCCCCAAAATCAGAGAGACAGAAAAGCAGATAGGGAGAAGCATAGTCAAAGCAGAACCTCCCATGCAGAAACCACCACTGGAACCAATACTGAGGAAGCAAAACGTGAACTATAACTAATGAATTGCTGTAGATTTAGTGAGGACAAGATTGAGAGATAAAAACTCCGTGGAGACCCAATCACAGGAGAGCCCTCATATTTTTGTAAGTCTTACCTCCAGAATTTGGAACAGGTAATCACAGTAAATTTCAGAGAAAAAAATCCCCTCATGCTTCTGTTAGGGGGAGGAGAAAAAGAACCATTTTGAAGTACCCTAGAGCATTCTGTTATTAATAAGACCTGCCTTCAAAGACACTTGTTTGCCAGAGACTAAACTACTGGTTTTATCAGAGCCTAATTGACCTGAGGAAGGAAAATACCAAACTCCAGCCCACTCTACCATCCTATCTCATTTAAAGGGGAGAAAAATGAGAAGCACTTGTGAAGTTCACCATCCAGAGGCATGGGTTCACTAAAAAAACTAACCACAGGACTAGAAAACACTTTCTCTCCCTCCACGCCTCACCACCACATTACTTAAGGACTATTTACCGCAGTACATTTTACCCAGTATATCATGTCTGGCCATCAAAAAAACACTACATGGCACACTAAAAGGCAAAAAAAAAAAAACAAAAAAAAAACCCACAGTACAAAGAGACAGAGCATGCATCAGAATCAGACATGGTAGGGTTATGAGAATTATAAGCCCGGGAATTTAAATAACTATGATGAATATGGTAAGGGCTCTATAGATAAAGAATACAGAATAGAAGAACAAATGGGCAATGTAAGCAGAGAGAGAAATTCTAAGAAAATTCAAAAAGAAGTACTGGAAATCAAAAACACTGTAACAGAAATGAAAAAAAAAAAAAAAGCCTTTAATGGGCTCATTAGTAGATCCAACATGGCTGAAAAAGAATCTTTGAGCTTTAGAATATGTCAGTAGAAACCCCCAAACTGAAAATGCAAATAGAACACAGACTGAAAGAAACAGGAGAATATGTCCAAAGATGTGGGACTACTACAAAAGGTGGATCATACATGAAATGGAAAGGCCAGAAGGAGATGTAAGAGAGAAAAAAAAAACACACACACACAAGTAATATTTGAGAATATAATGATGAAGAATCCCCCTCTCCCAATTAATGTCAGCCACAAAACCACAGTTCTAGGTAGCTCAGAAAGCTTCAAGCAAGATAAATACCAGAAAAACCACACCTAGATGTACCACATGAAAACTGCAGAAGATCAAAGATTTATTAAACATCTTGAAAGAAACAAAAAGAAAAAAACCTTACTGATAGAAGATCAAAGATAAGAAATTTGTCTCTGACTGCTCAGAAACCATGCAAGCAAGAAGAAAGTTGACTGAAATGTTTAAAGTGTTTAGAGGAGAAAAAAAACAAAAACAAAAAAAAACACCAACCTAGGTTTCTGTATCCTGGGAAATTATCTTTGAAAAGTGAAGAAGGATTAAAGACTTTCACAAACACACAAAAATTGAAAGAATTTGTTGTCAGTAGACCCTCCTAACAGGAATGTTAAAAGAAGTTCTTTAGAGAGAAGAATGATAGAGGTCAGAAACTCAGATCTATAAAAAGAAAGGAAGAGAACTGAAAAAAAAAGGTGAAGGTAAATTAATTTTTAATATTTCTTATTCTTAATTGTAACAAAGAACATTTTGTTCAAAATAATAATACCAACAACATATATGATTATGTGTGCTTTTGTATATTGTATACATATATATAGGTTTAAGTATGTTTATATGGAAGTGAGATGAATCACCAAGGAAGGGACAGAGGAATTAAGATTTTTTTAATTATAAGGTACTCATCCTACCTGTAATGTGCTATTGTGTTATTTGAATGTAGACTTGGATTAATGGTAAATGTACACTGCAAACAATGAGGCAACCACTAGAATTTTTTTTTTTTTTAAATAACGTATAACTAGGGGCGCCTGAGTGGCTCAGTCGTTAAGCGTCTGCCTTCGGCTCAGGTCCTGATCCCAGAGTCCTGGGATCGAGCCCCATATCGGGCTCCCTGCTCCGCGGGAAGCCTGCTTCTCCCTCTCCAGCTCCCCCTGCTTGCGTTCCCTCTCTTGCTGTGTCTCTCTGTCAAATAAATAAATAAAATCTTTAAAAAAAAAAAGTATAACTAGAAAGAAGAGAAAGGAAAGAAAATGCAACCATATAAAATGCTTAATACAAATAAAGGCAGGGAAAAAAAAGAGTGAAAGACAAAAATAGGAATAAAAAACAGGGCAACAAATAGAAAACAGAAACAAATATAGTAGATATTAACCCAACTGTATCAAATAATCACTTTGACACCAATGGACTAAATGCACCAATTCAAAGACAGAAATTGTTGGAGTGAATCAAAAAAACAAAATCCAACTATATGTTATCTACAACTAACCCATTTTAAATATAAAGACATATATAGATTAATGTAAATGGATGGAGAAAAATATACCATGTTAACACTAATCAAAAGAAAGAAGGAGTGGCTATATCAAATTAAGAGAGAGCAGACATCATCAGGGATAGTGTAGAGCATGATGTAATGATTAAAAAGTCAATTCTCCAAGAAGACATAATAATCCTTAACAAGTAAGCACTTAACAACAGTGTCAAACTATGTGAGGCAAAAACTAATAGAACTGCTGGAAGAAACAGATGAATCCACTACCATTGTTGGAGACTTCAACACCCCTTTATCAGAAATGGACATATTCAGGAGACAGAAAATCAGTAAGGGCATAGTTCAACTCAACACCACCATCAGTCAACTTGATATAATCGACATCTATAGACTATCTCAACCTACAATGGCAGAACACACATTTTCCCCGAACTTACATGGAATATTCACTGAGATAGAGCACAGTCTAGGCCATAAACCATAACAAGCAAATTTAGAAAAATAAAAATCATACAATGTCTGCTGTCAGACCACAATGAAATTAAACCAGAACTCAACTATAGAAAGATAGGTGGAAAACCTCAAACTACATCAAGATTAAACAATACACTGTTAAACAGCACATGGTCAAATATTCCAAGAGAAATTTAAAAATATTTTGAACTAAGTATAAATGTAAATACAACTTATCAAAATTTGTGGGATGTAGTGAAAGCAGTACTTAGAGACAAACTGATAGCATTGAATGCATGTATTAGAAAAGAAAGATGTAAAATCAATAATCTAAGTTTCCACCTTAGGAAACCAGAAAGAAAGAGCAAATTAAATACAAAGTAAGCAGAAGAAAAGAAATAGTAAAAATTAGAGAAAAAATCAGGGAAATTGATTTCTAAACTGATTTGTAAAAGTCTATTTTTAAAAAAGTAATGATCACATATGATTGCTTCCTAAAGAATTTGTAGATATTTCTAAAGGTAAAGGCAAGATTCTTCTTAGGTTTAATACAAGCATTTCATTTGAAAATCCAAAATTCTCATTTAAATAAACTTCCATGTAGAAATACTAAATTTAATGTTTAGATACTAAGACAGACAATATAAGATCTGTAAACTTTCTTCCTAAGATATGTGATTTATGTCTAATTAAGTTTGGGCATGATTAATATTCAAAATTAGAACTTGGAACAATTACATGTAAATATACTTGATCTCATTTAGGTCTTGCTGCCTAACAAATCACCCCATGATAATTTGCAAGCCCTTCAGGGGCTTCCCAAGTAGAGTCTGAAGCCGGCTCCCTGACCCCATCATAGTTGGAGGGCAGAGAAAGACAGAAGAAAGAGGCAAACCACTCCAGATTCATTGGTGACCGGTTTCATAAGCGAGGGAACTTACAGGTTTGTCTTGGGTGGCCACAACATGAGAGGTTCTCTGCATTCACCTGCCAAATCTTAAAAGTTTATATAGAGGCCTTCCCTGGGGTCATTCACATACACAATCCAGATGGTCTCATCCCCACATCACTATCTCAAGGCAGTAATCTTGGAGCAGCTTCTGAGAGTGGGGAAGGCAAGCAGAATGCACATTCCAAGGACAGGGGAAGCCTTCAATAGCCCTGGTCCAGCTCTCAGGTCAACTAATAGTCACATTTTTTCAAGGACCTCCCCTAACATCTTAATACTTATTAGCTTTAACAATCACCATTTTCTTGCTCACTGGTTTGTAGGTGAAGAATTAGGGCAGGGCTCAGTAGGGATGACTTTTTTTCTGTCCCATCTGTCATTGGCTCTTATGGCTCAATTGGAGATCGAGGCCTCAAGGCCTCACTCACATGCTTGGAAGCTCGATATTGGTTGTCAGCCTGGTTCTTCCATTTATTTCCATGTGGCCTGTCTCTGTGTTCTCATTCTCCAGGGCCTCTTTCTCCAAGAGGTTAGCCCATACATCTCAATATGAAAGCTCGAAGTAGCAATAAGAAAAGTGGAAACCACTGGGTCTCTTATTTGAGTCTGGCACAATGTCACTTCCACCAAATTTTATTGGCCAAAAGAAGTCAAAAGCCCAGCTCAGAACAGAGTGGAGGGAAAGTTTTCCTCTTGATAGAGAAAGAGGCATGCACACACAGGAAGAGAAGGAATTGTTAACAGCCATTGCATGTGATAGAGTTATCATACAGTTGAATCTCAGACTATCTTTGCTTTGCTCCAGTGACCCCTGACCTTGGACAAGAAAAGGACAAGTTGTGTTAGCTACTGATTTATGGTGTGCTACTTAAATTGTGAAACTCTTCTAGCAGCATGTGGGTATAACTTGTCTATACTGTTTAGGAATCTACAGAGAGAGAATTTACACCCAGTTAAACCTACTACACCTGGTGTGGTTACATGACCAGTGGGGTGTAAAAGACCCTGCTGGAAGCTTTTGCCCACGCTATCCTGAAACCAAGATTCCTCACACGTATCTCCATGGTTCACAATCGAGAGACAAAGTACATCCTGTGTGACCAAGGAAGGAACCTGGGAGCTGCACCTGGAAGTTTCTGGGGCCCCGATGAGTGCCTGTGTTTTCTTTCCCCTTCTTTACCATATTATTCATTTTTATTAAAGCTTTACATTAGTATACTCAGTGGAATCTTCTGAGTTCATTCAACTATCTAACCCTGTGTAATTGATTCTACCATTATTTTAGGTAATATATTAAAACTTACTCTAAAAAATTGAAACAATATATTCCTTCACTTAAATAAAACAAACACAAAAAGTTAGTCCCTAGTGAACCACTTATAACCTAACAACAAATTTTTGGTTTAAAGTAAACTTTTCATTTTCTGTTAGATGGAAAGTTCAGAAATACCTGCTTTTTGGTGAATAGCAATTTTACTTCTTCTGATAATACTACTAATAATAATGCCTAAAATTTATTGAGTGTTTATCATGAGCCCAGCATTTAAATCCATTATATCATTTATTTGTCATGCAAATATTGTTACAAACAACACTATCATTATTTATAAAATCCATATATATATTATATATACATGTGTATATATATATATATATACACATACATATATAGAAAGAGGCCTTACCTGTGCCTATATATATATATATACATACATATGAATATGTATGTATATATATATAAAATTTACAAACACATCAATTCTAGAAATACCTTTTTCAGTATACCTATATATGCTAAGTATATTATTTCCTCACTCTTCTTTGATAGTGTTTGTATTTATCAGCCTAATAAACTTTGTAAACTTTTTTTTTCAAACCATGTTACCATGGGATATTTCTGAAACATGTTTCCTTATGAACAGATTATAAGAATAATTAAATTGTTCCTTTAGAATATATTTCTGCATAATTAATTTTGTTTTTCCAAGATATATTTTATCCTAAGTATTTTATTCCACATTTATCATTAAGGAGTCTTCATTAGAATATTAATATTGTTATCAACTAATTTGGTGCCCTAATTTTATGAACACAAGAAAGGGTCCATACCTCTAGAAAATCAAACTCCCTTAGTTACTATCTTTTCTTTATCTAAGGGCTATCTCTCTTTTACAGTGCCCTTAAACTAAAATCTTTTTCTTTCTTCATGATAAAAGGAATACTTTTATTACCCAATTTCTCAACACGTTTTGAATTGAATCTGGGAAAAAATTCAGTCAGGGCTGCATATTTTTGCCTCCCCTTGAATTTTCAGGCACTCTGTTTTTCATAATCTTATAGTTATAAGGGTCTTTTCTATGTTCCTGGGAGTCATTTGTGTATCCTGGAATTGACAACAAAAGTCCCACCTCAAATGTGTATCAGGGAAAGCAGATCAGGTCATACATTACAAACATTACATAGAAAATGATGGAATGTATGGTGATTAACATAACATAATAAAAGAAAAAAAATGCATAAAACTGAGGACTGATTCCATCAACAATAAGTCCAGATGGACAAAAGGAACTAGAGCTTCTTGGAGAAATAACTAGTTCTAGGACTAGGGCAAGGAATATATCAGATGGGCCTGGAGCATCTTGAAGTGCCATAAAATACGGAAGTTTTCAAAACACACACACATTCATGAAAGTATGTCAAATGGACACGGGAGCCAACAGAAAATGCTCTCAATGGCCAAAGCTGAAACAATGTGAGCAACAAAACAAATAAATATGAATGTGTTTAAATAAATGATGAATAAATACATAAAGGGAGAAGAGACAAATCTCACATGCAGAATAATTCCAAATAATTTATGTAGATACTCCATGCTCAAAGAGATTGAGCATAACTACCCACTTCTTAAATGTGGGCTGTGTCAAAGTGACATTTTTCAAAAGAATATAGTATGGAAATTTGGAATGGAGGGTGATAGATAACTTTACAGTGGAGAACCCTGACAAATACTAACTCGGGTAAGTGACAAAGGTTAAAATAAACAGGGGTAAGTTATAAGTCATGCTGTTAACATGCACCTTTGATAAAATGTGGTAAAAATGATATTTTGCCTTCATGGTCCTGCTCCCCCAAACCCATACCTCAATCTGAACATGAGAAAAACATCAGATGAATCTCAATAGAGGGGCATTTTACAATATACCTATTCAATACTCCTCAAAACTATTGTCATGAAAATCAAAGAAAGTCTCAGAAATTCTCATGGCCAAGGGTCATCTAAGACATAAAGACAACATGTAAACATGCAATATCCTGGATGATATCCTGAAACAGAAAGGAATAGTAGGTAAAAACTAAGGAAGTCTGAATAAAATATGGACTTTAGTTAATTATAATGTACCAATATTGGTTTGTTAATTGTAACAAACATTCCATACTAATGTAAGATGTTAATAGTAAGGGAAAACTCATGTATAGATTATGGGAAGTCTGTACTATTTTCACAATTTTTCTGTAAAATTTAAAACATTCTAAAAATTTAAGTTTATTAAAAAGTCAAAATTCCAACACTGACTGAAGTGCTTAGAACAGGGGAGAGAATCAATGCATATTCCCAAAAACAGACTAAACAATGAATAAATAAAAAATCATAAGATCAATGCAAAATTAAGAAGATCCAAAAATATCTAATTATCTATGTGAGTAAAAATTTGGAGACATTTCAATTGTTATAGTCCATGCCTTTGTGAATACAGCAATTCAAGACCCTGCCAATACTAATAGTTATAAAAAGTCAATAAACTTATAAAGAATTGTATTGTGGGCATCATAAAACAGGGATATTTCAAAAAGACCTAGGAGTTAGGGTTAAGTGCCTTTTACTAGATGCATTTGGGAAAAAAATTGATTGCTAAAAGAACATCAATGGCTTGAAAAAAATAATAGTTTAAAAACATTGAATAAATAAAAATTCTCAAATCCATAGTAATATTTAGAAAGAATGATAAAAGGAAGGTAAAAAGGAAGGAAAAACAATGACATAAAAATCATATTTTATGGGACGCCTGGGTGGCTCAGTCGGTTAAGCGTCTGCCTTCAGCTCAGGTCATGATCCCAGGGTCCTGGGATCGAGTCCCGCATCGGGCTCCCTGCTCTGCGGGGAGCCTGCTTCTCCCTCTGCCTCTGCCTCTCTCTCTCTATCTCTCATGAATAAATAAATAAAATCTTCAAAAAAAAATCATATTTTAGCAAAGACATAAAATACATATTGTACAAAGACATAAAAATCATATTATATTAACAGTGAAACAAAAAAAGAAAAACTTGTAAACTAAATACAAAAAGAAAAATGAAATCCATTATGCAAAAATTATTAGAAACCTAAGGATGCATTGGTAGACAAAATAATGAAGAAAAATCTTAAAAATAAGTATAAAGTTATAGCACAACGTACAGAAAAACATTAAGACCACAGAAGATGTAAATAGAAAAGCAATAATTAGTAAAATGTTACATGCAAAAATAGAAAAAAAAACTTAGAAAAAATATTTAGAAAAATTGGTCATGGATTCAGTCATAAAAACATAAAAATCATAAAAAATTGTAATGCTCAAAGTCAATGATCATGCACAATAAAAAATAACAACAAAAGTACAAATGAGAAACAGTTATTTCAAAATTTCAAAATAATTTTTATTAAAGTTATTGAATCATGGTGAAAATTTTTTTTTAAGATTTTATTTATTTATTTGAGAGAGAGAATGAGAGGCAGAGAGCACGAGAGGGAAGAGGGTCAGAGGGAGAAGCAGACCCCCCGCTGAGCAGGGAGCCAGATGTGGGACTCGATCCCGGGACTCCAGGATCATGACCTGAGCCGAAGGCAGTCGCTTAACCAAATGAGCCACCCAGGCGACCGAATCATGGTGAAATTTTAAAAGCCCAAATCACTATACTCTGAAAATAACAAGCTGTGAAGATTCACACAATCAATTTTGGCCAAAGTTATATTTAGAGGTTAAGTGATAGCATTAGCATACCATAATTACTAAAAATTAAAATTAATTCATTTTAGTTTCATCATTTGAAAAAATAAATAAATAAAATGAAATAACCCAGTAAAGTGAATTAAAAAACATAAAAAACAAAAGCAAATAAAAGATTTTAAAGGAAAATAAAAATTGATAGCAAAATTCACATACTGTTTTTTTAAACATGATTAAAATAGATATCATTATGCAAAACTTAAAAAAAGATTTTTTAAAAAACCTACATTCAACATTTGTAAATTATAAGAACATAAATAACTTTATGCTTTAAAAATCCCTCAATAAAAAGCACAATGATATGGAAGAAGTAAAAATTAGCCACATTCACTTTCTTGTCAATAAAGTAGAAAATGTGAGCAGTAGGCAGAGTTAAAAAAATTATCAAAGTATTGGGGCACCTGGGTGCCTCAGTCGGCTGAGCCCAGATCTTGCTTTCAGGTCAGGTCATGGTCTCAGGATCCTGAGATCTAGCACCCATGATGGGCTCTGTGCTCAATATTGCTGTCTGCATTCCTTCTCCCTCTGCCCCTCCCCATCTCGCATGTGTGCACGCGCTCTCTCTCTAAAATAAATAAATAAATCTTAAAAAAATTATCAATGGACTATGAGAAGAGATTCTGGATGTAAGTTACTTTACACTTGAATTTGTTAAATATTCAAGAAAAAATTAATTCCTATGATAAAAATCATGGAAAGTTTCTGATTATCTCATGGAATCTATTTGAACCAGCTATTAGTACGTATAAATACAGTACTTATATATCAATATCTATTCTAAATACTTATGGCAAAATCCAAAAAAAAAGAAATTCCATGTAGTAATAAATGATTTTGTATCCAAAAAGCAAAGATGATTTTATTAGGAAATTAATAGATAATATTAAATTTTAAGTCAAAAAGAAAAAAATATCTGATCATTCTAAATAAAAAGTAAAAATCATATGATTAACCCAATGGATGCTAATAATGTGTCACAAATATAATCCACAAGATTTACTTAAAGTAGAGGAATTTTTTTTTAAGCATTAAGGTACAGGAATATTCTGTTAACATAACTCTCTCTGAAATCAATAGCCAGCATCATTCTTAGTATTTATCTCCATAATAAACCAAGATGCATTCATTTAACATTATTTAACATCATTCTATTAATTTTGATGAATGAATTAAGACTCCAAGTAGATATAAGGAGTATGGATATTGGAAGAGTGAGGAAAAGTTGCCATTGTTTGCAGATGTGATGCATTTTGACAAAATTTTGCTTTTTAAAAGTCATCTCAAATTTAGTATCTACAAAATTGAATTCTTTCTTAGCATACATTCTAAGTGTTTTTCTATGTCTTCTACATTTAGGAAAATGATATCACATCCAGCCACTAGTTCAAACCAGAAACCAAGGAGGAATTTTGATTCCTTCATCTCCCTTATTATGTCATCCAATGCATAAGTACTTGGGGACCTACTTGTCACTACATTCATCCTTTATCTCTTACTTGGCCATTATGATAATTTCTAAAATTGGTCTACCCACTTCTTTTTTTTTTTTTAATTTTTTTTTTAAGATTTTATTTACTCATTTGAGGCACAGAGATACAGAGAGAGAGAGAGAGAAAGCCTGAGCAGGGAGAGAGGCAGAGGAAGAGGGAGAAGCAGGCTCCTCGCTGAGCCAGGAGCCCGATGCGGGGCTCAATCCCAGGACGCTGGGATCATAACCTGAGCCGAAGGCAGACGCTTAACCATCTGAGCCACCCGGGAGCCCCGGTCTACCCACTTCTACCCTAAAGTTCTTCCCTTACTTAGCAGCTCTAGTGTTTTTTTATGTGGATTTTTTAAATTAAGTTTTTAAATTTTAATTCCAGTATAGTTAACATATAGTGTTATATTAGTTTCAGGTATACAATATAGGTATTTAACAATTCTATGCATCATTATTTGGTACTCATCACGATAAGTGTACTCTTAATCCCCTTCACCTATTTCACCGATCCCCCCACCCATTTCCCCTCCCCTCTGATATGCTTGATTTTAAACTTGAGGTTCTAGTGATTTTTAAGTCAGTTATAAGTCACTCGCTTAACACTTCCCATTGTATTTATAAGTACATCTAAACCCCCATGTACATTATATAGTCTGTCATGATGTTCCTTCACTGGGCATGCAATCTAGAGGAACCCCTCTGGTTTAAGTTATTCTCTAACACAACAATCTGAAAGAATCTATTGAAAAAGCATTAAATTAAATTAATTATACAAGGGGTACCTGAATTGCTCAGTGGGTTAAAGCGTCTGCCTTTGGCTGGGGTCATAGGCCCGGGGTCCTGGGATCGAGGCCTTGTGTGGGGCTCCCTGCTCCTCCTGGAGTCTGCTTTTCCCACTCCCTCTTTCCCCTCCCCACTCGTGCTCTCTCTTTCTCTCTCTCTCAGATAAATAAAATCTTTAGAAAAAAATTTAATTATACAAAAATTTCTTTATGTAACAGTAACTATCAAAATAACATTATAAAAAAGATATGTTCTAAGAAAAATACAATTAGAGAAAGGTATTCTTAAATTCATACAGAGATAAAAATATACATTTGAAAAATAAGAGTAATTTAAAATATAAATAAAAATAAATATATATAAAATACTAAAAATTCTTACCTGATTTCAGATTACAAAAGACTTTTATAAAACATATTACCTAATGATGGCAAGCAGCAGCATAAATTGATTTAACTATTTTTAAAGTAATATTTTGAAACACACTGAAGCCTTAAAATTGTCTAATTTTTGACTCAGTGAGTTAATTTTAAAATATTGATATTTGCCTTTAGAAAATAATCCTTAGTAAAGCAGAAAAAATGTTTATGATACATTATCTTGATAAAATTTTAGCAATACAATATGTAACAATAAAACACTCTAAATAAATATGTAATAATGAGGGAAAAATCATAGTATCAAGAAGAAAGCAAATAGAAAATTGTATTTTCAGTACAATTAACCGTATGCATTTGAAAATGAAAGGCAACACCAGCAATTCGATAATTATTTTCTGCTGGAATTTTCTGTTGGAGATTTTTTTAAACATGCTTTTCTTAAATTTGTTAAATTTAACTATTTATTATATTCATATAAGTAAGATAAGCAATCTTTAAAATCATCAGTATAATCTGATAATGTATATTTATAAATACAGCATAAAATAGTGCAGAAATTATTTAACTGACTTGCTTTAAAAAAATGAAAATTTAAAGAAGAGTAAAAACCAAATTGAACAAATCAAAGAAAAAAGATATTTTTCTAATTAGAAAAAATTCCTTTGGTCTTTTTTTTCCCCTCATATAAAATATAAAAATATGATGTCAGATTTTGTGTAAAAAAAAAAACTGCAAATATTTCAGAAGCACAAAATAATAAATCCATTTTTACTCCCTAAATCATACTTCAAAGAAAGAAAAAGAATGTTGAAGTAGATACTGATCACTAAAAATGGAATAATCCAGACTGGCATTACTCCAAATCCTAATAGAAAATTAAACTCCTAAGAGATTACTGCACTGAGTGAGGATGCACCTGAAAATACTTTTCAGGACAAACGTATAGTGATAATCAGTTAATAAGGAAATGTGTTTTCTAGGAATCATGTATAATTTGTTAAATACTGAAACCGAGGAATTAGTATGTATACAAATGAGGCAGTTTGAATAAGTTTTACTTCTGAAAGATCATGCACATGAATGAGTGGATGGATGGATGGATGGATCGATGGAAGGAGGGATGAATGGATGGAGGGAAGGGGGGATAGATGGAAGGATGGAGATACAGATAATAGAAATAAAAAGAAAATATATTAATTGACATGGAAACCAGCAAGGGTTTCTTTTGAGGAAACAATATATAACAGTCATCTTAAGAGCCACAAAAAAAATCAAGTCAGGTAAAAAGCTATAAATAAGTAACATATTTTCTTTGAGTTAAATATAGCAAGGATGAGAGTTGCAGACTCAGAAAGGAAATTACATTTTTTTTTCTTAAGGAGTGTGTTATAACTTTTATTTTAAAACACCAACTTATTAACTTATTTTTGCAAATTGCAGTGTACATAATAATGCTAATGCAATAAAAAGTCCCATAGAAATTTTACACAGAAAATGTGAGAAAATGTAATTAGAGCCAAATAGTAAAAGTGATAATAATATGAGGTTGTACTAATAAGAATACATGAAAGCAGGCTTGTACACCTGACTATAATTACATCACTAACACCTGAGGAAATGAAAGTTGATTAATGAGAAACAGATGCTAATTTTGAAGCCTGCAAATTCAAATATGTTCAATAATGTAAAGAAGTGGTATGCAAATGAAGTATAGAATGCATCATATACCAAAAATTATTTAAAAATTAAAAAACTAAGATTTTTTAAAGAACTGTGTAAAATATAGCATAGATAGGAAAATGGATTGAAACTAACATAAATTAAAATGTGGGAGCTTTTGGGCGCCTGGGTGGCTCGGTTGGGCAGCTGCCTTCGGCTCAGGTCATCATCCCGGAGTCCCGGGATGGAGTCCCGCATCGGGCTCCCTGCTCGGCAGGGAGTCTGCTTCTCCCTCTGACCCTCCTCCCTCTCATGCTTTCTGTCTCTCATTCTCTCTGTCTCAAATAAATAAATAAAATCTTTAAAATAAAAATTAAAAAAAAAATGTGGGAGCTTTTATTTTTAGTTATTTGAATACTATTTAATGATGATAAAACTAACAATTTCATAGCTGTAAGAAATGTTAATGTGATTCATTTTGTTATGTCAATTTTACGAATTATATATTTGTTCAAAAATTAATCTGAATCTTAGTCTATAAGCAGAAACTAAGGTAAAAAGAATATGAAATCAACATTTTTTAGAGAGTACATATTCTGCATGTGACTGAAGCTCCAATAAGCCACATCAACATTGATAGAAAAAAAACATGTCATACTAATTCAACATTAGTATAGTGAGAAATCCCATTTGGATTGAAGAAGACATTATGAGCTGATTTTCTTGATTTTTTAATCACTCGACAAAGTTGCTTTTTTAAAGGCAAGGTCCCTCCACTTCTCCAAGATCTAGAGGTAGATGACACTGACCTACTTTTCAACCTCAGAATAACATCTGCAATTAAGATGTGAGTCTGCATCATCTTCATCATTACATTATGCAGATGAGCTTTCAGAATGCTAACAAGGATGTTTTACTCCTTGAGCACCTGTGCTACAATTTTATTCTTTGTATCAGGAATTGAAGCACCTGCATTTCAGTGGGCCAACAGTATTAGAGAAAAACAGAACTATCAAATTATAATAATCCAGAAAAATCTCTGAAATTCTGTCATTTGGGAAATTTGATTCACTAAGATAGGAAATATTTCATCATAATTAAGTCAACTTAAGGGAAAAATGGTATTGAAAATGTGTTCAACTTGTCTAATGCCTTGAATGGTCAACATCTATTAAAGAGCCAGAGACGTCCTTCAAATCAAGGTCCCTGCTTTCCTGGAGGCAATAAAATGCATGACACACAAAGAGTGATGAATTTCTGAGGTTCCTGGAGAACACCAAGTCCTTGTAGTCTTTTCACATTTTGTCCTTTAAAACATTAGCTCTGCATTTATATCAATTTCTTTGAGAAGTTAGTGAGGTTATTAAAAAACTTAACTATTTAATATGAGACTAAAATAATAAAATACATTTCTTTGGAAGACAAGTTTAGTGATAGCAAGGGAGGCTAAATCTATTAAGAAGAATCTTTCATTCCAATAAGGTTACTAGAAAAAAGCATGCTATTTACTTAGAAGAAATATGACTTTCAAGAAAATAAAAATAATTGTTTTATCAATAAAAATAGTTGTTTTATCCATTTCTTTGACCATTTGAAATTTCATATACTTTTGCCCACAGCGGTACTATACATCAAGGATTTAAAAAATTGAATAAAAATACAATACACCCAAACCAGTCCATTTCTACAAAGGCAATAAATATAAAAGGAAGTATAGGTTTTCTTTTTCCTGACATAATAAAAGTAATGTCATACTTATTTGAACCGGTTTCTAATATAGCAGGAATAATTCTAAATGAATTTTCATTTTCAAAATAAGAAAAAAAGATTTTTAAAAATTAAATGTATCATAAACAGGGTAGAAAAAAATTTTTTCTGCAATTCCAACTGCTATACTAAATAAACAACCTTTAAGAATTTTAAGTGCTATAGATCACTGTCAGAATTATAATTGGAGATGGGAGCGCATGGGTGGTGCTTGGGTGGCGCAGACAGTTAAGCAACGGGCTCTTGGTTTCCACTCTGTCATGACCTCAGATCAAGCCCCACTTCAGGATCTGTGCTCAGCGCAGAGTCTGTTTAAGACTCTCTCTCCTTCTCCCTTTGGCCCCAGGTCAGCAGGATGTCAGGGATATACTGTAATCCTAACCCTAACCCTGACCCCTAACCACTAGCCCTAAACCTAACCCTCTGGAGAGGTCTCTGAACAGCAGGATACCAGGCATATAGCCTCACCCTAGCCTTAACCCTTAGCCTAGCCCTAACTCTGGCCCTAAACAAAACCTTAACCCTAGACCTGAGGGGGGAAATATATATATATATATAAAATTTATTTGTATAAGTATTTATGTATATATATAAATATATAAATTTATATATAAATATATATATGAATATTACTCAGCCATAAGAAAGAATGAAATCTTGCTATTTGCAACAACATGGATGAAGCTAGAGTGTATTATGCTAAGCAAAATACGTCAGTCAGAAAAAGACAAATACTATATGATTTCAATCATATGTGGAATTAAATAAATAAAATGAGCAAAGGGAAAAAAGAGAGAGAGAGGCAAATCAAGAAACAGACTCTTAACTATATAGAACAAACGATGATTACCAGGGGGAGATTGGTGGGGGATGGGTTAAACAGGTAAACGGTAATAGTGCACTTGTTGCAATGAACACTGAGTGATGTATGAAAATGTTGAATCACTATATGGTATCCCTGAAACTAATGTTACACTGTATGTTGACTAACTGGAATTTAAATTAAAACTTAAAAAAAAAATAAAGAATGATTTGGTCTAGTTGTCAGTTGAAAGAAATAAAATGGGCAGTAATTAAATGTAAAACACTGAGTTCAGCAATGGTATCTTATCTGCCATTGTGCATTCTTAGTGTAAGAACCAATATTTACCTACACTTTTAACAGAGTACGTCATATAGAAGACAAAAAATCAATATATCTGAATTGCAAAGTGAATGAATGAAGGAATAAGGGGTTAAAATATATAAAGTGTTTCCTTAAAGAATTCATGAAGGATGCATGAATCTACATTCATTTTATGCACCTGTTTTTTCCTCCTATATTTGCTATGCCTTTTGTCCTCTCAATGTCCGAAACTGATTTTCTTGAATGTTCTCTGAGCTTCTAAAAAATAGTTGAAACGAGTAGAATTGAAGCCAGTAGTAATGACAAGTTTGAAATGAAAGTTATTGTAGATATATCCTTTTAGAAAAATTCCAAATACATGTTTTCATACAACAGTTTCGCCATGTTTTACATGTATATACTTAAAGAAGATTTCTTTTAAAAGGTTACTTAATTCACCAGATAATTATGAGTGGAAATTTATACTATAAATATGTAATAAGATGATGGGATATTCTCTCTCAAAAGAATTAAATCAAAAAACAAATCTGAATCTCTAAGATAGGCATAAGAATTTTTTAAAACTCAAGCATCTTTTCACTTATAATGGAATTGACTAATCTATATTTCTGCTTGAAATATTTTAGTTTGTCTGAATTACTGTTGTGTGTTCTGAGCTAATTCATATATAATGCCAATAAACCATGTTTATACAGAATGGCATATCAGGAAAGGGATTATCTATCAGCATTTCCAAAGATTTCTAATGACTGCATATTTCCCTCATTTAGGATAATTGGCATTTGATATCTAGTCAATAAAATATCAAGCCTTAAATATAACTATGAATGTAAAATAGAAACTTTAAGATCCATGTAGTAAAAAACAGTGTTGTGTGTATGTCTGAATCCTTTGTCCTCTACTAGAAGGGAGATCTGAGAAGGGTAGGACCCTGGACCCCAGATTTTTAAAATTTTGTTTTATTTCTACTTACCTGCCTATTACAACATTCATAGCATAATTAACAACACAGGCAGCAGCAGATGTTAGTGAGGATGCAGAGAAAGGGGAACCCTCTTACACTGTTGGTGAGAATGTAAACTGGTTCAGCCACTCTAGAAAACAGTATGGAGTTTCCTCAAAAGGTTAAAAATAGAAGTACCCTATAATCAGACAATTGCACTACTAGGTATTACCCAAAGGATAAAAAATACTGATTTGAAGGGGTACATACACACTGATGTTTAAAGCAGCATTATCAACAATAGCTAAATTATGGAAAGAGCCCAAATGTCCATTGACTGATGAATGGATAAAGAAGTTGTTGTATATACATACAGTGGAATATTACTCAGCCATAAAAAAGAATGAAATCTTACCATTTGCAATGACATGGTTGGAGCTGGAGAGTATTATGTTATGTGAAATAAGTCATTCAGAGAAAGACAAATACCATATTATTTCACTCATGAATGTGGAATTTAAGAAATGAAACAGATGAACATAGGTGCAGGGGAAAGAGAGAGAGGTAAACCATAAAACAGACTGAGGGTTGTTGGAGAAGATGTGGGTAGAGGATGGGCTAGACTGGTGATGGGGATTAAGGAGGGCACTTGTCCTGATGAGCACTGGGTGTTATATGTAAGTGATGAATCACTAAATTCTACTCCTGAAACTAATATTACACCATATGTTAACTAACTGGAATTTAAATAAAAACTTGAAACCAATAAAAAAAGAAAGAAAATACCTGAACCAATTAAGTAATGATAAAAAATAAGTTAAAATATATATATAAATATTGAATCCTCAAAGAGTAGCAAAATACATGTACGTTCACAGATTTTGCAGATGTAACTGTACAAAGACTTATTTAGGGAGAAAAAACAGGTTGAGGGTGTTATTTTCTATGCAATAATGATGTATACAAAATGAAAATATGCTCTACTCTTTTTTTTACAAATGTCTGCATACCATTTTAAAGCCAATTTTAGACCAGACTGAGATATCATAGAATCCTAGATATGGCTGTGCAGTGATATTGGGAAAGTTCAATTTACAGTTTATGAAATACACAAAGAGATGTTCAAAACTATAAAACACAGACAAGAGTATGTGTGATTTGAGTGGTGCTTTCAGGAAACAATCTTTTGAGGGGGGTTAAGCTTGTATGTAGTTTCATCAAATAAAATATTGAACTAATTAGTGCCATGAAGCTCAGATACAGAAAAAACATCTGCCATCATATCTTGCATGAACATCTATAGAAATTAGAGACTAGGATCTTTCTACTTGATTTCCTATTTTATTAACAGAACTCTAGCTGTTTTAAAAATTATTATGCTTTATCCAATCATTTATATCCCACATGGTTTTTGCTAACTACATTTTATAAAATTTTCTTCTTTCTGGTTGACTTTTAAATTATATATAATAAGGTAGCAACAGTCAATGAAATATATAATGACTGGAAAGTTTCAGAACAGATACAAAACATGAATCCTCAGATTCAGGGAGGTTCAAAGAATCTCACTTAGAATAAATAAAAAGCAATCTATATCTAAATTTCATGAGAATAAAGTAGTTTATTACCAAAAACAAAAAGTAGATCTTGAAAGTAGCTGGAGGAAAAAAAAACAAATGATTTGAAAAGAAGCAACAATAAGACTGATTTGTTAACAACAATGAAGACAGAAGATGGGGAAACTGTATCTTGAGTGTGCTGAGAAAAAAAATACTGTCCATCTAGAATATATTCTCAAGGAAACTTCCTTTCAAAAACAAGGATGAAATAGAGGGGCACCTGGGTGGTTCAGTCCATTAAGCGGTTAAGCATTTGCCTTCCACTTCAGGTCATGATCCCAGGGTCCTGTGATCCAGCCTTGCATTGGGCTCCCTGCTCAGCAGGAAGTCTGCTTCTCCCTTTCTCTCTGCCCCTCCCCCATTCATTCTCTCTCTCTCTCTCTCTCTCTCTCCCATTCTCTCTCTCAAATAAATAAAATCTAAAAAAAAAAAACAAGGATGAAATATACATATTTTCAGACAAAACAAAACAAAAAAAATCAAGAGAGTTAGCAGCAAAATGCCTCACCAAGCAAAATTCTAAAAGATGTCCTTAAAACAGAAAGAAAATGACCAGGAAGGAAGGTCTGAGGTATTAGAAAAAATGATAAGCAAAGAAACTGGTAAACCCCTGGGCAAATCTAAGCAAATATTGGGTATATTTGATAACCTAAGTTAGAGAATAGTCTACATGTTGGGAGGAATGTCATCTTAGTTCTATTGTTCCAGAGAAGAGAAAGGAAACTCGTTAATTTTAAGATTCATTTAAACTTTGTTAAAATCATTAGGCACATTAAAATTTCTTTTTTTTAAATTTTATTTTATAATGTTATGTTAATCACCACACATTACATCATTAGTTTTTGATAGTGTTCCATGATTCATTGTTTGCGTAAAACACCCAGTGCTCCTTTCAATATGTGCCCTCTTTTTTTTTTTTTAAAGATTTTATTTATTTATTTGACAGAGAAAGACACAACGAGAGAGGGAACACAAACGGGGAGTGGGAGAAGCAGACTCCCTGCCGAGCAGGGAGCCCGATGAGGGACTCGATTCCGGGACTCCAGGATCATGATCTGAGCCGAGGGCAGTCACTTAACCAACTGAGCCACCCAGGCGCCCCAATATGTGCCCTCTTTAATACCCATCACCAGGCTGACCCATCCCCTCACCCCCTCCCCTCTAAAACCCTCAGTTTGTTTCTCAGAGTCCATAGTCCCCCATGGTTCATCTCCCCCTCCAATTTCCCCTCCTTCATTTTTCCCTTCCTACTATCTTCTCTCCCTTTTTTTTTTTCTTTAAACATATAATGTATTATTTGTTTCAGAGGTGTATGTCTGTGATTCATCAGTCTTACACAATACACTGCGCTCACCATAGCACATACCCTCCCTAATGCCTATCACCCAGCCACCCCATCCCTCCCAACCCCCAGCAACCCTCAGTTTGTTTCCTAAGCAACCCTCAGTTTGTTTCCTAAGATTAAGGATTTCTCATATCAGATGGAGAAAAGATGGCAGAGGAGTAGGAGACTCTATTCCAACTAGTCCCCGGAATTGAGCTGGATATCTACCAGACCACTCTGAGCACCCACAAAATCAGCCTGAGATGTAGGAAGATCTGGATCTCTACAAACAGAATATCACAGGCAGTTGGTTTCGAGGTACGAAGCAGGGAGTTGTGATTCTGTGGACAGATTTCGGAGGATAAATGGCAGCAGGAGGGAGTCTGGCTGTGGGGATCCTACACCACGAGTGAGTGACAGGCTCATGTGCTAGGGACAGGGCACAGGCTGGCAGACCAGTAGCCACGGGGAAAGGACTTCAGGGCAGCCCCCAGGACCGAAACCCAGAGCATCAGGGTAGCACGTGCAAACTAGGAGCAGCTGGCAGTTTTAGAAGCACAAAGGGCAGAGACGTGCCCTGACCTGGAGGCAGGACTGGGAGTGTTGCGGAGGGGTGCACAACCCAGGACCCTGCAGTTTATAGCAGCACAGACAGAAATGGAGAGACTGTGGCTGGAGAGCTCACTGAAGAACAGACTGCGATCTCTCTGCTCTGAGGCAGAGGGTTGGAAACAGTCTCTTCTGCTCTGACTCTCAGAAGAGACACAGAAAGCCGCCAGGGAACAAAAGCCCCAAAAAACCGGTTTCCACTGAGCCCATCCCCTGCCACAGGGGGCAGGGCAACTCTGCCCAAACAAGGTTGCCTGAGTAACAGCACGGCAGGCCCCTCCCCCAGAAGACAGGCTGGGAAAACAAGAGGCCAGCAACCCTAAGGTCCCTAGAAAACAAGTGCATCTTGCTTGGGTTCTGGTCAATAATTTGGACTCTATACATTCCCTCAACCACCCATCAACAGAATGACTAGGAGGAGAAACACCCAAAATAGAAAAGACTCAGAGATTATGACTTATGCAGCAGATTTACAAATGGATGCAGATATAACCAAGATGTCAGAGATGGAATTCAGGCTAACAACTGTGAAGACAATGACTAGAATGGAAAAATCAATTAATGGCAACATAGAGTCTCTAAGGACAGAAATGAAAGCTGAATTGGCAGAACTTAAAAATGTTATCAGTGAGATCCAATCTAATCTAGATAATCTAAAAGCTAGGGTAAGTGAGGCAGAAGAATGAATAAGTGACCTGGAAGACAATTTAATAGATAAAAAGGGAAAAGAGGAGGCCAGGGAAAAACAACTCAGAATCCATGAAAATAGAATCAGAGAAATAAGTGACACCATGAAATGTTCCAATGTCAGAAATATTGGAATACTGGAGGGAGTGGAGAGACAGAGAGGACTAGAAGATATATTTGAGCAAATCGTAGCTAAGAACTTCCCTAATCTGGGAAATGAAATGAACATTCATGTCCTAAAGGCAGAGAAGACCCCTCCCAAGATCAAGGAAAACAGGCCAGCACCCCAGCATGTAATAATAAAACTCACAAATCTTAGAACCAAGGAAACCATCTTAAAGGCAGTTAAGGGGAAGAGGTTCCTTATGTACAGAGGGAGGAACATCAGAATAACGTCAGACCTATCCACAGAGACCTGGCAAGCCAGAAAGGCCTGGCAAGACATATTCAGGGTACTAAATGAGAAGAATACTTTATCCGGCAAGGCTGTCATTTAGAATGGATGGAGAGATGCAGAGCTTCCAAGACCAGCAGAAACTGAAAGAGTAAGTGACTACTAAGCCGGCCCTGCAAGAAATATTAAGGGGGGTTCTATAAAAGGAGAAAGACCCCAAGAGTGATATACAACAGAAATTTACAGGGACAATCTAAAAAAACAACGTCTTCACAGGCAGCATGATGACAATTAATTCATATCTTTCAATAATCACTCTCAACGTGAAAGGCC
>NC_138369.1:155464043-155516974 GCF_054177405.1 Leptonychotes weddellii | reverse complement strand
ATGTGATCAGGCAGGAGACTGGAACAAAGCCATACACTAGAGATTTAGGGTATATTTTGGTCTGTTAGAAGAAACTGTATCCCAAAATTTTAAAGAGAGAACAACTTATATATATATATATATATATACATATATATATATATATATAAGGTTAACTACAGTGAAGGGATAGAATATGACTCTAAAAATGAAAAATAAAAAAGATTTTTAAAAAAGGGATTGATAAGATGTTGGTTGAAAAAAGGAAAAAGAAAAATTCAAAAAAAAATAGAAAAAGAAAAAAGGAAAATTTAAAAAATTTAAAAAAATTAACTTTGAAAGACTAAAGGATCAGGGGGGAAAAAAGCCATGAATTCTAGGTGCTATATTCCCCTAGGGCTGGAGTTCTGCCATTCTCATTGATTGTTAAACTTGGTCTTTGATGGCTGTTCTTGCTGATATTCTGGGGGAGGGGCCTGTTGCAGTGATTCCCAAATGTCTTTGCCAGAGGCGGAATTGCACTGCCCTTGTGGGGGGCCAGGCTAAGTAATCTGCTCGGGTTTGCTCTTGGGAGCTTTTGTTCCCTGCAAGCTTTCTGTACAGCTTTGGAGGACGAGAATGAAAATGGCAGCCTCCCAATCTCTGCTCAGAGGAGCCAAGAATTCAGGACCCCACTCCTCAGTGAGCCCCCAGAGAAAAGCAGTCAATCACTCCTGTCTCCCTGGTCTCCGGCTGCACTCATGCTCACCCGGCCTGTGACCAAGGGTTTCTGTCTCTGGTACATTATCCCGTGTGGAGTCTCCAAACCCAAAAAATTTCTGCAGTGCACTCCCGCACCACTCCTCCCTGGGGAGCAAGGGGAGTCTCCCAGGATCTGCCACTTGTTGGGTCCCTGCTGGAAAAGTGGTGGCCCGACTGTGCTGCGGATCACAGTTTATGGCAACCCTGAGCTAAGAGCCCACTCCTGGGCTCCTTCTTTGCATCTGGCTTCCCCACTCCGATACTTGGGAGCTCTGCCACACTCAGGCAGCCCCCATCTTTCTGTGACCCTGAGGGTCCTAAGACCACACTGTCCCAGTGAGGGTTCCACCCCCTACTTAGCCACTGGAGCGACATCCCTCAGCGGAGCAGACTTCTAAAAGTTTCGATTTTGTGCTCCGCTGCTCTATCACTCACCAGTGGTGGACGGAGGCTCCCTCCCTCCATGTTCTATCTTCCTGTATATCATCTCAGATTCACTTCTCCGCGTGTCTTATCTTCCAGAAAGTGGTCTCTTTTCTGTTCAGAGAGTTGCTGCTATTCTTTTCTTTGATCTCCTGTTGAGTTTGTAGGTGTTCAGAATGGTTTGATAGGTATCTAGCTGAATTCCTGGGACCAGACAAAATTTAGGTCTCCTACCTTCCACCATCTTGCTCCTCCTTCCACATTAAAATTTCTATTTTCTTAAAATATTATATGGGCACCTGGGTGGCTCACTCAGTTGAGCATCAGCCTTGATTTTGGCTCAGGTCATGATCTCAGGGTCCTGGGAAAGAGCCCCACATTGGGTTCCCCACTCAGCGCAGAGTCTGCTTGTCCCTCTCCCTCTGCTTCTCTTCCTGCTCTCTCTCTCAAATAAATAAATGAATCTTAAAAAAATCATATAAAATAAAATATTATAAATACCATATACAATATCCAAACTAGCAGAGGAAAAACCTTGAAATAAGAGAAAAGTAAATAATACAATTAATCCAAAATAAGGCAAAGAAGGAAAAGATATACAAATTGCAGCACAAGAAGAAAGCATAAAATAGTAAGAATGAATATTTCAGTAATTATGATAATTATAAATAAGTTATAACTTCAAATAAAATATAGAATTTAAGACTGTAGATGGTAAATCAGAAATATGTTCATTACCTGAAACATGGCTACAATATAAAGATACACAGACTTTTTAAGATGGGAGAAAACATATACAATAAGTTCTAATAAAAAAAAAATGATGGTATAATTATCTTACCAAAAACATTTATTATACTAAATTGTCTTCGTTAGACATAAAGTCACTGTAATGACTAATTATTAGAAAGTGAAAAAAAAGTGAAGAATAAATAAAATGGACTCCTACCTCACACTGTAATAATTCTTCATGGATTAAGGATCTAAGCATAAAAAACAAAAGCATTAATCTTTCTAACCAATATAGCTGTAAACTTTGGGGGTAAAGGAAGATTTTCTACACAAAAAGTACAAATTATAGGGGAAAGATTTATGAATTTGAATATATTAAAACCATGGATTTCTGTTAATCAAAGAATGCCATAAAAACATGAAAAAATCTGAAAAATGAGAAAATATTTGCAGTGCATAAAACTTACAAAGGAATAAGTATCCTATATATATGTAAGTATCATATATATATATACATATATATATAAACTCCTAAATTTATATAGAAAGAGACCAAAAAAAAATAAAATGAGTGGGAAAATAAATTTAATAGGCACTTCATAAAAAAAGAAAAAAATAATGTATAATAAACATACCAAAAAGTATTCAAAATTAATAGAAACAAAGGAAAAGCAAAATGACCGAGATACAATTTTAATTCCACCAGAATAGCAAAAATTGAAGTCAGTATGAAATATTTGCAAGGGAAAAACAGTCAGAATTCACTTACTGTTTATAGTAGAGAAAACATTGGTACAACTAGATACACATGTAATAAACCAAAAAGAAACATTTTTAAACTACTGGACCACTGATGAGAAAATTCTACACTAAGATGTAATCAACTATAATAACTTAGTGACTCTAAGTTATATTTGAAAAATCATAGAATTGCTAAAGTAGAAACTCTGGAAGAGAAATAAAAATAACACTCTTATAATTTATGCTAATACAAAAATATCTACCTATTGCAAAAGGATGAGTAGGTAAGAACAGAACAAATATTCATACCCTCACACAATCACAGCTATTACGAGCATTGGGAACCAAATTTAATTAGTAGAATGAAGGATGCAAAGATGTCAATAGTTTAATTAAGAATTAAGAAAAAATATAAGTTTTTAATCCTGAAAAGATGACTATGTTCCAGATGTTTTTGAAAGTATGGGTAAAAACCTACCCTGTAGCTAAGTCTGTAAGTCTTAATTAATAAGGAAGAAATGTCATTTTCCTGTTCAACAGGTTTCCTATGTTTATTTTTACAATGATGACTCTGACTATGCAGATGATGCTCATGAAGATCTACGTCTCCATACAACTGTGAATATATATTATGGAATCCAAATTGATCTTAAATGGACATAAAGTATTTCTTTAATAAAATCGCTTAAGGTACAATATAGCGAAAAAACTTCAAAATTAAAAATTAGTCATTTTATATGTGTCTTTCAAAAGAGATTTCAGGATTGTATCAAAATTTAAACATTTCAGAATTGTTAGATATCTATCAACAGCTTACTTATGTTCAATTGTCGGTGACTATAACTTTAGCTTCTTATCTGTTAATTCATTCCCTTTGGCAGTAAAACTCAGATCTATTAGGTTTATGATACTAAAATATTGTTCTTCTTCATCATGTTACTATTTAATTATACATATTCTTGTCCACAATTGTCTTCCATATACTTGTATGGAAATATTAATGTGTAAAGTATGTAGTGTTAGTCAGCAATGAATTAATAACTCAATTACATAAAAGTTATATTAACTATATAATCATGTTTGTCACCAATTCTCTGGTTAATTGTATTGATATAAGAGAACCATTATCCATGTCCCAAAACTAGAACTCCAGAAAGAACGTGACCTAATATGACATGAATTCTCAATAAGTCTGGCCAAAGTGTTCATCAGGAATTAGAGAGGGTTATATAAGTAAGATATGAGGAGAATATCACACAATTGGAAGAGTCTGAGGTTGGTGGGACCAGCCTTTGTAATGGCAGTGAGTATGAAGACTAGCAAGATGTACAAAGTAGAATCAACAAGATTTGGAAAATATGTGAGAAGTATGAGAGAAGAGAAAGCTACCAAAGGTGACTCAAAGGTTTCTAATTTAAGAAGCTGGGTAAAAAAAAAAAAAACCTATAACATATCAAAGGAAGAATACATTTGGGGGATATGAAAAAATATGAATTCATTTTTGGATACAATTGAAGTTAAGATGTCAGAATATTATTTAAGTCAACATGTCTAGTAGGCAATTAGATATATGGCACCAAAATACAGAACAAAAATTGGAGCCAGAAATACATATTTTAATGGGATCTGAAGCCTCAGGGTTAAATGTGCTTGTGTGAGTAAACAAAACATTGATGGGAGCTAATAGAAGAGTGTGTCAAAGACAGAGTCATAAAAAAAATGACAAAATTTTAGAGACAGGCCAAAGAAGATAATATATGAAAATATAGATCAGAGAAAACATATGTCATTTAGGCAAGGGTACCACTGTGGCAAGTGGTCCAGTTGGAAGAGATTGACCAAAACTTATAAAGTATGAATAGCCAAAAAGTCAGAATTCACAAGAGGAGGAAAGCATGGCAGGCTAATATAGTCAAAAATGGCTTTATGAAAAGCTAAACCATGGCTTGAACTTTAAAAGTTACATAGAATGTAGATAGGTAAAAAGATAAAGAAGAGGACATATTTGATGACATAAATAATACATGACAAAGAACAGTAGTGGGAGTAAGCATGGTTCTTGTAATACAAGGAATACTACAGGTTTTCCCTTTGTGAAAGTACTGGATAGGTATGGGTTAGGTTGGAAGAAATGGGATGACTGGGAGAGAAAGTTTATAATTAGCATCACAGAGAAAAAAGAAGTTAATGGAGGCTTTTGTGTAAGGAAGCAATGTATAAAACTGGCATCCAATCATGGATTTTCCAGAAGTAATGAATAGATCTGAGTTTAAAAAGCAAGCTAGGGAACTACTCTTATAAACCAGGAATGAGTGGTAATGAATTTGACTAGGGTGGTAGGACAAGAAAAAAGGGAGAGAGTGAGCTCCAGCAATGGAAACATTTTAAAATAAAAAGTAAATAAACTTAGTGCCTGATCTCTATTTCCCAAAAATTAGATGAAAGAAATGAATAAGTCAAAGATGATTCCAAGATTTAATCCTTAAGTGACTGGGAACTTAATAGGGAGAGGAGATCTGATAAGAAGCACTAATTTAAAATGGGAAGTATATGTTTGTTTTGGTATCTGTTAAGCTTATTGTGATGGAATCCATCCAAGAAAATAATGTTCTTCGGGCAACTGGTAAAGGAGCTGGAACTCAAGTAAATGGACTTGAATTATGTTATTAGAAATATAAATATGTGACAACTGATGATAACTTGCTCTAATTTTATAGCCATTTGATCATTTTATGTATTTTAAACATTTCAAAAATATTATCAGGTATGTAATAAAATTTGAAGTATTCCAGGGAAAGTTTTTATCTCTTCATTTGTCATTAATCTTTTTTTTCAAATTTAAATTCAATTAGCCAAGGTATAGTACATCATTAATTTTGATATAATGTTCAATGATTCATTAGTTGAGTATATCACCCAGTGCTCATCATATTATGTGTCATTTAATCGTTACAACAAAACTTCAATCTAGATCTTATTGTTATTAACTATATTATAAACATGAAACCACTGTGAGATACAGAGAAGTTAAGTGACTTACACTAGTTCATATAGTTACAGAGTAGGACTAAACATGGTTCTCTGAATCCAGAGCTTGATCAGTAGGCACCACACAATACTTACTGCAGATGCTAAGGGTAAATAGACTCCAAATATTCATAGAATGGAAACTAGTTGATTCTGCTAAAATTGAAGGACTGAATAATTTATTTCAAAGTTATCTGGAAACACCATGAAATAAAATCTGTAAGATAATTAGCAAATAACATATGATAAAATTGACTTTCTTAGGGGATGGGGGGAATGGGTTAGCCTGGTGATGGGTATTAAAGAGGGCACGTATTGAATGGAGCACTGGGTGTTATACACAATGAATCATGGAACATTACATCAAAAACTAATGATGTAATGTATGGTGATTAACATAACATAATAAAATAAAAAGAAAAAATTGACTTTCTTCTTCCAGAAAGAGGAAACACTTCATTTACTCAGTGTATATTCATTAAGGAAAACATATCTTAAGCAGTAAGTGTATAAATATTATCTGTGTTTATGTAGGTTTAATTTTTATAAACTTTAGTAACTTCTTCATATGTTTTCAAAGACTAAAACAACGGTTTTAACTTTGTACTGAGTTATATGCAAATTTTCCAGTTACTGATTTAGAAGTAGTTTTTTAAAACTATACATCACCTGGAAATTTTGAATACAAAAATCTGCCCTTCATAAGCAATGGTTATTATGACAAGACAATACAATTGAAGATAAGGTTGCATAGTAATAGTGGATATTTGAAACTAGAACAATGAGTTTTCTCAAGATAAATTTTTCAATACACTCCTACAATTCTGAAAGTAACTTCCCTGCTTGCCGGGAAGCCTGCTTCTCCCTCTCCCACTCTCCCTGCTTGTGTTCCCTCTCTCACTGTGTCTCTCTCTGTCAAATAAATAAATAAAATCTTTAAAAGAAAAAAAAGTTATTTTTATGGAGCACTGGGGTGGCTCAGTCAGTTAAACATTCAACTCATGATGTCAGGGTTATGAGATCAAGCTCCACCTTGCGCTCCTTCCTGGGCATGGAGCCTGCTTAAGATTCCCTTTCTCCCTCTCGCTCTGTCCCTGCCCCCTCCCCCAACTTGCAGGTACTCTCTCTCTCTCTCGCTCTCTCTCTTTTCTCTCTCAAAAAACAAACAAAAAAATGGGGCATGTACTATAATTATGTGTTATAGAAAATGAATAAAAGATGTTCTTCAGAAACAAATATAAATATTAAAACTCCTTCTTTGCTCTAATTTGGAACAATGTTACCACACATTTAATCCAAAATAAGTTTTACTTTATAATATTCAGGGTCACATACAAACTAATATTAAAGCTCAAATGTATTACCCACACATACACACACAATAAAATATGGCATCCACTGTTCATGATTTTTTTTTGTTTTACAGGCAAAGTTAAACTATCAACATTTTCTTCATTTTTTTTTTCCACTGTGGAAATATAAGACTCATTTCATATATTTATATCCTATAGGCTACATATTAGCAAACTCCAACTAGGCTCTTGTAAGCAAATTATATGATATGTTTCTTAAGGTATCTCTAATAAATAGTAAATAAGCTTTAAATACTTAAATTGAATAAATAGTAAATATGCCTTTAAAATAGAGATCTTTATTTCTTAGATTAGCAGGAATTTGTCAATAGGACTTAACAAAAACTAGAGCAAAAACTATCAAAGTTTAGGTTCAGTTAGAAATTTAAATGAGTTTTTGGCATTGATAAATTGAATAGTCAGGGTACTTGGTAGAAATGTGCATGCTGCTTACTGAAGCCACTTTATTACTGCCTAGAATAACTAAGTCCTGCTTATCCCTGAGTAGATTAAAATAGAACCTGTAAGAGTTACACATACCTGTATGAGACAGTAGCCATCATCCTACCTTTACTGGATTTAATATTGACTAAGTGTTGTTTGTCTTATCTCTAAGGAATTCTGACCCTGATCCTGGAATATAGGACAGATTAAAAAAAGAAAAAACAAAATCCACCTTTAAGCAATTAGATTTTTTTTTTACCCTAGCATCCCAGTGGCACTTCTAAATTAAAAATAATAGATTTACCAAAATCATTTCTGAATAATGAGGTCATATCAGTTTCTCTTGTCAAAGAAAAAAAATGCCTACTTCTATACAAGTAATGTAGAAATATTTAGATTATTATACATTTTCTTGGGTTAAACAAGAGGACATTATGAAGTGTTTAATTAATAATTAATCTTTATCCAAAGCCTGATGGTTCGAGGTGAAAGATACACTAGCCAGGAAGCAGAGTCATGTCATAACTGCAAAACTTCCTTGCCCACCTTGCCTGAATTGTCACCATGTCCCACCAAGACCATTTCCTAAATACCAACATGAAAAACATTTGTTCCTTCCTCCCAACTACCCACCAAATTACATAACCCACTACTCTAATTCAGGTCCTCATCATGTTTTACTTATAAAATCTTATTTTAAAAGTTATTTTTATGGGGGTACCTGGGTGGCTCAGTAGTTAAGCGTCTGCCTTCGTCTCACCTCATGATCCCAGGGTCCTGGGATCGAGCCCCACATTGGGCTCCCTGCTTGCCAGGAAGCCTGCTTCTCCCTCTCCCACTCTCCCTGCTTGTGTTCCCTCTCTCGCTGTGTCTCTCTCTGTCAAATAAATAAATAAAATCTTTAAAAGAAAAAAAAGTTATTTTTATGGAGCACTGGGGTGGCTCAGTCAAACATTCAACTCATGATGTCAGGGTTATGAGATCAAGCTCCACCTTGCGCTCCTTCCTGGGCATGGAGCCTGCTTAAGATTCCCTTTCTCCCTCTCCCTCCTTTATCTCAAGATAAATTTTTCGATACACTCCTACAATTCTGAAAGTAACTTCCCTGCCCCCTCCCCCAACTCGCAGGTACTCTCTCTCTCTCTCGCTCTCTCTCTTTTCTCTCTCAAAAAACAAACAAAAAAAATAAAGTTATTTCTACCAATGTATTTATTTGGACTCATTATGCTTATTATTAAATATAATGTCTAAAACAAAAAGGGGAAACCTCTTCATCTAATTCTCCAGAAAATGTAACCAGTTTTATAACCTTATAGGCATTTTCAATATAAGCACAAATATATATGTATGTGCATTCAAATTTTACAAAAATTAATCCATGCTTTATTCATTGTTTTCTATTATATTATACATATGCATGCATGGGTGCATGTGTAGGTTGTTAATATTAGATTGTAATTTTATTATGCTCTTTGGATAAATCTTTGTATTCAGTACCTCAGTGTTACAAAATTAATTTAAAAACAAAGCAATATCAATAATGATAAAACCTTCTAAAACTTCATACAAAATTTTGAATGGATAATTTCTTTTTTTTTTTAAGATTTTATTTATTTATTTGACAGAGAGAGAGATAGCGAGAGCAGGAATACAAGCAGAGGGAGTGGGAGAGGGAGAAGCAAGCTTCCCGCGGAACAGGGAGCCCCATGTGGTGCTCGATCCCAGGACCCTGGGATCATGACCTGAGCCGAAAGCAGACACTTAACGACAGAGCCACCCAGGCACCCTTGAATGGACAATTTCTGATGGACCATTTTTTCACTTTATGTGGTTTCCTAAGAATCAACTGAAAATGACAACATTTTACTTGTTATAACATATATATAGTAATCCCATTTTCCTATTTAGATATTCCTTAATAACTTTAAAATTATTGGCTTATTTCTGAAAGTTACTATATCCACTTAAAACAGATAATTTAGCAAGTTGGATTTTGGATAAATTATAAAGCAAATAACCAAAAATTTGCATAAATTAAAGCAAGCTATTTCTGCACACTAAATTTGCATTCTGTGGTATTATAAGATCACCACAGAAAATATACTTGAAAATACTTTTGCGGAAAAAGGATATTTACCATTTATATCCTTTAACATGGAACATTGTTTTGTTGAAAACCAAAGGGAGACTGTTAACTGGTCTTTCTGGTTGGACCTGGGTGGAAACCAGGGTCAGGGTCAATAATATTTTCTTAAGTGTCCATGATATACTTCAGACAGGACAGTTCCCAGAAAACTAAATATCTAAGGACTAACAGCATGAAAAGCTCTCTACTTCCACCCACCCAGTGACATACAACATTATGTACAATATTAAAATTCTTAAATATTATAAATATAAGCAAAGTTTGAAGATATTGCAGATTTGGTTCCAGACCACCACAATAAAGCAAATATTGCAACAAAGTGAGTCAAAATTTTCTGTTTCTCAGTACATAAAAAAGTTAGGTGTATACTATACTGTAGTCTATTAAGTGTGCAATAGCATTGTGGCTAAAAACAATGTACATATCTTAATTAAAAAATATTTTATTGCAAAAAAATACTAACATCACACGAGCTTTCAGTGAGTTGTAATCTTTTTGCTGGTGGAGGGTCTTGCCTTGATGCTGATGGTGGCTGACTGACCAGGGGGGCGTTTGCTGAATTCTGGGGTGACCATGGCTATTTCTTAAAATAAAACAACAATGAAGTTTATCATATCGATGGACTCTTCCTTTCACAAACGATTTCTCTGTTGCATGCGCTGCTGTTTGATCGCGTTTTACCGACAGTAAAACTTCTTTCAAAGTTGGAGTCAATCCTCTTCAAACCTGCCCCTGCTCCATCAACTAAACTGATGTAATATTCTTAATCCTTTGCTGTCATTTCTGCAATCTTTATAGCATCCTCTCTAGCAATAGACCTATCTCATGAAACTACTTTCTTTGCTCATCCATAAGAAACAAATTCTCATCCGTTAAAGTTTTATCATGAGATTGCAGTCACATCCGCAGGCTCCATTTCTGATTCTAGTTCTCTCTCTATTTCCACCACATCTGCAGTTATCTCCTCCACTGAAGTCCTGAACCCCTCAAAGTCATCCATGAGGGTTGAAATCAACTTCTTCCAAACTCCTGTGAATGATGCTATTTTGTCCTCTTTTCATGAATCACAAATGTTTTTAATGGAATATAGAATGGTGAATCCTTTCCAGAAGGTTTTGGTTTACTTTTCCCAGATCCATAAGCAGAATCCGTATGGCAGCTATAGCTTTACAAATATATATTTCTTAAATAATGAGACATGAAAGTCAAAATTACTCCTGTATCCATGGGCTGCAGGATAGATGTGTTGGCAGGCATGAAAACAGCATTCATCTTATTGTCCATTTCTATCAGAGCTCTTGGGTGACCAGGTGCATTTTCAATAAGAAGTCACATTTTGAAAAGAATCTTTTCTTCCAAGTAGTAGGTCTCAACAGTGAATTTAAAGTATTCAGTAAACCATGTTGTAAACAGATGTGCTGTGATCCAGACTTTGTTGTTCCATTTACAGAGCACAGGCAGAGTAGATTTAATGTAATTCTTAAGAACCCTAGGATTTTTGAAATGGTAAATGAGCAGAAGCTTCAATTGCAAGTCACCAGCTGCATTAGCCCCTAAGAGAGTCGGTCTGTGCTTTGAAGCTTTGAAGTCAGGCATTGACTTCCCTTCTCTAGCTTTGAAAGTCCTGGATGGCATCTTGTAATAGAAGGCAGTTTGGTCTACATTAAAAATCTGTTGTTTGGTATAGCCACCTTCGTTAAAGATCTGAATTCTTCCAACAACCAAATGAGCCTGGAAGAAACCCTGAGATCCAGAAAAGAACTCAACCTAGTTGACACCTTGAATTTAGTCTATAAGACTTTGAGCAGAGGACTTTTGACCAGGCCCACACTCTTGACCTATGGGAACTGTGAGATTATAAATATGTTTTACCCCCCTAATGATGTGGTAATTTGTTGCACAGCAATAGAAAACTAATGCAGACACTGATAGCTTTTGTTCAGGACTATCTTTTCCAGAATGACGGTTCGGCAGGTGGCCCTGGAATATTAGCCTCTCCCCACAAATTTGAAGATAGGGTTGCTTACTCACCAGTATAATGAATGTCTCCTCCTAGAGCAAAGGGCAAATTTACTTACTGACCATAATAAAAGATTCAGACTCCCTAAGCCCAGGGTTCCTCAGCCATGATGCAAAGCCATTTCCTGTGAAGCATCTACCTACCCCCTCCATGTCGCCCCCATGGGACATGGAGTACAAGGAAAACTAATTCATACATGAAGATCCTTCTTGCTGTGCCGCTAAGTATAAAGACTTCTGAACAGGAGTCTCATACCCTCGACCATTATCCATGAAATTGGCAGGCTGACTTATTAGTTTGCACATAAGGTAAAATCTCAGAACCTTCACAGTTCTTGACAAGCTCTGCCTTGTTCACTTTTGTATTTCCAACCTCTAATATAAGGCCTAGCATGATGCCTAACATATAGCAAGAGAGCAACATAAAAATTTTAAAGTAATAAATTAACTAATGAATCCACTACAACTTCTATAATCTAAAGGAACTTTTCCTCATAAAATATTGTGTCTTTTATAATCTGTTTAATTAACTTAAAATTCAATTTTCTATCTTTATTAATTAAATTTTAAACTAAGTAAATTTTATATATAATTTTTTATTCCCCAATAGATCATATGCTTTTTGAGAACATGGATTTTTCCTAGATTTTAAATATATAGTAGCTATAAAATATAGCATTTAATAGATTGTAAGTATCTAATAAATGTATCAATTGATTTATTAAATTTGATTTTTTAAGTAGTCACACACAATGTCAGAAGCAGATCTTTCCACATCATTTGCAACTGATCTCCTAACTAATCTGCCCATTTTTAAATAATGAATAAAATGTAATCACTAGGGGTTTGAATAATATTCAACCTTTTCAATATAACGACTTCTGGTGATAAGCACTTTTTTTGGAAATATTTGGATTATCAATATGAGTGTCATTAATAATATCCTCACACTTTACCTATGGCATATAGGCCTGGGATGCTACATTCTCAAGAAGGCTAATTTGACAATGTTATTATGTTAGAATAAATTCTAAAAAATTATTTTTCTCCTTTTGTATGTGTTGAATGACATTCATATTAATTATCTAATACTCACTAGGTAGGATAGGTATGTGCTATGAATGGGGAAAGCAAAACATATGAGTGGCCTACATCACACACAAACACACACACCAATGAAAGACTACTACTAAAAAGTAGGTCTCTTGGGTCACAGCCCAGAGAATCTTTAGGTATGTCATCTGTTTTATAAGCTGAATGCCATAAAGGAGAACCCATGGAAATCATAACTGCAAAGTTAGAGAATGTTATACTTTGGACTTAAAATATAGTCTCCAAGTCTCTTTAGTTGGGCAAAATAAACGCTCTTGGATTTGGTAATGGTCTTGGTATTTTCTATCTTCATTTCAAGAGTTCAGTTTAATTTGGAATCCCCTGAGATGAAGCTGGAAGGAAAATTTGTTTCAGTATGCACCTGTCTCTAAAGAAATTTATCATTAGGTAAGAGACAGCCTAAGTATAGCAATTTATCTAATTTGAAAGTTTCCTCCAATAAGTGCCTTTGTTATTTACACTTGATGCTTAAAATTCAAAATGGCAGTTTCGGCAGCAGCTCAAAGCTACTAGAAAAATGAGAACCTGGACATCTCTGCCCTAACACCCTAATACTTCTATCCTAAAGTATCCAATGATAAACTTTAAGAGGTCTTTGAATCCCCTGGAATTTTATGTATGTGCTTATTTTGTATCATGAGCATATTTTTTAGGGTAAGTTTATACGGTTTCGATCAGATTCTCATGGCCTAAGGAAAGGAATTGAAGAGATTATAAGCACAGACTGGTTATTCTAGAATCTATATTAGTAGATGACAAAATTTAAGGGCATTTTGAAGTTTTAATGAATAATTGTCATTCTTGTTATAAAACAGTGTGTAATTTATTATATCATTTTTTATTGAGGAAAATTTTCTTATAAATTGAGTTATTTAATCAATAAGGGTATGTCCATTCACCAATCCTTTCCTATGATTACACACTAGACTTTGTTAGTAGTAACTGGACCAGCTTCAAAATCTTGATTTCAAGCATCCAATTCTCTCACTCATCCTCCTGTTGCAGAAAAATAAAAATCAGACCAGCGAGAGACCAAGTGACACATCAGAGAAATAGGAGAACATGGATTTATTTTATGCTGGTGGACCCAGATGAGCTCGTGCTCCAAGTTCTGGGCCCCGGGCAATGGGGTTATAGGGCTTTTATAGGGGACTGCAGGCAGTCAGTTTCCAAGGGCTATGCTGACTACTGGTAGGTGGGTTTAAACTGGGGAGAGGGGGCTGCTTTAGGCAGGGACAGTAGTGCCGGGAGCCTGTGGAGGGAAGCCTATTTACAGAAGCAGAAACGACTGGTTATCTCGTGCTCCCAGTAGGGCTTCTGGTTATCTCTAGCTTATCGTTAGTAACTTTCCATCTTTTGGGGCCTCCTGGCCTGGGCCTTCTGGGTAATTTTCCTCTTCACTCGAAGCACACCATTTACACTGCCTACACTCTAAAAATTCTTTGATTCTTCTGGATCTCCAATGCACATTTTTACTCTCCATCTCTCACCTCAGGTTTGTTTCCCTTTGTAATCAATTTAAATTTTGTGGTACATTATTATAACCATTTCTGTGCATGTACCCACAACTCCTTTGCTCATTTCTCTCATAATTTGTATTTACTTGACCAAAGCCCCACCCCTGAAGATGCTAAACCTCAAGATGCCTGTTTCAAGGATGGGCTGTTTGTAAGCTATCTCAGGCTCACTGTTTCAATTGTGCATGATTCTGTTATCCATCACCTCTCACCTAATCTAAAAATTTGTTCTTGAAATCTTCATTTTCTCTCCTGCATCATGATTTTCCATATTTATTAGGTGATTTTTATAATTATATAGACATGCTTTAAAGTAAGATTGGGAAGTTTTCAGTAGAGATACATTTAGGGTAGGGCGGAAGAAGGGAAGAGCACATTTGTAAAAGGTATTTTCAATAGAGATACTTTAGTAGTATATCACAGAAGATAAGCTGGCTAAGAAGGGAAACACAAAGGAGGAGCTTGTGCAGTGAAAAGGTGACGAAATCAATGGATCTCTACTCCTGATAGAGTTTGAAGAATTATTGGATACTATAAAAATGTAGATGAGCTGGAAGTTGGGGGCCAGAGAGTAGAATGATTAAAATTGAGATAAGCTGGGATATAATTATTTTTAATGGGAATATCTTTAGTGGTGAAGAAGTAAAGTGGAAGAAAAGCAACTGAGGGGATCACAGTATTGGTGGATAATTAACATGATGACTACCGAAGACACTAAACATCAAGGCAAGAGTAATAATGAGAAGAAAGGCAATGATCTAGACATTAAAGCTTTGCATAAATGTGGTGTGAGGGTGAGAATTGACAGGGAAATAAGTAGATGACATCAACAAGAAGAGTTTAGTCTGGAGGTTTAGTCTGATAGCATGCACTTTGGAGAAATTGAGATAATGTGGGAAAGAAAGGAGAATTTGTTTGGAAAAATGGCAAATGGAAGCACAAAGGACACCACCCGCCACAGGACCTGAAGTCACATGTGAGAGAGGGAAAATCTTCCCCACTTGACAAAGCTGTAGGGGAAGTGTGTCCTCAGTGAAGAGTTGAATTTCCAGAAGAAGAAGTAGAAGGGATATTCAAAAGTAGGTTGACAAAGACAAGGTTACTAGTCCTCCAGATTTCAAGGTGCTCTGGGGGTTAAAGTGTCATGAAATCCTTGGGGCATCTATTAAGATGAGCTATTCTAAGTGGATATTAAAATTATCCCTCATTTATATTCACCAGCCCCAGGAATATAGTCTAGTCTTTTTAGTGCATTCATAAACCATTTAATAATTTTACCTGATTAAATATATTTATGTTTGAATCTCAGCCAAGAGACTGAATCAGAACTTATTCATTTGTGTGATAACACACTTACAAAGAGAATAGAGCTGTTCTGTGTGTTCAGTTGAATTTATCCTTTATAGATTCAACATGAGGTAATTAAATTTTTATCCAATCTGAATAGCAAATCCAAAATATCATGATCAAAAATATAGTAAAGGTTTTGCAGACTTGCTTTTGTCTTGAATTATTTATTACTAGTCACTTAATGATAAAATTAAATCAAAAACAAATTTTTCATTGTTCCAAAGAATCTACTTAGCATTTCATCTACCAAAAAATCTGTTTTATAATTGATACCCAACACTAGGAATCAAGATTACTTATACAAGGAAATGTGTAATTACCAATATATGCTCTTTTTACAACTGAAAAGTCATTTGTGAAATTGGTTAATGTCAGAAAGTACAGGATGAATAATGAACTGGAATAAAGGGAACTGTATCTTTTTACAAAATCGTGTCATTGCATTCTGGTAACCTTATGGCCATCTTCCCACAATAGTGTGTATCTGTCAAGGGACTTTAAGTATAAGGTTCAGCTGGTCAGGCTGCCTTCTGGTAATTTTATAGTTGAAGACGGATAACAAAACAATATCACTAAACGAAAGAATTCTTAACCTAGTTTTGCTGGAAAAAGAAAAAAAAAAACCAAAGCCTATTAATTTTATGTTTATTTTTAGTTAGAACATTTCCTATAGCCAGTGCCAACTTTTGATTCATCTAGAGAATGAGCATGTAAAAAAGGTAAGAGTAAGAATAGTTAATAATTGCATAGTAATAATAGAAAACTGTATTAATGTATAATAATGCCTCTAAGGGAGGCATTATTATCTTCTCTATTTTGCACATGAGGATAAAGAGGGTTAAAGAAATTAAATTATTTGTTAGAAACCTTAATAGCCAATAACAAGCTTTTCTGATGCTATGCCTTCTCATATCACGAGAACTTAATGTTTAAACATCTCACCCTAGGGTGTTTCTAAGGCCATTTATTTAAAATATTAATATAGTACATGAAAATGAGAGGCTAAATGTGATAGATAAAGAAATGAGAGATTACAAAAAAAAGGAAAAGAAAACATTACACAAAAGGTTTGTCAACAATGAGAGAAGCTTGAAGAATGTATGCCAGAGAAAACAGATTGGTTCAGTTTGAAAGCTATGCAAAGAGAACTGGGGTTTAAAAGGATTTAGTGGGATAAAGAAATTGTTTAGTGGAATAATCTGGAAAAGAAACATAAAGAATAGCAAGAGGAAGCCAAAAGCTTTCTTTATTCTGTAGTTTTTATTTTTGACTGTGTAAAATTAAGGCTATGCTTTGCTGACTCGCCTTGCATGTGGGCTGACTTCTATTTGGTATGTCCAGAAGGGACCTTCTGACTTTCAACATTCAGTTCTGAAAGAACAATTTGAAAGCCAATAACTGGAGTTTTCCATTTTTTGACTGGTCATTTCATGGTTTTAATGGACTGAGCTGGAATAGAGCCAAGTAATTTCCAAATGACAAGTTATTTCCCTAGAAGAGAAATAATTTATTCTGAGGACAGGGCCTGGCAACTATGAATCTTAACAGTAAAACCATTTTTCTTTTTTTTAAATTGTCTTTCAAAATGAGTTTTAGGGTTGAGAGGTTATTTTTCAAATTTTTTAAAAGTAATGCAAGTAGGAAAAACAAATAATTTATATTGCTGATTATCAAAAAAATTTTAATACATAGCTATCTGCCCTAGATTAGCTAAGCTTAAGCTAAAAATAATTAAAGCATGTATAGAAAACTTATTACAAACAATGTTATATACCTATCTTGATATTAAGAGAAATTTATATTTTAAAAGAATTACATTCACACCTGAAAAGTATCAGACTTTGGATTAAATCATTGACAATAAATTCTGTAGCAACTTGGATTATGGAAGAAGTAATGTTCAAATTACTAGTAAATAACAATGCTACAGAGGTACAGAGGACTTTTTGTAAAGTATAAAGTGTTCAGGTCAATGTTATTATTGCAATCAACTGTTCAGAAAAACCTCAGTTCAATTTAAGAAACAAATAAGCATAGGGGAAAAAAGAGAGAGAAAGGCAAATCAAGAAACAGATTCTTAACTATAGAGAACAAACTGATGGTTACCAGAGGGTAGGTGGGAGGGGGACAGGTTAAATAGGTGACGGGGATTAAGGAGGGCACTTGTGATGAGCACCGGGTATTGTATATTAAATATTGAATCACTAAATTGTACACCTGAAACTAATATTACATGGTATGTTAACTAACTGGAATTTAAATAAAAATTAAATAAATAAATAAACTTAAGTGTAGTTGAATATTGGGAGGGGGAGACCACAGTTCATTTACATTTATTTTTCATTCTTAATATTTGATAGTATACTTATTTTTCTGTTTTATTTTCTTGATACAGCAATTACATTTCTCAAAGATTTATTTTATATAATAATTTGTGTTTTACTACTCAAGATTTATAATAGAAAAAGAATAGTTTTGCACCCATTAAGCCTCACTGCCCAGGTAAACTCTTTAACAAAGGTCTATTAGAGTGATTTCTTTTTTGCTACCCCAAAACTACATGAAAATTAGTAAACATGAAAAATCAGTAAAATATAATATTCTGTACTGAGAAGATGCAAATGGTTCAGAATTATTTGTTTTGCCTTCTAAACAATTACCTACAATGAATTAACCAAATATATTATTTAATGCAAACAAGTAGTTGATTGATAATTTTTTAAACCAATTAAGCTACCACATATTCAAAGTTGGGACAGTGGTTTTTGTCTATTTGTCTGTTTTGTTTTTTTTCTTTTGTGACCTACCAAGGATCTACAACTTTGCTTTGTATTGTAGCCTCCAAAGTATTTGCTTAGGCTTTTGGATACAGTTTAGGAAGCAGGTAGAAAACTGTTCAACATTGCCTTCATGCAGTGATGCTTTTATCTGTTTCATTTTTCTCCTATATGAGAGATAACAAGGAAGTTCATGTATGCATACATTTTCAGAAACTGCTTCAGAATATACAATATAATTGCATATAATTGCTTTGAGTAGGAAGCATTGACTGAATGTTTTGTTTTTGTTGTTGTCTGAAAGCCAGTTTTACTTTTTCCCTGTAAAACTTTAGATCTGAAATAACTGCAAAAATCTCTTTTGAAGTTGATCAGAGTTCTAAGCTGAAGTAAGTTCTCCTGGGAAAAGACCAAAAAACAAACAAACAAACAAACAAAAATCCACCCCTCCAGATGATTTCTAGAATTGTTTTGCTCTGTTATATGTTCAGTATCCAAAATTCTATCAAATTTTTAATGATATTATTGATATAGAGATACTTTTGAAACTTTTATCAATTTAGATCCTTATTATATAGCTACACAGACCAAATATTCATTAAAATATCTAGAAGAACCAAACTTTGAAGATTATTAATATTTTGAGTATAGTTGTTCTGCCATTTACACAGTAAACCACAATCTCTGATAATCTTTGACATATTGCCAACTAGTATGTACTCTGTAAATTAGTTCAGTATGTTCGCTCAAAATATCCATTTAACTGGAAATGTCATAATACAGACAATAAGCACTATGCAAAGTGAAAATGAGCTTTTTTCTTTACTGTTTATATGTAGAGAGAGTCATTAATTTATATTATTGGTTGGTACAATCATACTGGTTGACAAATGTATAGTTACTCTCATATTGCCCTTCATTGTGAATTTTGAGCTATTATATTAATTGTCATTTAAATAGAAGTAACAATTGTTTTCCCCTTTTATATTGTGATGCCTCTTTTATTTTCTTCTTATTATTATTTTTTACCTTGGCCCTTTTTTCATTTTGACCTTAAGTGAATAAATACAAGAAACAATCTAAACGGAACAATTAATTTAATGGTAAGATCATCTAGGCATTAGATTTTGCCGCTCTGTTGGATAGGAAGTAAACATTAAAGGCAAATGAACATTCAAAATACTGTATCATCACTCTGTTTGAGCCCTAGAGGTACTAAAGGTAATAAACCAAGGGGAAAGGAGATGGAATCAAAATGTGCAAATGACTGTAGTATATTTGATGTCACTTTGTTCTTTGAAGGTTCTGCTTATTGTCAGAGAAAGCAAATTCTTTCAAAGCATGAAAATTGAGTTTTGTTTTGTGATATTGTTTTAATGGGGACTCTTCTAACAAAGTATCCAAGACTTTCAAACTATTGAAGTTGCTTTAAAAGGCAATAGGGTTTATCCTGGGGCCAACAGGTAAAAATCTGTAAAGACAGGCTAAAAAAGATTAAGTGCTCTCTTGGGAAGAACATAATTAAGAAAGATTTCACTGAAATACACAGAACTGAACATGATAGAAATAATGTCAAGCAGACTATTTTCCACTTAAAGAAGATAACAAGATGAGGGTTCAGGAATGGGACTGGGGGAAAAAGGAAATTCAAGGCAGATGTCAGGAAGTACTTTTTCATAAAATGGATCACAAGTACTTGGGAAAGAAGTCTAAATGGAAAATCTAAAGGTATAGTGAAATCATTGGCTGTAGGGGTTGAAGAAACTTTAATACACATTTTAAATGTGGAATATAAAATAAGAGAATACATAATTATTTTTATAGTTTGACATGCTTATTTTTAACTTCAATTAAACAGATCCAAAATAAAGTTATGCAAATCAAACTAATTATAAATTATTAAAAAGCAAAAAAAAAAAAAAGGCAGTACTAGTTTTACTAAATAAACTCTTTGACCTACTACCTGTAAATCATTAACTCAACAAAGTGACTCTGGAATTGACACTGTCCTTTTTATTCTGAGTGATTATGACAGTGCCTCTCATCAGGCACCTACGTTCTGAGTTTTCTTAAATATAATCACTTTACTTAAAGTCACAGAATCATATACTTTTGACAACTGTCAGTATTATAAATATCATTATATTTAATTCTTTATATTCTTTATTTATTTTAGAGAAATTAAATGAATACAAATTACACTGCAGAGCTAGTGTTCTAAATCAGAACTTCTAACACCTCTTCATAATTTCATGTCCAAGGGGACCTCAGAAACAACAGGTCCAAGATTCTTTTCTTCCTTCCTCTCCCAAATGGTCTTGATATACTATTTTGCATATTTCCACCCCCACAGCCAGAATCTTCAGTTATTCTTGGAAGCCCTTGTTCTCTTTAGTGTGGAAGAGGTTTTTTTTTCTCTTTTTATGATTAATTTACAATGTGATATTAGTTTCAGGTGTACAACATATTGATCCAACAATTCTATGCTTTACTCAGTGCTCACCTGGTAAGTGGAGTCACCGTGTATTACCATACAACGTGATTACAATATTATTGACTATATTTCCTATGCTGTACTTTGGGGAAAAAATTTTGCAAAGTATAACCTGCCCTTTGTCATTAGACAGAATTAGAAACTATTTAATTTAAAAAATTTTGAGATCATGCTGGACTTCCATTTCATAATAAATATCATACAATCATTTTGATTTTGAAATTATATCTCTTATTTTTTACACTGAAAATCTTGGTTCCTGACAAAATTAGCAAAATTATTTATATGCTTTTTTCTCAACACACTCATAAAATTTCAGAAGAAAATTATTAATATTGCAACTAACTATGAGTCTTATGTTGATATTATTTTTAGAATACACTCCATTAAGTATACAAGTCCATATCGAAATTCTCAAAAGCATTAGAAGTAGTTACTTTCTCCAAGCAGTATGTCAGCAACTTGAAAAACATACATTTTGGGCCCCTGGGTGGCTCAGTCGTTAAGCGTCTGCCTTCCGCTCAGGTCACAGTCCCAGGGTCCTGGGATCGAGGCCCACAACAGGCTCCCTACTCAGTGGGAAGCCTGCTTCTCCTCCTCCCACTCCCCCTGCTTGTGTTCCCTCTCTCACTGTGTCTCTCTCTGTTAAATAAATAAATAAAATCTTAAAAAAAAAAAAGAAAAACATACATTTTTCCAGTTGGCTTCCAACTTTTAGGAAATTTCTTCCATTGAATTTTCCTTTTCAATTCCATTTTATTTTTTGAATATTTAGAATTTTTTTGTTTTTTTATTTTATTTTATTGCTTTTTTTTATATGTTATGTTAATCACCATACATTACATCTTTAGTTTTTGATGTAGTGTTCCATGATTCATTGTTTGCATATAACACACAGTGCTCCATGCAGTACATGCCCTCTTTAATACCCATCACTGGGCTAACCCATCCTCCCACTCCCCTCCCCTCTAGAACCCTCAGTTTGTTTCTCAGAGTCCAGAGTCTCTCATGGTTCGTCTCCCCCTCCAATTTCCTGCCCTTCATTTTTCCCTTCCTGCTATCTTCTTCTTTTTATTTTTTTTAACATATAATGTGTTATTTGTTTCAGAGGTACAGGTCTGTGATTCAACAGTCTTGCACAATTCACAGCACTCACCATAGCACATATCCTCCCCAGTGTCTATCACCCAGACACCCCATCCCTCCCACCCCCCACCACTCCAGCAATCCTCAGTTTGTGTCCTGAGATTAAGAATTCCTCATATCAGTGAGATGATATGATACATGTCTTTCTCTGATTGGCTTATTATTTCAAAGTCAATATTAAATAACAAGCAATAGAGAAATATTCCCATCCTGACTTCTCTCCCATGCTCTCCCCTCACAAAGATAATGATTTATATTAATTAATTTCTACTTAAATCTTGTTATTTGCAAACTTGTGGAAATACATACAGTATTGTGGTAACTCTACCTATCCAGTTGTGAAAACCCGAAACCAGAGAATCATTTTGTCTACTTGTTTTGGTTTCTTCTCATAGATTTTTTTAATCTTTTCTCTCTACAATATGCAATAGTGGATTTTTTTCACACCTAACAGCCATCAAACTATTACCCTACCAACAATCATTTCTCCCTCCAAAAGATCATCCACAGAACCTAAAGTCATTTTTTTATTTAAATACATACTATGATATCTTTCATTGATTCCACATTGCCTCCAGAGCCAAGATCTAAATTCAGATTTTCACACCAAAAATTAAATTCCTTTTCTATTACAAATATTTGCCTAAGTCTAAGATGTCTAATTTTTAATTAATTAGTTAATTAATTAATTTTTATTTAAATTTTGGTAGTTAACATACAGTGTAATATTGGTTTCTGATATAGAATTCAGTGGTTATATGTCACTTACATATAACACCCAGTGCTCATCACAAGTGCTCTCTTTAATATCCATCCCCCACCTACCTCCCTCCATCAACCCTCAGTTTGTTCTCTTTTGTTAAGAGTCTCTTGTGGCTTGTTTCCTTCTTTCTTCCTTTTTTTTTTCTTTTCCCCCTTTCCATATGTTCATCTGTTTTCTTTCTTCAATTCCACATATGAGTGAGATCATATGGTATTTTTTTTTCTCTGACTGACCTATTTCGCTCAGTGTAATACATTCTACCTCCATCCATTGTTGTTGCAAATGGCAAAATTTCATTCTTTTTGATGGCTGAGTAATATTCCAGTGTGTGTGTGTGCGCGTGTGTGTGTGTACACACTGCATCTTCTTTTTTTTTTTTTTTAAGATTTTATTTATTTATTTGACAGAGAAAGATACAGCGAGAGAGGGAACACAAACGGGGAGTGGGAGAGGGAGAAGCAGACTCCCTGCCGAGCAGGGAGCCCGATGTGGGACTCGATCCAGGGACTCCAGGATCATGACCCTGAGCCGAAGGCAGTCGCTCAACCAACTGAGCCACCCAGGCGCCCTAACACACTACATCTTCTTTATCCATTCATCAGTTGATGGACATTTGGGCTCTCTCCATAGTTTGGCTGTTATTGTAATGCTGCTACAAACATCAGAGTGCATGTATCTTTTCAAATCTGTATTTTTATATCCTTGTATCCTTTGGGTAAATACTTAGTAGTGCAATTGCTGAATCATAAGGTAGTTCCATTTTTAACATTTTGAGGAAACTCCATAGTGTTCTTCAGAGTGGCTGTGCCAGTTTGCATTCCCACCAAAAGTGCAGGAGGGTTCCCCTTTCTCTGCATCATCGTCAACACCTGTTGTTTCTTGTGTTGTTAATTTTAGCCATCCTGACAGGGGTGAGATGGTTTCTCATTATGATTTTGATTTGCATTTCTCTGATGATGAATGGCATTGAGCATCTTTTCATGTGTCTGTTAGCCATCTGGATGTCTTTTTTGGAAAAGTGTGTATTCATGTCTTCTGCCCATTTTTTAACTGGGTTATTTGGTTTTTAGGTGTTGAGTGTGGTAAGTTCTTTTTAGATTTTGGATACTAACCCTTTATCAGATATGTTGTTTGCAAATATCTTCTCCCATTGCATATCCTGACTATTAGTTTTGTTGATTGTTTCCTTTGCAGTACAGAAGTTTTTTATCTTGATGAAATTTGTATGGAACCACAAAAGACCCTGAATAGCTAAAGCAATTCAGAAAACACACACACACACACACACACACACACAAACTAGAGGATCGTGGTTCTAGATTTCAAGGTACATTACAAAGCTATAGTCATCAAGACAGTATGGTACTGGCACAAAAACAGACACATGGACCAATAAAACAGAATAGAGGAACCAGAAATGGACCCACAAATATATAGTCAACTAAACTTTGACAAAGCAAGAATATCCAATGGAAAAAGACAATCTCTTCAACAAATGGTGTTGGGAAACCTGGGCAGCACGATGCAGAAGAATGAAACTGGACAGCACGATGCAGAAGAATGAAACTGGACCACTTTCTTACACCATACACAAAAATAAATTCAGAATGGATGAAAGACCTTAATGTGAGACAGGAAACCATCAACATCCTGGAGGAGAACACAGGCAGAAACCTCTTTGACCATGGCGAAGAGGTTTAGTCTTTTACCAGACACGTCACCACAGGCCAAGGGAAACAAAAGCAAAAATGAACTAAGATGTCTTAATACCTAATGCATTTCTAAATCACCTGCCTTTGCTACCAATTTACTTTTGTTCAAAAAAACCTTCATACTACATAAAAGTACACAATTATATATTATACAAGAAGTAATTTTGGCATACAATAATAAAAATGAGTTACATGAGCCTTAATAAAGTAATTTTTTAATTTGAGTTGCATAATACATATTTAATGATAAGCCCTAAAAGATTAAGCACTATTTTTTAGCCCCTGGTCTACAGAGTTGCCTAAATCCCTAGTATAGCACATTTGGGTGGACCCATGAATTCAGATGCTTTGGGTTCTAGATCTAAGACCTTAAGCAACATTCAGAAAAACTGAGATCTCATGTAAAGGTGGAGATATATAGTAGGATGCATGGAATTCACCAAAAAACATCTTCTTACAAATTTTCTACGTTCTCCTTTATATATTTCATACCTTGTCATTAAAGTCTTTTTTAAAAGGTTTTATTGTCTTAAGTAATCGCTACACCCAAGGTGGGGCTCAAACTCACAACCCCAAGATCAAGAGTCACATGCTCCACCTACTGAGCCAGCCAGGCACCCCTTGTCACTGAAGTCTTGAACAAAGGGTTTCCTAGTGAGCAGAACTATCATTGATTTCATATAATTGTTGTGATCCACAAACACAAATATTTGTGGGTCTTTGATTTAAAGTTTTAGCCTAAAGCAATGTCTTTAATGGGGCATAATTAAGTTTTATTATTTGTGGTGTGTTTATCTTCCTAATACTCATTTTATTATTCATGAAACTTCCAAATTGAGACACTAAACATACACACTTAGCCTAATACTGAAAACCTATTGATGTTTTAATCTAACTGTCCTAACTTGGCAAATAAAGCCCTTGGACAATGATCTAGTTATGTGCGAATTTCCCTCTGTAAGTACAAACCATGTTCATCTAATGTATTTTTGGCTTATAAAAAGTAGTAAAGTGCCTATATTGAAATCACATTACACACTTGGTGAATGTGCAATAATTATGTTAATTACATACTTAAAATTTATTCATTCATAAAGGGTTTTACTAACCATTAAATTCAGTAATTATGCCAGGCCATGGGGGATAGAGGGCATCAAAATGAATAAAACTTGCATTACTATTCTTTTTTTTTTTTTTTTTTGCATTACTATTCTTAGGGAGTTTACAATACAGAAAGGGAGAAAGCATAATAGTAACTGTTCTGTAAAGTAGTATAAAACAAATGCTATAAAATTCCCTTTCTGTTCCCCACTAAAAGAACCAATGCAGATGAGGAGAAAACAAAATCACTTAAGAGTCTTGTGGTGGGATTTTAGTTCTTAGAAGAGAGAGCTTGAGAGAAGCAGCATAGGTAACAGTGTCCAAGGGAAGGCTAAAGGGTGAAGGAGGGGTTGCTAGGTCTTGATAACAATATTATGAGAGAGGATTACGGGTCAAAGAGGCTTATGACAAGGACAATGATTGTGGATGACGGGAGCTTGAATGGTACAGTTAATAGAATAGGAGATGTTTTGGGGGGACAATGTTAACTTAGAAAGTGAACTAACCATGGGTCAGCCAGTCTTTATATTTCACCTCAAATCTCAATGTGTTATTCTGGGTCTTATTTAAAATTGAATCAAATGAGAATGTTTACTGTTGCTGATCAACCTCTCTCAGAACAAAAGTGCATCAATAACTGTGAAGGGTCTGAGATTTACCTTACTTGCAAGTTAAAAACTTAGCCTGGCACAGTTTCATGGATTCTGGCAGAAAACACAAGACTCTGTGGTCAAAGACAAAAGACATTATGATTCCCTGTTATAGCAGTAGCAACAGTGTCAGTATTTTCTTGAGTTGGTTCCTCAAGTCCTAATTCCTGCAGGAAGATCAAATTTTTAGTAATTGAATGTTTGGATCCAAGATGATACCTATCGAAGAAGATTTCGGCACTAAGCCCAATTATGTGTATTGAGAAAAAAGTTCCACAGATAATTTTGATTTACATTCTTTGCTAAAACAATTCAATGATGGGTAAATTCGAAAAATGTTCATAAGCTTAAATAGCATTGTAAGTAAATCAATTCATAGTCAGGTCTTTATTGTAAGTAAATTTTGTATGTGTCGAGCACCATACCGGAAATAGAAAAGAAATCTTAAATGAAGTCTGTGTTTTCAAAGAATGTATACTTTAACTGGGAATATAAAAATGTAAGTATAAATCAGAAATAAATTAAATAATTGTAATATAAATCAAAAGTTTAGTAGGCATGTAAATAGAAAAAATTCAAAATAATATATCAGATTATGGTTTATTGTTAAGAATTGGTTATCATATGTGAAAAAGAAGCAATTTTGACATTCAATACTTATGTGTTTCTACATACTACACTTGATCTAAGATGTTTCTACGTGTAATGAGAGGAAATAGACATAGTCAGTAACAGTATGCACCCTGGAATCAGAGCACCTTAGCTGTAATCTAACTGTTTGTCCCTAGGCCTCCTTAGGCCTCTAAGTCCTCATCCATAAAATGAGTATAATAATTGCATTGAATTCATAGATTGATATCAAGACTAAAATGTTAAGGGTTTTAATATATCTTCCTTCTCCAAAGAAGATATATATATAGCCAATAAGCACGTGAGAAGATGCTCAACATTATTAAACACTAGGGAACTGCAAATCAAACCCATTATGAGATACCAGTTCACACCATTCAGATGATTATTATCAGAAAAAACATACAGCAGCAAGTGTTGCTGTGGATGTGGAGAAATGGGAACTTTCATACATTACTAGTGGGAATGTAAACAATACCACCACTCTGAAAAAGAGTTGGCAGCACTTCAAAATATTATACATAAAGTTGCCATATAACCTAGCATTTTCACTCCTAGGATGTACATATGAAATTTATGAAAACTTACACACATACACACACACACGCAACTTGTACATGGATAATGGAAACAACCCAAATGTTTATGAACCGATGAAAGAACAAAATGTGGTCTATCTATATGATGGAATACCATTTGACAATAAAATAGAATTAAGTACTGACACATACAATAAGGATGAATGTTGAAAATGTTGTGTTAACGGAAGAAAGCCAGACAAAAAAGGGCATATATTGTATGATTCCGTTTATAGGAAATGTCCAGAAAAGGCAAATCTACAGAGACAGAAAGGAAATTCACGGTTGCCAGGGACTGAGGGAAGATATGAGGTAAGAGTAAGGAGTGACTATTTGTGGGTACAGGCTTTCCTCTTGGCATGATGAAAAGTTCTAAAATTGATTTTTGCTGATGGTTTCACAATTTTATAAATACAATAAAAACCATTGAACTGCATGTACATTTTAAGTGAGGGAACTTTGTAGTATGTAAATTTAATATCAATAAAGGTTTTTAAAAAGATTAGAAATTAATATAAGTAAAATTCTTATAAGTGTCTATGACACAGTAACTACGCAGTATATCTTAGCTTTCACGGTTATTTCTAAGTACCAAGTGCTTGTCCCCTATCAAGGCACACATAAATAACTGTTCATTTACTTGACCCTATTTCTTATGAGATGGTAAATGCCATGATATTAGGTACCATATTGGATTTATCATATCTGCAATATCCACACAATGTAAGATCTATTATAGACATATTATAGTTATTTAAAAAGAGTAGGTGGGGGGAGGGCAGAGGGGAAGGGATAGAAGAAGGAAGGCAGGAAAGCAAGAGAATTACAAAAACGGCAAATGAAAATGGTCCTTTCCCTTGAAAAACTCACATTTCATCAGGGAGAGAGACATGCATGCATTTAAATAAAATACAGTTGCAACGTTTTGTTGAGGAGTAAGTAAGGGGTGACGAATAGTGGTAGCTCTCTGAAGGAGAGACTTGCAGAGGTTTGGGGAGGTTGTGGGTGGGAGGGTATTCTGTGCAAAGGAAATAGCATAAACATAGATGTCGAGATGTTAAAAGGCATAGAATCCATAAGAAAAAATATGTTTACTTGTGGCCTCAGTATTTCATTCATGGAGAAAATTGAACAACATGAACCCGTAGTGGAAAATTCGATTCAGACTTAGTAAGACTTGGTATGTCATTATATTTTTTATATCGAACAAAATCAACTCAAGTTTTTTTCTTCTATTTTTGTTTTTCTGTTGTTGTTTTTATTTATTTACATATATATTTTACATTGCAGGTATTTTTACAGTTATTTGGAAGAAAAAGATAAAAGACTTTGCTTTAATTTTGCTAGCTTTGGGAATTTGGTATGGTGGCTATTTATGTAAAAATGATGGTGTGTAACATGTTTTATCACTCTGCTGTGGGAAATTCGAGCCAGTCTCCATGCTATAAGGCCCTCTGAATAATTAAGATGTAGAACTGAGATTCAGTAAATCACAGTGCTAGCTCCTGGGTTGGAAAGGGCCTTGGGTTTTTTTTACCCCCATTCAGTGTTGAATCGCCTCTACAACATCGCCACCAAGTGGTCATAGAACCCCTGTGGGAGGAGCTGTCCTGGGTTTACTTTACAAATCAAACTAGGTGAGCTAAACTTTAAATATAATCAGTAAACCGTAGCATGTTTGGGTTAAAACATGGACGGTACTTAAATTCGATGCCCCCAATTTTTAAAGAAGACTCGTCTCTTTTCCAAGCAGAGAAAATTTGAAACAGCTGCTTTCTGTTAAACAAACTCATTTTTAAATATTTCTTTCCGTGCAGTGTGTTTTGGACCCAAGACAGGAAAGAAAAAGAAGCCAAGAATTAACGAACATGGACGGAAGTACAACAAAAGGAAAACAGGAAAGAAGGAAAAGGAACAGACAACACACTAAAAATGGCATAGTGTCCCTCTTCTATTTGCCTTTGCATTTTATTTTTACTTAAGGGATTGAGCACACCGTATTATAAAAGATCTATTAGTGTCACAAGTAATGTTAGATCCGCTAGTGTTTTTATCAACCTAAGCAATAGACACTTCAACATTTAAAACACTTGGCAAGACAGAGGCAGAATTTGAAATGAGTTGAAAGGAACGATCACAAATAATGAGGTATGTGCTGCTTGCTCCTAAACATAGAGTTCTGGCTTCTTCTGCCAACTCAGTGTTCTGGAGGTAACTGTGTTAAGCCGATGCTACAAATCCTTATTTCTTCATAAAACAACTACGATAACAAAAACAAAAGTAAATAAAAGACTTGATCCATTTCTGAACCAAAACCCAACTTTCTGTGGACAAAAGAACATAAATCATTTACCCTATGAGAACAGCAGGTAACAGTACTCATTCCTTATCTCAATAAAGACAGAATTATTTATGCATAAAAATAATATTCCCTCTCACTGAATAATGTGTAGAATTGTTGAATCGCTATCTTGTACACCTGAAACTAATATACCACTGTATGTTAACTACACTGGAATTAAAATTTTTTAAAAACTGAGAGTTCGTAACTCTATGTCCCTCTTTTCTAAAGAAGTCCCGCTATTCAAGGGGAAACCATCAAACCCTAGGGAACATAAAATGTGGCAGCAAGATATGTCATGTCCACATACTATTGCCAAAATTTTATTCCTTCACACATTGCAACATTATTTCTATTCATCTATATATTTTTATACCCTGCTTTGTTCCAGACACACATACCCCAAAAGGATTTAGTGCATAGTAGGGAAATTATAAAACTGGGCCAACAAACCATACCAGGTGGTCCAGTGAAGTTGTTAAAAGCCAGAGATGATCATTACATGAACCTAAAAATAGCCTCTAAAACCTTTCTTCTCAGCCTCATTGGACCATAATTATTGTCATTTCAAAACTGCTCATTACACTGACTGTGTCTCCACTCTCCATGGCTGCCATCAGATGTCATTACAGTCTTTTACTGCAGTTTGTTGGAATTATTAAACGTTGCTCTTTGGTACCCCTGCTGATGGGGAAAGTCAGTATAGCTTTTAGGACTGGGTGTGGGAAAGTGCCCTGAAATGATTGACTCATGTTTCCCTTTGAATCTAGGTAGAGAATATATTTCCTATCACAGACTTCTGTCTGAGAACCCACTCTTCATGAGTCTGAAGCTAGTGGGCTCAGCACCCCAACTTTTACAACTGGCCTGGAAGCATACCTTTTCCTTTTGGTGCGGTACGATCTTTGTTTTTATATCTCAGTTAACTTGCATTCTGGGATGTTACTACACAACAACAAAGCAAGTTCGGTTTGGTTTGGTTTGGTTTGGTTTGGTTTGGTTATGGAGGAGGAATAGAGTAGATGCTTAACCAAATAGAATGAAAAGAAATTTTGAAATATAAATCCCCCCTGTGCAATTTTCAACTCATTTGATTAAATGGAAAGGTATTTTAAATGTAGCCTATGATTAAACACAATTGAAGATTTGATAAAATTTACCAAAAACAAAAATGCAGTCTTCTCCATATGACTTGAATCACAGCACCTCATCTAAATATAGTCCCTAAAAATACCAACAAATAGTAAATACCTACAAATAGTAAAAGCCAACTATTCAGCATGTACATCTGCAAAGCACTTACATTATGCTGTTTGAAGAGTTTATACAAAATAATCCATTTACCCTTGCCAAAACCTTGAGATAGGAATTATCCTTATGTGACAAATGAGGAAACTGAGGCACAGAGAAATGAAGTAACTTGCTTAGAGTCACACAGCTGGTTAGTGGAAGAGCCAGCATCCACACATTTCCTGCACTCTGGTTCCCAAGCCCCTGATCTTGTCTCCTAGACTATTCTGCCTCTTAGGCATGAAGTTTCTGTGCTGATAAATCTTCCAGCATGGTTTTGTCTTATCATAATTTATTTGACCCAGAGCCAGACCACTGTAACTTTATTTGGATAGCATTTAGATAATCTGAGATTATTTGGGTAGACTGACAAAACAATAAACTAGAATTAGTCTGGGTGTGGTACCTCTCTTTTATAGAATGAGTGAAGCCATTTTAACATTCTGTGGCCTGTTTTTTCACTTACAAAGTTGGAATTTTCGTATAATATGCTTCCCAATCATAAATGGAAACTGAGCATGAATGTGATTATATAAGCCAAGATAGTTAAAGTCCCTGCAAGCTCAGTGTTGTATGAAGTAGTACTCAAATCGGTAGGACATCTCCCTAAGGATTCTGCTTAGTTCATTCTCAACTAATATAGTACATGGACCATGGGTATAGGATCCCCTGGGACGCTTGCAAAAATGTGATTATGGGATCTTTACTGAGACATACTCTATCAAAATTTCCGGAAGTTTAACACCAGAATACACATTTTATTAAACTTTCATGTGATTCTTATATACTAGAATTTGATAATCATTGCTCTTGAATAAGCCTTGTTCTCCAACCCCTGGCACATTTAATTCACTGGGGAGCTTTGAAAAAGCTAAACCAAATGAATCAGAATCTTAGGTAGGCATGGGACCTGAGCATCTGATATTGTTAAATGTTGCCAGCTCTTCATGCCACTGATGCACTCGGGCCTGAGAACGACTGCCTGCCTTCAAGTTCATGGAAAGCAATGGAAAGAGAAGAACGCCCTTTCTGATTTCAGTAATCTAGAAATGATTATTATATCACTAACTCTCTAAAAGTGATCATCTTTGCCAGACTATTCTTTCCAATTTATGAAAATATTAATGCCAAAATGCATATTCCAATCTTACTTTCACAAGAATAAGTGACCCGGAAGCTACCGTATTGATTTCCTTTTTACTAGTAGAGTGGGAGTCTCCATGTTCCAATGAGATCCTATAATGGTAGGCTTGATTACGTGGCTTTTGGGGTTGTTTATAATTGTGTTTGTGGAGTTTCCTGCCCTGACAGTATATGAACATACTAGGGAATGAAATGCTTTTATATACCCTAATCTTCAAGCCCAGTTATGCTCTTGAGACTTAAATATTATTCATGAGTGATGCTACACAGCCCGTTAAATCCCCTCACTCCTTCCATATGGAAATGCTTTGCCTAAAACTGTTCCCTAGGGACAGAGGGGGGGAAAAATAAATTATTTTTAAAATATGTTGGGATTTTTATAGGGTCATGCTATATACTGTATACTCAAGTGACTATTCTGAATGGACCGTGATGACCCAAGACTTTAATTTTGTGATTTAGTCTGACATTAACATCTTAACTTCCCAGTTCAACAAATTCAAGTTCAACGGCATAATGAAGGTGGATGCCACACTTAATGCTGCTTTCAGAATGTATTTTAGGGAAATTGATTTAGGCCCTTTTTATCCTTGGGAAATATGATTTTATGCTCCTTTGAAAATGAAAACAATATGTAATAAGGGCAACACAGAAATACACAACAAAAATGAATGGGGCTTAAGAACCAATTGACTGGAGACAAGTCCCTGAGTCACTTCGGTTAGCAAAAGCAATAGATCTCTAGAGAGAAAAGTTGATGATCAATAGAGAAAAGTAAATGTGGCATTGCACAGAGAAATATTACTGCAGTTTCTGATAGTTAGCTTAGCTTAAAAGCTTTAAGAAACATGTCATACTTGAAGATAAGCCAGGGGAGGACTTGCATTGCCTTGCACACAATTGAGGACAAATCGAATTTTCTTAGCCAACAGAGACACCCATGGATTTGAAAAGGCTTGCAGATGATATTCACAAATGACACCTTGGAGATGATGACATCAGCTTTATAGGCGAGGTAAAAATCCAGGGGCTGGGATTTTGACGGCATGTGTTCCATTTAATGACAATAAAAACAACTTTATATACTGTATGGCACATTGTACTTACTATTCTATGAAAAATAATATGATATAGGAAACAAAGGCAAAACAAACCCACGTTTGGTTAGGCAATGATATGTTTCCAGGGGCACCTGGGTGACTCAGTCGGTTGATCGTCTGCCTTCGGCTTCGGTCGTGATCCCTGGGTCCTAGGATCGAGCCCCGCATAGGGCTCCCTGCTCAGCGGGGAGCCTGCTTCTCCCTCTCCTGCTCCTCTGCGTGTGCTCTCTCTCTCCCCACCCCTGTCAAATAAATAAATAAATAAATCTTTTAAAAATATTATGTTTCCAAACACATTAATGTCCATTTTTCTTCATTTAAATTACATCACATTGTTCCATGCCACCTGGTATGAGCCTACCCAGCACTAATCAATCAGTGATTTCCATGATGACCAGGTATCTTATGTAACTACCCCACTCCCAGTGAGCAGAAGCTTTCGATAGTGACCATATTAGACTCACAGTCCAATAAGACTACACTGGACACAGCAATGTAGAATCAATTTTGCCGTCATATTTCAAAACTATACAACTCAGAAGGTACTGGTCCGTGATGTGATAAGGAGCTTGCTCTGGAAAATAAATCAATGTACCATTTCTGTCATCAAAAACTCTAGAGGGGAGGGGGGTGGGAGGATGGGTTAGCCTGGTGATGGGTATTAAAGAGGGCACGTTCTGCATGGAGCACTGGGTGTTATGCACAAACAACGAATCATGGAACACTACATCAAAAACTAATGATGTAATGTATAGTGATTAACATAACAATAAAAATTAAAAAAAAAAAACTCTACGCAAAAAACATTAGCCAAATCTAACGGTGTGCTTTGTAATGAAATGGATGAACATCCTGGAGCGAGCTCCTTATCTTGGTGCAGACCAATAGCAAATAGTTTACAAACTTGGTAGCTGTCTGAGGACTAGGTTTACTCTGAGTAGCATTGTTTAAAATATCTATTTACATCTATAATGTCTGTTGTAAGTTGAATGGTACCCCCCAAAAGTTATGTTCACATTCTAACCCCCAGACCTGTGAAAATGTGACCTTATTTGGAAAAAGGACTTTTGCAGATGCAATTAAGTATCTCGAGATGAGGTCATGCTGGATTATCTAGGTGAGTCCTAAATTCAACATCAAGTGTCCTTACAAGAGACACAGCAGGAGAAGACACAGGGAGAAATTGGAGAAGATGATGTGATAGATGAAGGCAGAGATTCGATTGATGCAGCCGAGCCAAAAAACACTGGGAGCCACCAGAAGCCAGAAGAAGCAAGAAAGGATTTTCCCCTAGTGACCTTGGGGGGCATGTGGCCTCCAGAGCTGTGAGACAATATATTTCTGCTATTTTAAGCCACCCAGTTTGCGGTCATTTTTTACAGTAGCCCTAAGAAACTTATACAATGCCATAGTTTCTGTTGTTATATTAACTTCTAAAAATATCATTACGTGCATTCTTTAGGAATATATTTTTGTAAATAAAACATGTATTATATATATACACATAAATATATGTAAATTCATATATACATTATAAATATAAATATATCGAGGACAGTTATTTGATAAGAAATAAAATCTAATGGTTGCAACTCACATTTTTTAAACTTCTTATACTTAATCAAGGGATTCTCTCCTATTTAACTCAAGTATATTTAGTTATCAACTAAGCACGAGAATTAAATTAGCCACTTGTCACAAATATCTCCACATTATTTTTGTAAGTAGAAGGGACATTTTTTAAGTGGAAGGGGCATTTTCTTTTCCACAGAAATGTCATGCCATGAATTACAATAATAAGGAATTAGACAAGGAATTTATGGTATGTGTCCAATATTTCTGAGTTTCACAGGTTTCTTCTGATTTTTACACATGCATGTAAATATATGTAAACATGTAGAAATATAAATCCCTACACTGCTATCACTAGGGGCAAAATTTGGGAAGTATTACTATATGAGTTCCTGATTTAAGTGTAAGAAATGTCCTCAGTGCTTTACTTCCAAGTGCAAATGATTACAAGGACACACTATAATTAGTCCAACCATTTTATTTTTTGTTCCCTCCTCTCGATAGGGAAGGAGTAGTTTGAATTACATCACAGCAAACCACAGTGTACAGGCTCTGGATTTCTAATCCTTCAGGAAGAAAATCCTTTCAGGGATCTCTCACCAATATCACTTTTCTCTTTCTCGAAGCATTTATGCTACAATTCACCACGTACAGTTGCACCTGCATGGTATATTCACATTCACTGCTGGACCTGCCAAAAAGTAACTTGCAGTCACCATGTTTCTGTTCAAATTAGCTGGGCTCTCTCTGTCTGTGAAACATCTGCTTTGAGTGATACTGTAGCAGCTGTGATGATCTAATAGTAAGCTAAGCACTTTAGTATTCAATTGTACAAAAGGGGCTTTGAGGAGAATGATAAATGACCTAAATTAGATGACGATTTTTAAGTACCTAATTTTAACCTTTGCCATAATGAATGCTTTTTCCTCAAGCTTCTTTGCACCTGTCGCTCTTGGAAAGCGAATAAAATGCGCCTGCTTGTTGTTTAGTTCAAGTTGCATTCTCAACAGATTGTTAAGCAATGCCTGAAATAGTGAAACGAACCACCACATTGTGCCTTTTAAGAGCTTTCTCTCTCTCTCTCTCTTTTTTTTTTAGCTTCCTCTAATTTCCTATGGTCTTAAAAGGCAGAACTTTCTCCAAAGAAGCATATGTACCATAGAAATAAATACCATATAAACTTACATATCCACCTTAAGAAATTTTTTCATATTTTAACATATTTTATTTCTTTAAAAGCTTTTATATACAGGAAGACAATGTTTTGATTTAATTTTTTTAAAGATTTATTTACTTATTTATTTGACAGAGAGAGAGACAGCGAGAGAGGGAACACAAGCAGGGGGAGTGGGAGAGGGAGAAGCAGGTTTCCTGCCAAGCAGAGAGCCCGATGTGGGGCTCAATCCCAGGACCCTGGGATCATGACCTGAGCCGAAGGCAGATGCCCAACAACTGAGCCACCCAGGCACCCTGTTTTGATTTAATTTTGATCAATGTTTTGATTTTGATTTTAAATTAACAGGTCTACAATGTTAGGTAAATATGTGCACTAGAATAATACATGATTATTAAGAAGGTATTTATCCATTTCCTTAAAATTATAAAGGTAATTGAGTTCTACTCTTCAAATCAATCCCTTCTATCTCCCCCACTCCCACCCTTTTTCATACACATATTGGAAAGAGAATAATGAAGTCATTCTTGCCATCTTGAAAACAATAGAATAGTAATATCCTGTTTACAAAATACTTCCAGAACAGGGGCGCCTGGGTGGGTTAGTCAGCTGAGCATCTGACTCTTGATTTCAGCTGAGGTCATGATTTCAGGGCCAGGGGATCGAGCTCCATATGGGGCTCATTGTGGGGCTGGCTCCCTGTGGGGCTCTGCACTGGGCATGGAGCCTGCTTGAGATTCTCTCCCTCTCTCCCCCCAAAATAAATAAATAAATCCTTCAAAATACTTCCAGAACAACATAGTATCTCTTTTATTCCTCACAATGGAATCACTGAGGTAAGTTTTACCTGTGACAGATTCAGATTGTTTAATTGTACTCACAAAGTGAAGTCTGAACTAATGTACAGGTTTGCTTCTGTTTTGTTTTTATTCATTTTATTACATGGTTTTCCCGCCACATAAAATTGGTAAAGGAAAGGGAGTCTGAAAGCATAGTTTCAACTATTGGTCAAAATACTTTGCCTTCTGTGTGTGAAAAGGCATAAAATACACCATTCTTTTATGAATTTTCTTTATTAAATTACTTTTCCAAAATTGTCATAGTAATACACACAAGAACTGGTAAAATAGCACAATGGTGTGTGAGAAAAGCTAATATATATACTCTCTTCAAACCTTTCCCATTTACATCCCTGTCTCCACTAGATCATCAATATGTCAAATTGTCTTTGTCTTACTCTAAAAAATGCACAAATGTATGTATACATCTAGGGGGTTTTATTGTTCATGTGTCTTTTTAAGAAAATGTATTAATATTGTAGACTTTACTCTTCAGCTTACTTCTCTTTCTTAATAATACATCATTGGCATATCTCAGGTGAATAAAGAACATAACCTAAGACATGCTCTCAATTTAGGCCTTCACTGGCATTTCCTGCAGCCCACAGTGAGGGAGACATTCTGGCCTATAGGCGCCTTGACCCCTTCCTTCGGAATGTATTTTCATGTTTCATCCTGTTATCAATCCAAGTCAAAACACTGACAGGCCCCTGGTATATGCCAGGGAGAGGGACTTCTACTTTTTACTGTACTTTTTCATATCTTCTTGTTTTGCATGATTACCGTTTCAAAAGCATATACTTCTGTTTTACCTTATCTTCTGGCATTTAGAGGGCATCCCGTCTTAGAGAATGCCTTGCTCCTGGGTATGTATCTCCTCATTAATAGACTATTTACATTGTTTCCAGATTTTTTGCAAAAAGAATGACTACAAGAAACATATTTAATGTGACATAATAGGAAATGTGGGTACACATACTCATTCTTTAACTTTTATAGGATAGTTTCCCAGGAGTAGGACTATCAAATTTATGTCACCATTTATGAACACACCTTTTTGATCCAGACCTACCATATAAATATTATTGCTTTTTACAATTTTTGCCATTCTTACAGAAAATTTTTATCTCATTTTTACTTTGATTTGCATTATCCTGACTACTAATATTTACTATTTAGGTTTGCTCTTCTGTGATTTTCCTACTCATATCATTTCTTCATTTTCTTTGTTCTTGGATTTTGTTCTTTCATCAACATTATAGACAGTGATCGTCTGTGCTGCAAAAATGTATCTATACAGATTTTTTATCTGTTGACATTTAAAACAAATTTCCCACAGTTTAGTAATTTTATCTGTGTTTTTTTGTCTTCCAAGTTTCTGGTCTTGTTTAGAATTCTTCCCTGCCATATGTTTTATGTCTTTTAGATTTATTGAAATATTTCAAGGGGTGCCTGGGTGGCTCAGTCAGTTAAGCATCCAACTCTTGATTTCAGCTCAGGGCATGATCTCAGGGCTGTGAGAGGGACCCCTGTGTCAGGCTCCACACTCAGCAGGGAGTCTGCTTCTCTTCCTTCTCTCTCTGCCCCTCCTCTCACTCATGTGTGCACACTCTCTCTTTTTTTCTCTCTCTAAAATAAATAAATCTTTTTTTAAAAAAGAAATATTTCAATTATTTCCGTGCATACATAATTTATTATAGGATGCAGTATCTTGGAATCTGTTTTTATTTTCTCTCAGGGGACAGTTAATGTTGTTAATGAGTTTGTTGAAATCTCTGATATATTTGATGCCATGGGCCCTGGCATCCCTGTATACTCTTTTTTTTCAAGTTTTTCTTTAAATTCCAGCTAGTTAACACACAGTACAATGTGAGTTTCTGTGTAGAATTTAATGATTCATCACTTACATACAACACCCAGTGCTCATCACTTTAAGTGCCCTCCTTAGTACACATCACCTGTTTAACCCATCCCCCAGTCCACCTCCCCTCTCTTGACCATCAGTTTGTTCTCTATAATTAAGAGTCTCTTTCTTGGATTGCCTCTTTTTTCCCCCGGGTTCATTTGTTTTGTTTCTTAAATTCCACATATGAGTAAAATCTTATGGTATTTGTTTTTCTCTGACTGACTTATTTTGCTTATTTCCCATCCATATTGTTGCAAATCCCAAGATTTCATTCTTTTTGATGGCTGAATTATATTCCTTGTGTGTGTTGCATGCACACACACACACAATGAATATAATTATATATATATATATATATATCTATAAAACCTCTTCTTTATCCATTCATCAGTCATTGAACATTTGCATTGCTGTATATTCTTGCTGAATGTACTAAGAATGAAAGGCACTACCCTGATCCAGATAATTTCTCCAGGTTGAAGTTGCAGCAACAACCTGGTGGGATGAGGACCTCTCTCTGAGACAAAGAGCCCATGTTTACTTGCCTCTCATTATAAAAGTGGCAGATTCCTCAAACACAGTCTTCCTGCTCTATAATACAACCCATTGCAAGGGCAGGCATGCACCCAAGACATCCATTTAAACACTCTAGGGGCACCTGGGTGTCTCAGATGGTTAAGCATCTGCCTTCGGCTCAGGTCATGATCCCAGGGTCCTGCGATCGAGTCCTGCACCAGGCTCCTGGCTCAGTGGAGAGTCTGCTTCTCCCTCTCCCTCTACCTCTCCCTCCATTTATGCTCTCTCTTTGTCTCAAATGAATAAATAAAATCTTTTAAAAAATTTTAAAAATTAAAAAATAAACACATATAGGACTTGGAAAATAAAAGGAAATGATGCAAGCATTGCTGTAACATCAGAAATAAATCCTTTTTCTCTCATCCAGGAGTCCCATGTCTTCTGTCAGTATCCATTGAACAGTAATAGGCTAACTTAGCTTGTAACTAAAGTAAAATCCCTTATGCAACAGCAATAATATAGATAAATGTATACACCCATGCACAACCATACACATATAAACATACAAGTTTAATGATTATATTTCAAGATCTTATATTCTTTTTTTAAGTTTCTATTTTAATTCCAGTTAGTTAGCATACAGGGTTATATTAGTTTCAGGTGTATGATACAGTGATTCAACACTTCCATACGTCCCCCAGTGCTCATCACAAGTGCACTCCTTAATCCCCCATCACCTATTTCACCCACCCACCCCCACATACCTCCCCTCTGGTAACTACCAGTTTGTTCTCTCTAATTAAAAGTCTGTTTCTCAAAATGTCTCTCTCTCTCTTTTTCTCCCTTCGCTCATTTGTTTTGTTTCTTAAATTCCACAGATGAGTAAAACCATACAGTATTGTCTTTCCCTGTCTTACTTATTTTGCTTAGTATATACTCTCTAGCTCCATCCATGTTATTGCAAATGGCAAGATTTCATTCTTTTTTTATGGCAGAGTAATATTCCATTGTGTATACCTACCACCTCATCTTTATCCATTCATCAGTCAATGGACACTTGGGTTGTTTCCATAAATTGGCTATTGTAAATAATACTGCTCTAAACATCGGGGTGCATATATCCCTTTGAATTAGTACTTTTGTATTCTTTGCATAAATACCTAATAGTGCCATTGCTGGATCACAGGGTAGTTCTATTTTTCACTTTGTGAGAAAACTCCATGCTGTTTCCCACAGCGGTTGTACCAGGGTGCAGTCCCACAAACAAAGTACAAGTGTCCCTTTTTCTCCACATCCTCGCCAACACCTGCTGTTTCTTCTGTTGTTGATTTTAGCCCTTCTGACAGGTATGTGGTGATATCTCATTATAGTTTTGATTTACACTTCCTTGATGATGACGAACATCATTGTATGTGTTCAGGCTGTTGGCTATCTGTATGGCTTCTTTAGAGAAGTGTCTGCTCGTGTCTTCTGCCCATTTTTAATTGGATTATTTGTTTTGGAGGTGTTGAGATTTATAAGTTCTTTATATATTTTGGATAAACCCTTTATCAGATATGTCATTTGCAAATCTTCTCCAATTCCGTAGGTTGCCTTTTAGTTCTGTTGATTGTTTCCTTCGCTGTGCAGAAGCTTTTTATTTTGATGTGGTCCCAATAGTTTATTTTTGCTTTGTTTCCCTTGCCTCAGGAGACATATCTAGAAAAACGTTGCTATGGCCAACATCAAAGAGGTTACTGCCTGTGTTCTCTTCTAGGATCTTTATGGTTTCAGGTCTCACACTTAGGTCTTTAATCCGTTTTGAATTTATTCTAGTGCATAGTGTAAGAAAGTGGTCCAGTTTCTTTCTTTCACTTGTTGCTGTCCAGTTTTCCTAACGCTGTTAAAAGTCTGTCCTTTTCTCATTGGATATTCTTTCTTGTTTTGTTGAAGATTAATTGGCCATATAGTTGTGGATTTATTTTTGGGTTTCCTATTCTGTTCCATTCAAGATCTTATGTTCTTTATTATTTTTACCTATTGATCTAATTTTGAGAATATGTTTAAAAATGTATGCTTAAAACTGTGCTTAATCAAATTCTCCTTGGATTTTGCTTTATACGTTTGATTGCTAGACTGTTTCAACCACAATGTCCTATGACTCTATCATCTGTTTTGTGAGTGTATCTTTTACCATGAAATAATTCATATTTTCTTCCTCAATAGTTTTGATATCAAATTACTCTTTGTCATTAATCTCTTACCTTCAGATTCCATTTTGTTTGCATTTTCCTGTTATAATTTACCCATTCCTTAATTTTGAAACTATTGTTTACACTTTAATTCAGATGTATCTCTTAATAATTACATCACTGGCATTTTTAAAAATCAAAATTGATAATCTTTATTTGTTGCAGTCATGATGAGTGAATTATTTATAGTTTAGTTCCATTTTTTAAATGATTTCTATCCTAATTTGTTTACTACTTTTACCAATATCTACTGTTTTGCTTTGTTTTCTTTCCTTACATGTTATGGCTTGAATGGATTTTTTATGTAGATTATTTTTCAAAATAATACTTTAAAATGGACATTATCCACATTTTTATGGGTGAAAAAGCAAAGGCTCCTAATGGTGCATTGACTTCACTCAAGATAAAAAGCTAAGATTTGGTAGATCTAGGATTTAAACTCAGGTCTGTCAACTCCAAAGACCCTTCTCTTTCCATTATACCTTTTTCCTTTTGCCAGTAAAAACTAGTGAAAATATTTTAAAGCTTTTCTAATGTCATTTGAAATTTGCTGCTAAATATGAAACTTTTTGTTTTGTTTTGTTTTTTTGTTTTTTAAATCTTCCTTTTTATTATTTTATTTTTAAAGCGGTTTTAATTCACCTTAATCGTCATAAGAGAATTTCTCGTCCTTTTATATCGTTTCTCTTTGTTACGGCTAATGCATCACGGGCATAGGAAGCGTTTTCAAAAAGAATTTAATAAAAATTCTTCATTGGTATTGGTTCTCACAGTCATGGCAACCAGCGGCATGGTAAAGCTCGAAGAGTGGTTCTTCACTTTCATGGGGGGCTCTCTGTTGGCATCTTCTTGGTCCTTGATCGCTGTGAAGTTCCCTTTCGCGAAAGGTAGCGGTCAAAGCCCTCCCTTGCCAGGACAGAGCGCTTCTGTCTGTCCATCCGTCCGTAGTGGGGTGACGTGGTGGAAACAGTGTGGCTCTGCATGAGGAGGACCCGCGTTTGCATGGGGGTGTGTCAGTTCGTTTCTCTGAGCCCCAGTCTCCAGGCTGTGGACCGGGTTATAAAGTGGTTGTGGGAATGAGTAAATGAGCCTTCTAGCATGTGGAAGGCACTCCATCACTGAAAAGATATGTTGTACTTTTGACATTAGCACAACTTCTTCTATAGCTGCCCTCATGTTGGAGAGGGGAAGCCAGGAACAGCACTGCCAAATCCCCTCCCTCCCTGATTCTGGGTTAGAGCTGCCAGTGTGGAGCCTTTGGTGTGAGAGCTGAAAGGTGGGAGATGGGAGAAGCCATTATTGGCAGCTACCAGCAGATACATGTGAGGTCTTGGCAGTTTCCGGGCTGTGGAAGTCAGTTGAGACAGTGGACAAGAGACTTCTAGATACTTGCAAGAGCCTCTAGGGAACATCTGGAGAACCACTAGTTTTGAAAGTACATTTTTAAAAAACTTTAACCCTTTTCACCCATTTTTCATACCTCCTACCCTGCCTCTGGTGACCAATGGATCTGTTCTTTTTATCTATGGGGTTCTTTTCTTTTCTTTTAGATTCCACATATAAAAGAGATTGTATGGTATCTGTATTTCTCTGTCTGACTTATTTCACTTAGCCTAATTCCCTCAAGATCCACCTATGTTATCACAAATAGCAGAATTTCCTTCTTTTTAATGGTTGAATAATATTCCACTGTGTATATGCCACAATTTCTTTATCCATTCCTCCAACAATGGACATGTAGCTTGCTACTACATCTTGGCTATTGTAAATAATGCTGCAATGAACATGAGGGGTACACATACCTTTTTGAGTTAGTGTTTTCATTTTCTTCAAATAAATGCCCAGAAGTGGAATTACTAGACCATAGAGTAGTTCTAGTTTTAATTGCTTGAGGACCTTCATATTGTTTAACATTCCCACCAATAGGACAAGGATTCCCTTTTCTCCACATCCTCACCAACACTTGTTATTTCTTGTCTTTTTCATACTAGCCATTCTAACAGTTGTGAAGTGATATCTCATTGTGGTTTTGATTTGCATTTCCCTGGTTGCTAATGATGTTGAACATCTTTTCATGTGCCTGTTTGCCATCTGTGTGTCTTCTTTGGAAAAATGTCTATTCAGATTTTCTGCCTATTTTGTAATCACATTGTTTCTTGATTTAATTTATTGTATTACTTTTTCCCCCTTGTTAATTTAGAAGTTTCTGCTATGATTTACATTTCTACAAATGGTTATGTATTAGTCTGCACAGACTGTCATAACAAAATACCATAGACAGGTGGCTTAAACAACAGAAATTTATTTTCTCACACTTCTGAATTCCAGAAGTGTAGATCAAGATGCTGGCCAACTCAGTTCCTGGTGAGAGCTCTCTTCCCAGCTCTTAGATGACTCCTTGCTGTGTCCTCACAGAGTGGCGAGAGGGAAAGCAAAATTTCTGGTATCTTTTCTTATAAGGACACTAATCCCATAGTGAAGGCCTTACTCTCCTGACCTCATCTAACCCTAAGTAGCTCCCAAAGGTCCCATCACATTGGGAATTAGGTCTTCAACATACAAATTTAGGGAGACACAAACATTCAGCCCATAGCATGTTACTTATCTATTTCTTATACCAGATCTAAAACTAAATTTTTCTAATAATTATATGGAAATAAATTTAAAATATCATCTCAATTAAGATGCTTTACTTATCTATGTCATTCTAAACCCACTAGTAAAAAAATTTTAGAATACTTTTATTTCCCCATTCTCCAACACTTCCCTCTCAAATATTGATTTTACAACTTCTGTTGAGATAATTCTTAATTCTCAACTCCTGAGATTTACATTTGCAGTCTGCCTCTTCTGTTTTATAATTTTTATCCTTAAAAGTGTAAAATCTCAGTCATATTATCATCCATTTAAGTTTAACTATACATAAAAGAGTCAGTGCTTATTACTGATTATTAAATTTAAGTTTAGAATATTCTTCAAGCATTTTCCATAGATAAGGTAGTGTTTTTTTTTAATTTGTGCTCCTATTTCTTTCACACTGTTATAGAAGTGATTTTAAATAAAAAAGCCAATATGTTTAATGGTGAATCTGGGACAAGATTCTGCTTCTTTCTGTCCAAGACACTTTGGAGTGTACCTCAGTTTCTTCATGTATAAATTGAACATAATAAAATAATCTATCTCGAAGGATTGATATATAGTCCTTTAAATACATAAAACAATGCTTAGCATATTGAGAACAATATGTTAGCTTATATTAACTGGGTATTGAATTTTTTTTTAAGGAGGGAGAGGCAAAGAGAGAGGGAGAGAGAGAATCTTAAGCAGACTCCATGATGGGACACCCCCAGGTAGGGCTCTATCTCACAGTCCTGAGATCATGACCTGAGCCGAAATCAAGAGTTGGATGCTTAACCAACTGAGCCCCCCAAGCCCCCCTGGGTATTAAACTTTTGATGAATAACATTTTTCTAACAGTAGTGTGTGATATTAATCTACCATCATATACAAACAAACCTCATTTTATTGTGCTTCATTTTATTGCACTTCATAGATACTGCATTGAAGTTACAAATTGAAGTTTTGCAACTGAAGTTTCGAAGCTGTGCTGAGCAAATCTATGGTGCCACTTTTCCCACAACATTTGCTTACATCATGTCTCTGTGTCACACTTTGGTAATTCTTGCAGTATTTCAAGATTTTTCATTATTATTATATTTGTTAGGGGTTATCTATGATCAGTGATTATGACTCACTGAAAGCTCAAATGATGATTAGCATTTTTTTAGTAATAAAGTATTTTTAATTAAGGTATGTACATTTTTTTTAAAAAATAATGCTATGTCTTAATATTCTACGAATAGTGTAAATGTAACTGTTACATGACTGGGAAATAAAAAAATTCATTTGACTTGCTCGTTGCAGTGGTCTGGAAACCAACACACAATATCTTCAAGGTGCACCTGCAATTTCCAGAATCACAGAAGTTTAATGATAAGCTGACTTTTTTTTATATTGTATTATTTAAAATATTATATTTATACTTAGAATTCAGGATTTTACGAATATTTATAATTTTTTTAAATTTAATCTTGTCTTGTGTTTGGAAAGTCTTTAAAGATTGCAGATCCATATCTCCAAGAGAGAAAAACTGTTCGTTTATTTAATTATATGAGTTACATAAAAATTTGCTTTTTAATTTCTAAATGTATTTGTTATAACTTTTAACCATCATTTTGTAATTAGTTACTAGGGTAATTGCATATTAATCAGAAAATACAACCTGTATTACACTGATTCTTTCAAATATTAAAATTTCCCTGTGGATTAGTATGGAATCAGTTTTTATAAAAATTCCATGTATATATAGCCTGTATTTTAGTAGAGAAGACAAGTTTCTATATACTTATTAGATGAAATTTGTCAATGTGCTATTTTATGTTATCAAGAATTATTTCTTTAATTTTTTGATTAATGAATTTGTGAAGAAATTACATTAAATCTCCCAAGATGAAAGTGGATTTAGCTATATTTTCCGTTTAACATTTTTATTTTTCTATATATTTAGCAAATCTATGATTTTTATTCAAAAATATTACATTTGGGGTTATTTATTATAGTATCTCTTTTCACTTTAAATTCTATCCTGTCAGATATTGATATTGCAGCACTAACTTAATTTTTTAGCAATCTCTTTATTTCTACATTTTCCATTCAGATTTCTCTGTGAATGCATCAATATTATCTTCCTATTAACTACTTATCTCTTCAACTAAGTCCAATAAAGCAATTATTCCATTACAGATTTTTTAAAAATCTTTATTATTATTATTTTTCCAGCTTCTTTAAGTTTATATCCCCCTACTTTTGTTTGTTAATTTCTTCATTTGTTTTCTTTGAGAATTTTAAACATATTTTGCTATATATTTTCAGAATACTATCATAACATTTGAATTTTTTTTTTGGAAGCACATTCTTCCATTTATTGCACTTACTGCCTATCCTTTGTGAAGTCAAAATTCCTCCACCTCTTCTGGAACTGTAATTTGAAAGGTTACCACACTTGTGTGTGTGTGTGTGTGTGTGTGTGTGTTTTCTCTCTCCCTACGCTCCCACTTTCCCGTTTGGTAGTTTAACAATTCTTCAACTGGCCTAACACAGTCTTCAGTACAGATCCAGATGTAATATGTTAGTAGCTTGAAGATGTTCATCCACAAAAACAAAGCAGGTCCACTCAGGAGCTGGGGTATGGTCTAGCCCAGATCCTATTGTGTAGCCATTTATCTCTCTGCTCTTTCTTGTCATCTCTCTTGCCAAGTAGAACAGTAAGTATCACAGAACTGAGCAGTGGTTATAGCTTATTTTAGCTTTCCAGCCTGGGGAGGGGAGCTCTCACACTCTGCTTTCAGGTACTGAGTATGGCTTCTGATTCTCACTGTGTTAGAGGAGATTCCGTCCTTGTTACCACAGAGGAAGAGAATCTTGACAACCACTGTTCATTTATGCCCAGAACCAGGCACTTTTCAACTCTTGCTGCACGTTTTTTTTGTTTGTTTTTTTTGTTTTTTGTTTTGTGACTTGTCCACAGAGATGTTTAGATTGTTTTAAAACATGGCTATATCTTCTTTTTTAATATAAAAAAATTGCAGTGGGAATGAGTTTTAGAACTTTAAGAGTTACAATGTTATTTTAACTGGAAGTGCTTATGTAACTTCTATTCTACCTTTAGGGTATATATTTATAAATGCCCTTCATCCTTTCTTCCTCAGCTATGAGCACGTCATGACCCAAGAGAGATTTAAATAGCTACAAGATGTTTTGATGTTACTCATAAAAATACCTTGATGGCCCCAAAATGTACCTTCATTCCAAATGGAAATATGTGCCACATACATTTTATTTTTTGCTTCAAAACATTCATCTTTATTTATTTTTCAAATTTATTTTTTATGAAGTATAGTTGACATGCAACATTATATTAGTTTCAGGTGTACAACATAGTGATTTGACATTTGTATACATTATGAAATTATCACAAACAAGTCTAGTTACCATATGTCACCATATACAAAGTTATTATAATATTATTGACTCTATCCCTATTCTGTGCTTTGCATCCCAGTGACTTATTTATTTTATAACTGGAAGTTTGTACTTCAATTGTCTTCACCTATTTTGCCCATCCTCCCACCCCCTAAGATTCATTTTTAAATATACCACAGCCTCTAGCAGAGGTGGTAATTTTAAAACTAATTTTGGAGGAATATAACCTCATTCCCATTTGTTTCTCATTAGACAAAATAGCTAAGCAGCCATTCAAAGGTTTTGTCAGTATAGGCAGATTTGGCCATTCAAATTAACACTTTTTAATCGGAGGGAGAGATAAATCATGAGAGACTATGGACCCTGAGAAACAAACTGAGGGTTCTAGAGGGGAGGGGGCTGGAGGGATGGGTTAGCCTGGTGATGGGTATTAAGGAGGGCACGTACTGCATGGAACACTGGGTGTTATACGCAAACAATGAATCGTGGAACACTACATCAAAAACTAATGATGTATTGTATGGTGACTAACATAATAAAATTAAATTTAAAAAATTAATACTTTTTATAAAGAATACAATTTGGTCAGTGGTTAACCATTTAAATCTCTAACAGAATATTAATGTCTAGTATAGTAATATAAAAGATAAATCTGAGGAGGCTATAGTAATCATCTATCTACCTTCTTTTTGCTAATCCATAATCACTTTCTCCTTTTTGAGTTGGAGCAGATATATATTCTCATTAAGATATCAAAAATAATGGGCTATTTATGAACATAATATAAAAGTGGATCAAAATTTCTTGCCACTTAGGATATTATATTTATCACACATAAGATAAAAATCTTAAAGTAATATCTGATCTTCAGTCGGAAAAAAATTCCTATATTATTTTACTTTTAAAAAATTTATTTTCTGAGTCATTGAGTGGAAGTTTTCAAAAAAAAGTCCTCTAGTTCTATAATGAGATGAGAAAATACAATGGTGTTTGGTGACAAATAATTTATTAATTTATAAGTTGTAGAGCTTTGTAGTAGAATGTGTAAGAGAACAGCCTCATGGGCCAGACTACCAGGTTAAATCCTGGCTCTCCTACTTAATAGCAATGTGACTTTGGGAGAGTTATTCCACTTTTTTCAGCTTCTGTTTCCTTATGTTTAAATAACATAATAATAATATTTATCTCATACAGCTATTGCCAGAAATAAAGGATTAAATATATTTAAAAAGCTTAGAACAATACTTTGCCCATAGTAAACATTATGTAATCATTAATATCCCCATGGAAACATAAAAATTCTTTACATTTGCAAAATCAATCTGTTACTACATAATATGGAATTGTCTTACCAGAGAAGAGATTACTCATGATGTTTCCTTGCAAACTGAAATATCCATTTCTCATGGTGTATATATTTTGACTTCTATCTTAGAGAAAATTTGAGGCTTTTAACTTATAAAGTGAAAAGTAGAAAATATCATTATCAACTCAATTATTTTTGTCTGTTTTTAAAGGTGATGATATATTTCCTTTTATTCAAAACATGGAAATATAAAAATAATTAAGGAATTTCTCTCAATTACTTCATTTTTCCACTAGTCTAAAATGAAATATTAGTATAAATGCCATAGAAGAACACACATATATAATAATTGCCTAAGATGAAAATGCTATAAAACTATATTAGTACCTTGTATAGTAGGATAACAAAAACATATGCAGAATGAATGGTAGAACTTGATAATCACCATTGGGTACCAATTGTTACTAGCATTTATTGTAATAATTATTTCAGAATCTTCAATAAAACTAATAAAAATTCAATAAAATTTATCCAATAAAATTCAAAAAGTAAATGAAATATTTACATAATCTCAAGCTATCTACTCACAAATTATTCATTAATAAGAACGAAGAAAAATAACACATAAATGTTATTTTATCATACAGAAACTGAGCAATCACTTTTTAATCAAATCTACATTCTACACCACTTGATGGGACACAGCAAGAACACAACATCAAATCCTATGCTATCCCTGCCCCAAATGGATAACACAAGGCTACGCATGAAAAAACATCAGACAAATATAAATTGAGGGATATTCTACAAAATGACTGACTCACATCTTCAAAAATGTCAAAATCATGAAAGTCAAGGAAAGATGAGCAACTAGGAGACTAGAGACACATAACAAGTGGGTGCCTTGCATGCTCCAGGATTGGTTCCATTACAACATTGGGCAACTGACAAAACATGAATGGGGTTATCTGAGTGAGTCATGTGCAGTTTTTTGTGCTATTTCTGCAAACATTTTGTAAATTGAAATTGTTCCAAAATGTATTTCTTTAAGAAATAGATGAGAAAAGCATTAAAATAAGAGTTATCTGCATTTCCCACACCATATGGATATGTGGAAAAGGGATTGAACTTCTAGAAGCTAGAATTCTCTGCATATACTATGTACGTCAAAGGAACCTTAAACATACATAAAACAAAATTACATTTTTATAAGTTATCCATAAAAATTAAAAGCAAAATGAAACAAATGAACCAAATTGCATATCAAGTTAGTGGTATAATCATACAATGACTAAAACACAGAGATTTGACTATAGATATACCTTAAAAAGAAGAAGAACTTCAGAAAAATATTGATCTCTTTTCTGTAGTATGTTTTTTATGGTAGCGATGTTAATTTTATTCTGAGTCTGGTGCGTAGGTTTGTATATGCTGTGGGATAAAACAAATGAGTAATTGTGTTAGTGTCACTGAGAACACAAAAAAAGGAGTTATAAATGTAAGATGGATGAGTTTAATAACATCTCTCTGCTCCTAACTTGAATTTGAAGTAATAGTAATATAAGATATATTTTCTCTTAAAATATTCATATTTTGTAGCTCAGACTGCTGAAAAAACCATCTACTTACTATTTCCCACTAATAAGAATTAGGATTGTGGAAAACTGTGTGAAGCCAGATCTGAGTCAAGAAATGTCCAGAATGATCCTGCAACATATTGTCATAGCAGAAAACGAGGAAGCCATCAAAACTATTTCAAATGGATTCAAGAGCCAAAGCTTAATTTTTTTCCCTTATAAATATTTGAAAAAAATATCTTTTATATAAGAAAGTGGGCTTTTTTAATTAATAAAATTATTTTCATAACTTTTTAGTATAAATCCAATATTTTTCTGGATTAATCTTCTTAGTGTTTTTAAAACTTATGATGTTTTCTTCTCTAATGTTCAAATAATTTATCTTTAAAATATAATTATGATTTAAAATAATTTATACAAATTTAGAAATAGGCTGTGTACTTGCACGTGTATGTGTATATGTATATTGAATGGGGGTAAGATGTGTCCCTGAATAGTGTTCAGAAAAGGAATATAGCTGGAAGCCTAGTTGCAGTATCCATCTAGAGAAAGATCTGCTCCCAACCTCTGAGATCATAGTGGAAGTAAATAGGCAGGTGCATCTTAACAAGACAGCCGCCATGCAAATAAATAGGCAAGTAGTAAGGCTTCTATGAAAACCTTGTAGATTCAAAACATATAGTTAGGCTTTGCTAAGGATAAGAACTATTAAAAACTCTAGAGTCTAGTTGTATCAAGAAAATCTTTTTTCCTGAAAACAGTAAATCAGTATCGGAAACTACATGCATATAATATTTGTGGCAAAAGTGTCTAAACTATAAAATCAGGTCTTTGAAAAAAATCTGCATTTTAGCACTAGGGACTTGATAAAACTAAAAGTGTCCATTGTATTTCCCTAAAATAAAGATATTTGTAATATCAGTACAGTTTCAGGGGAAAAGAGTGAGAACTGAATCCAAAAACCAGTGAATTGTGGCATGAATGGCAGTGAAAAAGTAGGGATACAAAAGAAGTAAGAATTTTGAAGGGGTTTGGAGAGGGCTAGAATAGACACTGGAAGGATAAGATGAGACCAAACAAAATGGTGAATATCAGGGATATGAGTATATGGAGACATTTACAAGAAGAATATAGTAGAGAGAGAACTTGAAGGTACAGAGGATAAATGGGTAATAGGTAGTGTGGTCCCTTAGGAGCAGAAGGTAGTCAATTTTGGTGGCCTGGGGAAAGGATTACCTTTCGAGTTGGAAAATCTATTTCTATTTTACAGGAGAGTTGTAAAAATAACAAGATGAGTGAAATTATAGGTAACTGTTCAGGTTTAGTACTTGAATTGTGGAGGAGAGCACATCTGACAATCCTTGTTGTAAACAGGTAAACAATGAAGTCATCTCCAGAGTTTGACTAAGGGTCCTGGCTGAATCAGAGATTTAAGAGAAGTGAAGAAGAAAAGGAGAGGAAGCTAAGTCAAACAGAGGAATTTCTAGACTGCATAGCAAACCCAGTTAAGGTTAGATAGAATGTGTTTACAACTATCTACACAGTTGATTAGTGTTTTTCTTTCCTTTCTTTACCTTAAAGTGAAAGGTAACCTGGTTATTGGTTTATTAGCAGGTTGAATTGATTTGGCATTGGAGATTGCCCAGGTGGTGCTTCAAAGAGACAACAAGGGATGAGGATATTGGCCAGTGTTACAGAGGTGAATATAAAAACTCAGAGATCGGGTTTTACTTGTTAAATAGTAAAAATGCCATGTTATTGCACAAGTTAGTGTTGGTTTTATAAATATAAAATGATACCTAAACTTTACTGTAAAATATGATCTAATTTTGTTCTTTTTTTTATTTTATTATGTTATGTTAATCACCATACATTACATCATTAGTTGTTGATGTAGTGTTCCATGATTCATTGTTTGTGTATAACACCCAGTGCTCCATTCAATATGTGCCCTCTTTAATACCCATCACCAGGCTAACCCATCCCCCCACCCCTTCCCCTCTAGAACCCCCAGTTTCTTTCTCAGAGTCCATAGTCTCTCATGGTTCGTCTCCCCCTCCAATTCCCCCCTTCATTTTTCCCTTCCTGCTATATTCTTCCTTTTTTTTAACATATAATATATTATTTGTTTCAGAGGTACGGTCTGTGATTCAACCATCTTACACAATTCACAGCGCTCACCATAGCACATACCCTCCCCAATGTCTATCACCCAGCCACCCCATCCCTCCCACCCCCTACCACTCCAGCAACCCTCCGTTTGTTTCCTGAGATTAAGAATTCCTCATATCAGTGAGATCATATGATACATGTCTTTCTCTGATTGACTTATTTCGCTCAGCATAATACCCTCCAGTTCCATCTACATCGTTGCAAATGGCAAGATTTCATTCCTTTTGATGGCTGCATAATATTCCATTGTATATATATAGACCACATCTTCTTTATCCATTCATCTG
>NC_138369.1:155444636-155463543 GCF_054177405.1 Leptonychotes weddellii | reverse complement strand
AAGCGAAATAAGTCAATCAGAGAAAGACATGTATCATATGATCTCACTGATATGAGGAATTCTTAATCTCAGGAAACAAACTGAGGATTGCTGGAGTGGTGGGGGGTGGGAGGGATGGGGTGGCTGGGTGATAGACATTGGGGAGGGTATGTGCTATGGTGAGTGCTGTGAATTGTGTAAGACTGTTGAATCACAGACCTGTACCTCTGAAACAAATAATACATTATATGTTAAAAAAAAAAAGAAGAAGAAGAAGAAGGTAATAGGAAGGGAAAAATGAAGGGCAGAAAATCGGAGGGGGAGATGAACCATGAGAGACTCTGGACTCTGAGAAACAAACTGAGGGTTCTAGAGGGGAGTGGTGTGAGGGGATGGGCTAGCCTGGTGATGGGTATTAAAGAGGGCACGTATTGAATGGAGTACTGGGTGTTATACGCAAACGATGAATCGTGGAACACTACATCAAAAACTAATGATGTAATGTATGGTGATTAACATAATAAAATAAAGTTTAAAAAAAGTAAAATTAAAAAAAGAAAATAATTAATGTAACATACTGCATTAACAGAATAAACAAAAACCACATGATCAGATAAAGAAATGTTGAACAGTCATTTGGAAAATGACCATACATTTCCTGTAAAAACCCTCAATGAACTAGGAATAAAAGGATTTTTCTCCAAAAAAAATAATGTTATTTAATCAATTTTTTAAATTCATAGTATTTGTCATAAATGGTATTAAAGCCTGGGTCTAGATCTATGTCCTCATGGAGTTTATGAAATAATAATAATGCAATGTAATAAGTATACTGAGCAGTTAATCATTTAAACTAATAATCTACCTAAAATGTTGTCTTTGAAATCTCAGAGTTGCATCAGTAAGAAAATAATTTAGATTTGCTAAAAAGTTGGACAAATCAATTGGCTACAAAAACTTTTTTTAAAAATGAAAGCAAGTATATCAAATCATCACATTATACACTTTAAGTATGCACAATTTTGTCAGTTATATGTCAATAAAGCTGAGAAAAAATAAAATAAAAACATTTCTGTGGTAAGTGTTTCACTGATGTTTTCTATTCTTTTCTCAAACCCAGTGAGTATACTTACGATTGTTACATTAAATTCTCCATCAAGCATGTTACTTCTTATTTTTTTCAGACTTTCTTATTCTTTCATTTGGGATAAACTCAAAAATGTATAATCCAATTTAAAAATGGGCAGAAGACATGAATAGACATTTTTCCAAAGATGGCATACAGATAGTCAACAAGCACATGAAAAGATGCTCAACATCACTCATCATTTTAGGGAAATACAAATCAAAACTACAACGAGATATCACCTCATACCTGTCAGAATGGCTAAAATCAAAAACACAAAAAACAACAGGTGTTAGCAAGGATGTGGAAAAGAACCCTCTTGCACTGTTGGTGGGAATGCAAACTGGTGCAGCTACTCTGGGAAACAGTATGGCGATTCTTCAAAAAGTTAAAAATAGAACTACCCTATGATCCAGCAATTGCACTACTAGGTACTTACCCAAAAAATACAAAAATACTAATTCAAAGGGATACCTGCACCCCAAATGTTTATAGCAGCATTATGTACAATGGTCAAATTGTGGAAACAACCCATGTCCATCAACTGATGAATAGATAAAGAAGAGGTGGTAGGTATATACAATGGAATATTACTCAGCCATAAAAAAGAATGAAATCTTGCCATTTGCCACAACATGGATGGAGCTAGAGAGTATTATGTTAAGTGAAATAAGTCAATCAGAGAAAGACAAATACCATATTTTTTCACTCATATGTGGAATTTAAGAAACAAAACAAACAAGTAAAGGGGAAAAAGCGCACGAGAGAGAGGCAAACCAAGAAACAGAGTCTTAACCAGAGAATAAACTGATGGTTACCAGAAGGGAGGTGGGTGGATTGATGGGTTAAATAGGTGATGGGGATTAATAGAGTACTTGTTATGAGCACTGGGTGTTATATGGAAATGTTGAATCACTATATTGTACATCTGAAATTAATATTACACTGTATGTTAACTAACTGGAATTTAAATAAAAACTTTTAAAAAAACATGGGCGCCTGGGTGGCTCAGTCGTTAAGCGTCTGCCTTCGGCTCAGGTCATGATCCCAGGGTCCTGGGATCGAGTCCCACATCGGGTTCCCTCCTCGGTGGGAAGCCTACTCTCCCTCTCCCACTCCCGCTGCTTGTGTTCCTGCTCTCGCTATCTCTGTCTCTGTCAAATAAATAAATAAAATCTTTAAAAAAAAAAAAATATTAAGAGTGTTCCTTGACTCTCTCTATGGTGTCACATGAACAGGCACCAGGTGCAAGGAATGATAAGGCTCCCAGAAACATGTTCCACATGCATTTCAACAAGATGCCATATTATATTATTTTCCTCCTTAAAGACATAAAATATTACATAAGAATACAAAAAACAGCACCTGCTTTCTGCTAGAATCTTACTTGCAATAAATCTGAATCTTACAGATGAAGACTAAGGACAAATGTAAAGTCTCCAGGAAATATGAACCACCAGATGTGCTGGTTGCCAACACTTCTATCCCACAAAACTATTCTCTGACTGCTGAAATCATCATCCTCTGAAAACAATGGCTCACTAAGCATCTGCTTGGAAATTAAAATTATAATCATACAAATATTACTTATTCAAGTCTTCTAAATATTGAGAAATTAATTGCCTGACAACTGTTCAAATATAACTATATATTATCCCCATAAGAGAGTTCTGTAGATGAAAGGTGAAAAGTTTGATTTCTGCAATTACAGACATGATCTCAGAAAGATTTAATTTTTGAATATTCCTATTTAAAAATCACTGATTGGATCTTAAACCCTAAATTTGTTGTTACATTCCTAGTTTTCCACTTGTAAGTCCATTCTTTGGTATAGAATTAAAACTTCCAGTAGGTAGTAACATGACATGAAAGATAGTACTGGTTGGAATTTCTCAGGTAAACAAATGCTGAAAGTTTTGCTGATACGGCTCTTCAGTCTTCTACTTTTTCCTATGTGAGTATTCAAATAAATGTAGAACAAAAGTTAAGTCAATACTTCAGGTCTTTAGTAAGAATGTCTAAAATGGGACATATTCTGTATTGACTGCAGAAACACTGTAATTGATTTGCATCTCGACATTCATATTGAAAAAAATTTCTTTTCTAATGTTACACAATAGAGTGTTGAACATGAACTTCTCTTGGAGAGACATAATTATTTCCATATGCAACATACATCTGGTTAGGAAATAGAATCTTTCTATGCACATTTATCAAGACCAAGGCCTTCTATCAACTGGCTCCTGAATTTTTCCAAGTTCATCTCTCATTACCACCCAACATGCCCATTGTCTTCTACTTACTATTCAACCAAAGGGAATGAGTAGTTACTGAGTATGATTGACTGAGGCTTGGCCTATGGCTGTAAGGCATGTTATGTCTGTGATGATTTGCCTGCCCTCATTTCCTCTTGGGAATAAATGCTAGAGAATAAAATTAGCCTAAGAGTGCTGTGTCTGTATGATTCAGAGTACAGTTTTGCCTTTCATGAAACTTGTTTAGAAGTCCAATTTCTTGAAATTTTCACATCCTATAATTTTAGTATTTTCAGTGTGTTAGCAGCATCTGATACTGAGAAATGATATTAACCACCTCCAGACTCACACAGGATAGACTACATTAGTTTAGCGTCTGAAACAGGAAATAACAACAATAATACTACCATTAAATATTTCTGCATGATCATAATATATCAGACACCATGCTAAGATCTTTAAATACATTTTATTTTTATAATTTGTATGTGAAATAGGTAATGGTTATTTGCATATTATATGGAAGGAAACAGGCATAACTGATGCAGTAAGTGTATAAATAATTTAATTAAGGGTACATTGTTCAGAAACAGAAATACCCAGATACAACCTCAGATCTTTCTGTCATCAAATCCAGACTTTTAATCATTTTACTATACTACCATCCCTACCTTATAACCTCCATCTCAAACCCAGCATATAGAATTACATTTTCTTATGCTTATTTAAAAGTTATTCATTGCTAGTTAACATTATTTTAATATTTAACAGGTTTTTTAGTGTCTTGAGGATTATATTTTCATTTTCTATTGTATTAACTTTTATTTTATTCTTTCTTTCTTCTATACTAGAATTCTGTTGTGTCATTACTACTGAGACTTAGTAAAAATGTCTTAGCTAATGCATTTTACTTCTAATTACTTTTATATTTTAATCTTTTTATATTTAATAATTCAATTAATTTAGCTTCACTTTTTCTTATAATTACATTATTTTTCCTGGTGATTTTAGATAACTAATGACTATCAGGTAATGGGCACACTAAAAAGGGCAATGACTTTATCGATGTATCTGTTCAATTATCCACAAAGCCCAGGTAACCTATTATTAATTATTTTAGCTTCATAAGTTCTTTAACAAAAAGTAGCTATAATTTGTTGAATGTTTAACAGTATTAATTATATCAAAAGGCTTTATTTTCATTGAGTCCATTGCTTATAATTAAATAGCAATTAAGTAGTAACAACTCATTTATCATATGAGGAAAGAGGGGCCATAGTGTTTAAATAACTCATCCAAAGGCATTTAGCCAGTAAGGATCCAACCTAGAATTGAACCTAGATAGATTTAAATACAAAATGTATATCTTTTCCAATACATGGAACTGTCATCCTGGTATCATGATAGACAATATTTTCTACACGGAAAGATTTTAACTTTCAGGCTAAGAAGGTACAAAATTTAAAGAAGTTGTCACTTTATAGAAGTCATTCTGATACCTGATATTATGATATTTAATCCTGAATATTAACAAATTATGATATTATAAAATCTGACTACAAGTGTCCAAAGGTGTTATAATGCATGCAATAATGCATCACTATTCAGATGGTAGATTAAGCAAAAGAGGCCCTAACTTATAGCTGCATTAAGAAGTGAGAACTTCTTTGAAATTGACATTAGCAGTCCCAAAGTTTGGCTAAAGCTCACTGGATACCTCATTCTTTTCTTTGGTGTGTGAGACCATTTGAAGACCCATGACACTAAAGACTAACAAAGTGAAAGCCATCAAAAATTCTCTGACTTTCACAAATCACAAGGATAATCTCAAAGCAGAGTAAAAAATAGTAGAAAAATAGATTTTGTTATCTTATAAGTATCAAACTGTCCTGATGTTCATATTGAAGGTATTGCTCTGGAACTTACAGATAAATGCTAAATATGAAAATGTTGCGAAAAGAAGGGGCACATGCACCCCAATGTTCATAGCAGCAATGTCCACAATAGCCAAACTGTGGAAGGAGCCAAGATGTCCTTCATCTGATAAATGGATAAAGAAGATGTGGTTCATATATACAATGGAATATTACTCAGCCATCAGAAAGGATGGATATCTACCATTTACATCGACATGGATGGAACTGAAGGGTATTATGCTAAGTGAAATAAGTTAATCAGAGTAACACAGTTATATGGTTTCACTCATATATGGAACATAAGGAATAGTGCAGAGGACAATAGGGGTTGGGGGACGAACTGAATGGGAAGAAATCAGAGAGGGAGACAAACCATATGAGACTCTTGACTCTGGGAAACAAACTGAGGGCTGTGGAAAGGGAGGCGGGTGGGGGGGATGGGGTAACTGGGTGATGGGTATCAAGGAGGACACGTGTTGTGATGAGCACTGGGTGTTATACTGAACTGATGAATCATTGAACATTTTATCAAAAACCAATGATGCACTATACCTTGGCTAATTGAATTTAAATTTAAAAAATCAAAAAATAATAATAATAAAAAGAAAATGTTGTACAATAGTTGTCCACATAAACCTGAAAGGAAAAGAGCATTTTCATTTTTCTCCCTAAAAGAAAAAAAAAATGTAAGTACTTCTTGATATTATTTATCTTTCTATAACTATAAAATGTAGTAAATAAGTTAATAAAGAAATAGAAACAGTTGCTCAATTAAAAACATGTATACCCACTGTATACCTGCTAGAATGACTTAAAGCCAAAACACTCACAACACCTAATGCTGACAAGAATGTTGAGTAACAGGAAATCTTATTCATTGCTGGTGGGCATGCAAATTATACAGCCACTTTGGAAGACAGTTTGGCAATTTCTTACAAAACCAAACACACTTTGGGGTGCCTGGGTGGCTCAGTTGTTAAGTGTCTGCCTTCGGCTCAAGTCATGATCCCAGGGTCCTGGGATTGAGCCCCGCATTGGGCTCCCTGCTCAGCGGGAAGCCTGCTTCTCCCTCTCCCACTTCCCCTGCTTGTGTTCCCTCTCTCTCTCTGTCTATGTCAAATAAATAAATAAAAGCTTTAAAAAAAACACACACACACAATTTTAGCATATAATTCGGCAATTGTGCTCGTTGATATTTACCCAAATTAGTTGAAAACTTAGGTCCACACAAAACACAAAAACCTGCACAGGATGTTTGTAGCAGCTTTATTCATAACTGCCAACATTTAGAAGCAATCAATATGTCCTTCAGTAAATGAATGGATAAATAAACTCTGGTACCTCCATACAATCAGTATGTACCTCAGAGTTAAAAAGGAATGAGCTATCAAGCCATAGAAAGACATGGAGGAAACTTAAATGAGTATTACTATGTGAAGGAAGCCAATCCTAAAGGCTGCATGCTGTATGATTTCAACTATTTGACACTGTAAAAAGCAAAACAATGAAGGCAGTAAAAAGATCAATGGTTGCCAGAGGTTGGGAGATTGGGTGGGAAGAGGGATAAATAAGTGAAGCACAAGGGATTTTTAGGGCAGTGAAACTATTCTGTATGATAGTATAATGATGGATACATGTCATTATACATTTGTCAAAGCCCACAGAATGTACAACACAAGGAGTAAACCCCCGTGTAAACTGTGGACTTTGTTTGATAATGGGTCAATGTTGATTCATCAGACTGTAACAAATATGTCACACTAGCTCAGGATGTTGTGAGCAAGGCTATATGTGTCTGGGGAGGGGGGTATGTGGAAACTCTCCACACTTCTTAATCAATTTTGCCGTGAACCCAAAGTTGTTCCAAAATATAAAGTTTATTAATTTGGGGGCACCAGGGTGGCTCAGATGGTTAAGCATCTGTCTTTGGCTCGGGTCATGATCTCCAAGTCCTGGAATCAAGCCTAGCATCAGGCACCCTCTGTCTCCCCCACTGCTCATTCTCTCTCACTCTTTCTCTTTCTCAGTCTCTCTCTCAAATGAATAAATAAAATCTTTAAAAAATATATAAAGATACAAATGAGCTAAAAGCAAAATGTATATCATATGAATACTAATCAAAAGAACGCTGGAATGACTATATTAATAACTCCAAATCATGGGGCACCTGGGTGGCTCAGTCAGTTAAGCGGTTGCCTTCAGCTCAGGTCATGATCCCAGGGTCCTGGGATTGAGCTCCATGTCTGGCTCCCTGCTCAGCAGGGAGTCTGCTTCTCCCTCTCCCTTTGCCCCTCCCCCCACTCATGCTCTCTTTCTCTCACTCTATTCTCTCTCTCAAATAAATAAATAAATAATCTTAAAAAAAGAAACTCTAAATCAGTGTTCAAAACAAACACTATCACCACAGATAAAGAGTTTCAATTCATACTGATATGGAAGACATAATAATCCTAAGTGTTAATACATGTAAAACAAAATACTATTAGAAAAACAAGGAGAAATAGACAAAATTTCAATTCCAGTAGGGAGATTTTGACACCCTCTTTCAATAATTTAAAGAACAATTAAAGACAAATTCTTTAAGGATAGCATTGGATGTTATACACAACTAACGAATCATTGAACACTACACCAAAAACTAACGATGTACTACGTGTAACGATACGTGTGCTAATTGAATTTAAATTAAAAAAGAGATTGCCATTTGCAACAACATGGATGGAACTGGAGGATATTATGCTGAGCGAAATAAGTCAATCAGAGAAAGACATGTATCATATGATCTCACTGATATGAGGAATTCTTAATCTCAGGAAACACACTGAAGGTTGCTGGAGTGGTGGGGGCTGGGAGGCATGGGGTGGCTGGGTGATAGACATTGGGGAGGGTATGTGCTATGGTAAGCGCTGTGAATTGTGTAAGACTGTTGAACCACAGACCTGTAACTCTGAAACAAGTAATACATTATATGTTAAAAAAGAAGAAGAAGACAGTAGGAAGTGTAAAATGAAGGGGGTGGAAATCGGGGATGAGAAGAACCATGAGAGACTATGGACTCTGAGAAACAAACTGAGGATTCTAGAGAGGAGGGGGGTGGGGGGATGGGTTAGCCTAGTGATGGGTATTAAAGAGGGCACGTTCTGAATGGAGCACTGGGTGTTATATGCAAACAATGAATCATGGAACACTACATCAAAAACTGAAGATGTAATGTATGGTGATTAACATAATAAAATTTAAAAAAAGAAAAGAAAAAGAAAGGATACAGAAGCCTTGAACACCATTATCAACCAACTTGACCTAAGTGACATTTACAAACCATTCCATACAATAGCAGAACATAGATTATTTTAAGTGTGCATGGAACATAGATCAGAAAAGACTATATTATGTGTCATAAAACAAGTGTCAGTAGATTTAAAGGCTTCAATCATATACAGTATTTCTTCATACAAAGCATTTTTACTGTAGAATTAAATTAGAAATCAGTAACAGGAAGCTTTCTGGAAAAGTTTCGAATATTTAGAAATTAAATAACACACTCTTATAAACCAAGGGTTGAAAAGAAACCAAAATAAAATTAGAAGTCACTTTGAGCTGAATGAAAATGAAAACACAGCACATCAAATTTGTTGGATGCAACAGAAACAGAGGAAAACTAATAACCTTAAATGCTTATATTAGAAAAGAAAAAGGTCTCAAATCAATGACCTCAGCTTCCACCTTAAAAATTATAATAAGAAAAGTAGAAGAAGTTCAAAGTAAGCTTCAGATAAGAAGGGAAGTATAATATATGAAAGGAGGAAAATATGAATATTAAAGTGGAAATCAATGAAATAGAAAAAAAATAGACAAACCAAAAGGTGATTCTTTGTAATGATCTATGAAACTGATAAATCCATAGCCAGACTAATCAGAAAGAAAGAAATAGACATCAATTTTCAGTTTTAGAAATGAGAGAAGGGACATAATGATTTATTCTCCAGATATTTAAAGTATAGGAGGTTATCATGAACAACTTGATACCATTAAATTCTAGAACTTTGATGAAATGAACAAGTTCATTGAAGGACACACATTACAAAAGCTCATTTAAGAAGAAATATATATTAGTAACCCTATAGAGACATATGCAACTGAATATATAGTTTAAAAACCTTTCTACAAAGTTATGTTCAGGCCCAGATGGCTTCACTGCTGAATTCTACCAAACTATTAGGGAAAAAAATAAAAGTTTTGTGCACCAAAAAACAAACACAAAACCAACCCCTTAGATCTATACCTCCCTTCACCAAACTTAACTCAAAATGTATCATAAACTTAAATGTAAAACTACAAAACTTCTAGGAGAAAATCTTTATGACTTTGGGTTAGGCAAGTCTTCTTAGGTGTAACATCAAAAGTATAATCCATAAAAGAAAAAAGTGATAAATTGGAGTTTATGAAAATCAAGAACTTCTACTTTTCAAAAGACACTATCAAGAGAATAAAAATACAAGCTACAGACTGAGAGTATATATTTGCAAATAACATAATTGGACTTGTATCCAGAATACACAAAGAACTCTCAAAATTAAAAATAAGAAAATAAACAACCTAATTTAAAAATGAACAAAATATAAGAGCATATATTTCACCAAAGAAGATACATGCATGGCAAATAAGCACATAGAAAATATTTGACATCATTAATCATTGGGGAAATGTATGTAAAAATCACAGTCAGATGCCACTCTACACCTACTTAGAATATCTAAAATTATAAACATTGAACAAATCAAATCTCTGTGAGGACAAGGAGCAATTGGAAATCTCAAAACCTGCTGGTAGGAATATAAAATGGTACAATCACTTCAGAAAACACTTTTTCTTAAAAAGCTAGACATTGGCATGCCAGTCAGTCAAGCACCCTAGTCTTGGTTTCAGCTCCTGTCATGATCTCAGGGTCATAAGATCAAGCCCTACCTCAGGCTCTGTGCTCAGCGTGGAGTCTGCTTATAGTTTCTCTCTCCCTCTTCCTCTGCCCCTCCCCTTGCTTTCTCTCTCTCAAATAAATAAATCTTTAAAAAAAAAAAAAGCTTGACATATACCAACCATATGAGTCATACATTTCATTCATTTATCCAAGATTCATGAAAACATATGTACATAAAAAGACTTATACAGAAATGTTTATAGCAGGTATCTGTAATAGCTGAATATAGAAACAACTCAAATGTTTATCCTCAGGAAAATCAATAAATTGTAATATATCTAATCAATGGCATACTACTCAGCAATAAAAAGGAAAGAATTATTGATATACTCAACATTGTGGATGAATCTTAAAAAAAAAACTAAAGCAAAACATTGGAAATAGAGGAAGTGAATCCAGTTCATAAAGAAAACATTTCAAGAATTTTGCTATAAAAAAAACTGGATAAATGGAGAAATGGGAATACAGGAAAGTGAAGACTAAAAGAGTTTATTTTTAAGGTAGGAGGAAAAGCTTAGATGCATGACACCATGAAAGAATCTGCAGTGGGGGGAAATATCATTGATGCAGAAGACAGATGGTAGCATTTCTCAGCCACTTTCAGAGCAAGTGAAGCTATTGGCCTTAAAAAAAGACAAAAGATTTATCTATAATACAGGAAAGTTAGAGTATGTGGGTACATGTTCCTAGCAGATAGGTAGAAAAGGTGGTTAGAGATTTTAAAATGCCTCTTCTGATTTTCAATTTTCTCACAAAAATTAGAAAGATGGTCATCAGGTAAGAGTGAGGAATGAGAGAGAAAGAAGAGAGGTGTTAGATTTTGAGAAGAGAAGTAGGGAGTGGGAGAGTGGGTGGACTAGATATAATAATTGTCAGGAGTTCAAGGAATTGAGAGACCATTGCTTTGGAAGTGTTGGCCTTGCGTACTGAAATCTCCAAGAGGAGGTTTTAGAGTGACAGTAAATTAGAAGCAAAAGCTTTCAAAATACAGAGCTAGTTGGAGTGGAAATGGTAGGTTATGACCTAACAGTAGCTACATTGTTAAAACAATGAAGGTAAGGGATAATATTGCCTGGTACGTGAAATTCAAAGTTAATGGGTCTTAGGGAAGAGGAAAGGAGAATGTTCTAAAAAACAGCAATTTATATCAATGAGGACACTTGCCTCACTTTCAGGCTCAGTGCTATGAAATAGGACTATGGAGGTAGCAGTGTTCTCAAAGGAGATTTGAATTTGTTAGAGCAGGAATTAAAGGCAATGTTCAGAAAAAGTTTGAAGATACAGGGGATTTTCTTTTTCTAATACTGTTCTATGTGTTCCAGAAGACTCAGTGGAAGGCTTTCAGAAGTTGGGGGGTGGCTGAGAGATAGAGAATTGCAAATGTGCAGAGTCACCAGGAGCTAGAAGTCATAGAAGACGAGGATGGCTTGGGAATCTAGGCTTCTCATGGCCACCTGTGTGATCAGGACAGAGACATGTCAGTATCATTTCTGGTAACCTAAAGACAAGTGGAGGTGAGGCCATGATACTTGGAGAAAAATTTGGGATTAATAGAGGCCAGGGGGGCTCCTCTCCATTCTTGTAGGAGGAAACACAGTAACTAGAGAAGAGGTGTGATAATTAATAATGGAAACCTTATTTAAAATGGAGTCAGGAGGTCAACTGGGGGCGCTCTCACGCCCTACCACTCCTGGTCATCCAATAAGAAGAGTATCTTGCTAATTGATACTACCTATTCTAGTTACTGTTTTACTCCCCTAGCAGGAGGAAGAAAGGTTTTCTCCTCCCCCAGCAATACCTTAGCCAACTCAACCAATGAAAAGCCACTATACTTCAAATTCCCAGTTCATTCCAATGGACCTTTTGTTCATAACAGCTCTCTACACTCTCCGCTTTGCTCTATAAAAGAGCGTGTTCCTTTTCTCTGTTCTCTGGACTTGCCTGTGGTTTTGTTGTAGCTTGCTTATCCTGAATCACAATTCTCTGCTCTTCCTAAATAAACTCATTTTTGCTGGTAAAATAACTGGCAGTTTTATTTGTGAGGTTAACAGGGGCAATCATGTCTGGAGGCTTTCCTTGACTCCTATGGATGGAGGCTGAGAGGTCTGGATAGAGACCTTCCTACTTTTAGTTCACAGTACCTATTCCTGACTTCTATAGACAAGATTAATTTCCCTCCTAAGTGACTTCAGTACCACTGCCTGAATACATGACGGACTATCTAAATGGTTCTTTCTCGTCTCCAGTGACCAAGTGGTAGAGCCGGGACTTCTGTTAGCTCCACTCAGCCATTACAACCAATTAAAAGTCTTCCTAGAATTTTTATGATTATTTTTTCATTCTGTAATTTTCTTTATACTGATGTAATAAACCTAGCTTCTTTTACTTATACAATGTCTAAAAAAGATGATTTAAATTCAATGACTATTCAGCAAAAAATTCTAAGCTGGCTGACATCTTTCCAAGATACAGTGCTCTCAGATAGAATCAAAGACCAAATCAGTATACCATGTTTTCTTCTCTGCTGAATGGAATATAATTGTGTGGATATCAATGAATGGTAAGTGAGTTTTAAAGATATAATGCCTTAAACATGAGAACAGGTACCTATATATATTTATTTAATTCAATGACAATATTACCACCAACACATATGTGAAGCACATTACAGTTTATACTGTAATTTCATGTTTGATTCTCCCATAATATTGTGCACATGTTATTTTTACTGCTTTGTAGGTAAGAAAAATGGATTCCAAAGAGGTTAAAGGTGCACAGGTGGGCTGTGCTGAAATTCAAGCTTTCCTATTACATTGTTCTTTCCTTTTCAGAATAGTCAATACATTGAAAGAAGAAACTGAACTAGAGTTTGAGTCTTTGGAATCCTAGTCATGAGTCCTTAACCTACATCTCTGTATGCAAAGGACAATTTGGAACATTTAAATTACTGTTTTTCTTTTGGCCTAAGTGGGCCATATGTATAATATTCACTCTCTCTCTCCCCTCTCTCTTCCTTCCCACATAATCTCTTTCCTGTTATGTTTATTTCTGCCTACTATATTCTATTATTTTGATTTTAAATTGCAAGCTATGGATGTGAACAGTAATAGACAAGGATTCTGTTTTTCAATGCCTCTAGAAATTAATTTAAAAATCTCTGGGGTGACTGATTTGGTTCACCACACTAAAATCATAATGTTAGTCATACATGTCTCAGAGGGTGAATATAATTTAGAAAATGTTGACATGAAATTTGCATATAGACAGTATTTGGATACTAAATATACTTAATTACATTCCATGAATATATCCCCATTTCACTTTATTTGTGGCAAGAATATATTGAATATTCTTGCACTGATCGAGCACAAAGAAAACAGCTAATCTCTTTTTTTTAATTTTACATTATGGCAAATGGCGGAGAAATATATTTAAATACACTTACCAGTGAGTTAAATAAAAAGTAAAATAAAATTTTATGATAAAGTTTCCTGGATTTGTCTTGGTGTAAAAGTTGCTAATATATAACTACTGCAAAATTTGAGAACACTGATGCCCTATTAAATGTTAAGGAGAGTACCAGGAAAAGGTTCATGGTAGTAACCTGCAAAGAAAAGGAATACATTAAACAGGAATATCACATCATGGATATTTTTTTTTTCTCATAAAACTGTAAAACTAATTCATTTGCACTTAAGTAGTGAGTAAGTTAGTCATGAATAGGGACTTAAAGCTCACTCCAACCTGAATATTTGGGAAATAAATTAACACGTAAACTATTGCTAAATCAGAGAGATGATTAGATTAGTTATGGAGGAATTTTAGTTCCAAAAGGTGAGAAATATATGCAAAGTATACGAGCTCTTGATATTATTAATTTTGTTTCAAATCCAATGAGGCTTCACAGTCCCATTAGAATATTTCTTGGGTAGTAAAAATATATAGGATCTCCATTTTCTCAAATATTTCATTTCCATAGCAGTATCAGGGAATCACAAGCATTAGATTCAACCCATGGGGAGACTCTTACAGAGCTTTCCCAAGCTATCCATTTGGATACATATTCATATAGAAAAAATACTAATTTTTCTTCTTAGTTGGGAATACTATCTTTTTTCGAATGCTCTTCTGACTGCTTTTCCTACACTTAACTTGGCCACCTTAAAATAAACCTAATAGAATGAGTAATAATCCCCCTTGGGACAATGGGTTTACAGTATGTATATAACCATCCACAAGGAGGGATATGATGTCTGCTATTTAGCAACAAGGCAAAGATGATAATAAAATCATTAGTTCTGTCAATATAAATGCTAATAGAAAAGGCAAATTGGATCCATGCCTGGTATCACATTTTCTCTGATAGGAAATCAGAGCAGAGAAATCGAATCTGACAAATCTTAACATTTATAGACCAACATCAAAATTGTAGTCTAGAGTACACAATAAATGGCAGAATGTTTCTTAATTAAACTGTGCTTTTGTTAGGTCAGGATGAATAGCTTCTGCTTGGTCAACAAAGTGATCCACAGTCTCCCAGAGGGATCCTTAAAAAATATAGTACAAAATAAAGGCCATAATGTTAGCAAAAATCAAGCTGACAAGCCTGCACTAATTATCTTTGGTATTGCAACACTGCTAATAGAGCTGCAGTCTGAAAGATAATAGAGGTGAACTCATTAGCGGTGCCTTGAACTAATGTTTGTAAGGGGAGCATTTATTGTCTGCTAGTCCTTGCATAGTTCAACATTTTACAGCAGCATATTAAACAGGAATCTCACTTGATTTGTGAGCATTTTTTTAAACTCTTGGTATAAGTGACTTCATTTGGGGAGAAACAAATTTCAGTAAATTGGGGAGTCTATAAGACTTTAAAGGCAAAGATCACACAATTGATGAAAGAAATATATTTAAAATGTTTCACTTTTGATAAAGGACTTAAAGGATATCCAAAGTCAGTCATGGAAATCTCCCCATTAAACTTTACCTATATAAATGGAGGGAAAAGTCTATAAAAGATATAGAGATATATTTTAGCATTTTCTACAATTTGATTATTTTTAGTGAAATTTAACCTTATTTTAGTAACACTAGTAGAAATGATTTCCATTGTTTTATAAGGAGAAGTGTGTGATTTTTGTGTTTGAAAAATAACAATGGAATAACCAGTGCAACCAGGCTTTTGTTGGTTACTTTAGTTTAGTTTGCTTGCTTATTTGGCTGTGGGGGCATGACTGAATGAACTGGGGACATAATCTTTTCTATTTCTATTTGGCCATATCTATTCAGTCCCCTCTTCCCATCACTTGCCCATCCCATATAGGCCCATCCTCCTATGTAAGATTAAGAATCTGTATGTATCCACCAAGATGCCCTATCACTTTTGAATAGCTACCATTTGCAAATGACTGTGTAATGTCACTCCAATAATGGTTTATTTCACAAATGTTTCCTGTATAGGACTCTCTCTATTTGCCTGCAGTAATTTCCTGTAGAGATTTTATTCAGTCAACTCATTTTATTCAAGCTACAGTTTTAACTAAGGAATTAAACCAAATTATAAGTTTTGTCTCTCTGAAATTGCATTTCAATGCCCATTTTTGTATGGTAAATTTTTGTCAGAAATATGCAGTTTTAAAGACCCTAATGTTATCAAGGGCCCCATAAAGGAGAAATAAATGTTACCTTCAGGTAATTATCTTTAGGTAATTTTCAATTTCTATATATTTCTCAAAAATAAAGTTAATGTGTGTTTTTAAGTAATATGATTCATATTGTATGGATATTAAGGAAAATTAGCTATATTTGTAAAATGTATCATGCTTCTTTAAAATTGTCCTCAAATCATATTGTTTAAATTAATCCCCACTCATTTCAAATATATTTTCCCACTAGCCATTTAATATCTAAGACAAATGTTAACATACATCCACAAAAACAAGCAAAACAAACATTATAAATACATAGCTTTATATAAAAGATAATGTAGAAATTTAGTAGCTGTGTTTCAGAGCATTACATATGTATGTTTTTTATTTTTATGTTTTGAGTTTTTGTGTATGTCATATCTGTATTCATACGTGCACCTGAACTTAAACATTTTGTAAATGGGTTGTTACAAATTTTGGTTATAGATTTAAGAATTTTGTAGATGGATAGAATTCATATATCTGAAGTTACACAAAGTCTGAGTTGAAAGTGCTGGAAAATGAAAGCAAGAAAAGTTACATAACCTCTTCCTAGCTGTTTAGTAAAATTCTAATGACCTTAAAATTAATGCAGAATTTTAGGGTGAGAATCTAGGAGAATTATGACCTTGAAAAAGTACATTGTATTACTCATCCTACTCCTACTACTCCACAGCTAATGAGAGCAGCCGGATGAATCTAGCCTCAACCAGACCCAGTGGTTTTCTCTGACATACGACCTTAAAGTGCTCTGAGAAGGACAGCTTGTCTGTTTTCCACTGTCTGAGAGAACGTGTCCACCTATGAGGAGAAGTTTTTCTATGTCTCAATACTATCTTCTTTAACATAGATTATCAAAAATAAATTTTAATTGGTTAATTTCTTCTTAAGTGGGTGGCTTTATTATAATTCATTTGGTAGATTTCATTTTTTTAAATTTCTTTTAATATATTTCAAATCCTTTAGATGGCTTCTGAAGACCAGGGAAAAAGAAAGTAGAAGCAATAACCAGACATTGAGGAATACTGCTAGTACACATAACATACACATAAACACACATACACAAACACACACATGCAAACTTTCCTTCAGCTGCTCCCAGAAAAAAGTACATGTTGGGTGCCTCTGTCATAGTCCACATCTAAATACATTAGTAAAAACCAAACAGTAAGAACCAACAGCAGCAACTTCTTTTTTAAAATAAAATAAAAACAGAACTTGAATGTCCAGTCTTTGCAAATCAAATATTTTATTTTGCCCGTGTACCTAAAGTTCCACTTGTAATTATCTCATGTGACTAAAGGAAGAAAAACACTAAACCTATCTAATGAGTTTGCTGGATAGATTAATGCAAAGTAACTAAAGCATTTTGAAAACATGGCATGGCTTATGAGTGCAAATAAACAACCAAGATGTCACTAATTAATAACATGCAAACAAGTTTATTCTTTTTTTAGTAAATAAAATTGCCAGACATTCAGTATATTGCAAAGCAAGAGAAAGTTTAAGTATGTTTACTTTTGGCAAAACTTTAAAGATTACTGGACTCAAACAGAAATAGTTATCATCTGTTGGAACCTGAGAAAACTCATAGAGTTTTTTAGAAAAATTTTCAGTTGACCAAGTGGTCACCACATTTGTTTGTTCGTTTGTTTGTTTGTATGGTTTTGGACACAGAAAACACACACCTCATTTTTACCATTGGGACAGAAAAATTTAAGATATATAAAACAGAAGAATCAGTACAACACAGAGAGATCCTCCAGACCCCCATGAGGGCATGTGAAAGGACAGAGGAAAGGAGGGAAGACTGGCCAGGAGGGGTGCAATACAGTTTTTTTTCAAGGTTGTTTTGGCCCAGTTTTGAGGTGCCAGCCAGAAGGCTGCAGTGCCCCTTCTTGAGCCGCTAAGTCTATACCCGGACCACTTGTTATTGGGCTTTCACATACTGGCTTATACACACTATGCATCTTCCCTAATATACCCAGGGCCAGGCACCATGCAACTAGAGCTAGCCCCACAGCCCACAAAATTATACAAATTAACCAATCCATGGGGATCCTGGAAATCTAGCTATCCCACCCCACTTGCCATGCTTACACTACCCCTTACAGTTCCAACTTGCTGTTCTCCTGTCCCTGGGGGCAACCCTCTGTATGGCCCTGCTAGATGGCCACTTCTATTTTAGAACCACAAGAAACAAAGAGCTCTGCCTTTTATCTATCCTGGTGTCAGTGTTGCGTCCTGTCATCACAAGAATCTATATCATAAGATAAGGAGTCTCGGATGTTGCCCATTAAAAGAGTCCTGGCCATAGAGTTGAGGGTCCATTTCTGGGCTCTCTATTCTGTTCCATTGATCTAAGTGTCTGTTTTTGTGCCAGTACCAGACTGTCTTGATGATGACAGCTTTGTAATAGAGCTGGAAGTCCGGAATTGTGATGCCGCCGGCTTTGCTTTTCTTTTTCAACATTCCTCTGGCTATGCGGGGTCTTTTCTGGTTCCATCCAAATTTTAGGATTATTTGTTCCATTTCTTTGAAAAAAGTGGATGGTATTTTGATGGGGATTGCATTGAATGTGTAGATTGCTCTAGGTAGCATGGACATCCTCACAATATTTGTTCTTCCAATCCATGAGCATGGAACGTTTTTCCATTTCTTTGTGTCTTCCTCAATTTCTTTCATGGGTATTTTATAGTTTTTAAAGATCCTTTGTCTCTTTGGTTAGATTTATTCCTAGGTATCTTATGGTTTTGGGTGCAATTGTAAATAGGATCGACTCCTTAATTTCTCTTTCTTCTGTCTTGTTGTTGGTGTATAGGAATGCCACTAATTTCTGTGCATTGATTTTATATCCTGCCACTTTACTGAATTCCTGTATGAGTTCTAGCAGTTTTGGGGTGGAGTCTTTGGGGTTTTCCACATAAAGTATCATATCATCCGCAAAGAGTGAGAGTTTGACTTCTTCT
>NC_138369.1:155438196-155444136 GCF_054177405.1 Leptonychotes weddellii | reverse complement strand
TTGAAATGTTTGGTAGAATTCCCCTGGGAAGCCATCTGGCCCTGGGCTTTTGTTTGTTGGGAGATTGTTGATGACTGCTTCAATTTCCTTAGTGGTTACAGGTCTGTTCAGGTTTTCTATTTCTTCCTGGTTCAGTTTTAGCAAAAATGAGCCTGCACTGGGGTCATTGTCTTGGTGTGGCCTAGAGGAGCATGACCTTGGAACAAATGAAATGGTGAATACAGAAAGGTGGCAACTGGGCCTTCCCAGCAGCAAGTTCTCTTGAAGGAGATGGAAGTTGCCCATCTCACAAGGGTGATCCCAACCCTACTCCAAGGACAGATTTTCAGTTAATCTGTGCATGAAATTCCTCTGTGACTGTTATTGGTGCAGGAGTAGACTCATGGTTTCAACTGGCCATCAGACTGAAGGAAAGAGTGGTAGTCCACGTCTGTGGTGGAGTTTCTCCTCTCTCCTTCCAGCCATCAACAAAAACACATATATTCTCAACTGCCACTGTTGACAGAAAACTATTAACCATGAATGGAACCAGCATCAGGATGAAGCCCATGCTTTGTGGTGACACTGGGAGCCTGCCTGCCTCTGGACTTCAAAGTATGTGTAGTCAGAATCTGGGTGTCTTTCGGTCCTCTACATCAGGAAACAGTCTACAGAATTTCATTTTTCATACTTTGCTCATATGGGTGCATGCTTTCACCAATATAAGGTAAAAGTACCCAAACACTCAAAGCAATCTAGTCAGTGAAACCTCAAAGAAACTTCAATATGGCATTTTTCTCTCTCAACAAATGCACTTCAACCAGCTCTGTTTGTTCCTAGATGGATTGAGGAGACAAACAGCAATGAAATACATTAAGAACAAAGTTTACAAAGAAATCTGATCTAATAAGCTCTTCTAATCACTCCTGCAAATATTGGCATATTTTGACATTGTAGTTTTAATAAATGCAAGAATCTGCTACAGTTGATTATCTGCTTTACATTTGAAAAGTGTATCGATCACTTGACTTGAATTAACGATGCAAGTTTCTTAATTGGACAATCAGGATCAGGAAGCTGGATATATGTTCAAGAAGAGCTTCTCATTTACTGACTCCCTCATAGGAACTAATGAGATTATCATTTAGGGTAATTTTGCTTCCTCTACTGATTGAAATATTATGACTGTACAATATTGACTTTCCTTGATAATAAAACGCAATTGGATTATTAAAACTTATTATAATGACTTGGGATTTCATTCTTGATTATTTTAAGAAACTATATTCTTTTTAATTCCTGAAAACTTTATTTTCTACATAGGGTGATCTGAGTTACCTTGGCTTTTTTCATAAAGTCAAGACATTTAAAACTTAAACTATAGAAGACAATGAAACCTTCTTTTAAAAGGAAATTCCAAAGATTTCCTGAAAACTATGACTGGTTAAGGTCTTGACGACTAGGGAAAAAAGGAGATATGTTCTGAGGAAATTAGAAACTGTAGTACTGAGGACAATGCTTACATAATCTATAGCATTTTTTATTGCATATGCATTTTCAAAAGCTCCACCTGTCTAATTTCATTTGTATTCTGAGACAGGTGTTATTTCCTAAATCTTGTAAATAAAAACATTGAATTTCAGGTAATTTGATATTTGTTCTAAGTTAAAGACTTGGTTCATGGCAGACCCGGAATTAGAATCTATTGCTCTTTTCCTCCCTAGATTGCTTCATGGTTCAATCCAAACTCAGACTATAAATTAATTAGAAAATTATTAATGCACAGGCTTGTACATGCGTAATATGTGTAACATATTTATATAATAAATTTTGAAATAAATATTGTTATTACTATTACTGGTTGATTTCTCCAACCCATTTTAATGTATATTCATTTGTCTGAGCTTCTCATACCCGGCATTTACTTTCAGAAGTTATTTGAAACAAGTAGATAGAAATAAGGTTTTCAGGGGCCCCTGAGTGGCACAGTCCATTCCGTGTCCGGCTCTTGGTTTCAACTCAGCTCATGATCTTAGGTCCTGATCTCAGAGTCATGAGATCGAACCCTGTGTCAGGCTTGGCACTCAGTGTGGAGTCTGCTTGAGATTCTCTCTCCCTCTTCCTCTGCCCCTCCCACTTGTGCTCTCATGCTCGCTCTCTCTCTCAAATAAATAAATAAATCTTTAAAAAGAAAAGAAATAAGGTTTTGCTATCACTTCTTTTAAGAAGGCCCACCATTATGGAATCCTAAATGAAATGCCTTCTCCAAATGATAATCTTTTCATTTCTTTTTCTTTTTTGTTGTTGTTGTTTTTGTTTTTAGTACAACCATAGCTACAATATCTGGCACAAAGGGCAAAATGAGGATTTGACATTAATTCTGCTATCCTAGGGTCCAGCGCATGTTCCCACAGCATAGGGCAGACAGGAAATTAGTTCATTACTTATTTTATATGTGCATCCTAGAAAGCTAAAGGATCTAGGGGAATCCTGGACTGTTCTAATTGCTTTCTAGTTTCTACTGTTTACTAGGTCATAATTATTTCTATTAAACATGCATTCATTAAATCACAGAAATTATTTCATGGGGCTTATGATGGGGACCACTCATCCACTAACCACACTGAGTTCTTTCCAGAAGAAACTAGGTAAGTTAATAAATGTTCCTAAAACACAGAGGTAGCAATCTCTGAATCCAGCTTCAGTATCTGAAGTCTTTGTAGTCAGTCAGTGATCCCAAATGGGATGAAAAGTAGCCCCAAATAAAATATTAGTATAATTCAGCCCCAAATTCAGAAAGAGTTTACTCAGACAAGGTGTCTTCTCTCGTATCTGCCAATAAATATGTGATTTCCCGAGATAGGAAGGGAGAGCAAGAAGCTCATTCTTTTTCTGTAGACTTCACATATTAAAGATGCAAATGTGGACAGTAGCATTCTCCCTCTTTGACAATCTAAATGATAAGAGGGAATAAAAAACATAGATTTTCTCATTCGTAGAAAATCTGAACCATTTTCTGGTTCCTTCAGCTTAATGTGTCATCTTTATATTATTCACATTAAAATTTTGCCAGTTACCACTTCTTTAATTCTTTGTATAAATGCTTCATAGGATGGAGTCCCCAGGTATTGAATATCTATATGGCAATGCCGTGACCAAAGGACTGCTACCTTAATAGAAAATCATCTTCTTTGCTGTTATATAAAAGCCAAAGTCAACTTATCATGTAAGAACATAGTTTATTGGAATGACTTGAATATTCTAGAGATTAAATGCCATTTCCATTCCTTTATTTTCTTAAGATTTTATTTATTTATTTATCTATTTATTTATTTATTTATTTGAGACAGAGAGAGAGAGAGCAAGAGCAAGTGGGGTGAGGGAGAGAGACAAGCACTCTGTCTGCACTGAGCACGGAACCCAGTGTGGGGCTCAATCTCATGACCCTAAGATCATGACCTGAGCTGAAATCAAGAGTCAGATGCTTAATTGACTGAGCCTCCCAGGTGCCCCCATTCCTTTATTTTCCTATTCAACAAATATTTATTGAATGGCTACTCTGTTCAGGTATTGCTTGAGATTAACAACTGAATAAAACAAAAATCTCTCCTCCTTTTATGTGAAATACATAAAGACTAGCAAATTCATGCGGGATAAATCTAATAAATTACATGCTGACAAAAAGGTGATGTGCAGACCATCACTTTGTCTTTGCTGAAAGCCCTATATAGACATAAATAGGGAATTTCTAGGTATTGGGAGTAGGTATAGATAATGGAAGGTGGCATAAAGTGTCTTTCAGATGCATCAAAAGGAATATTGCATAAATACGGTATGTCAAGAATTTCAGGACTTGATAATCCCCAGATATCTGGACCTTCTTGACTGGACTTCCTGAGTAGCAGTATAAATGATCACTTTATAGAGCATAGATTTTTTTCATGCATGATGACCTGACCATTCCAGCTAGTGTGAGGGTAGCCGTTTGTTCAGAGTTCCTCAGACTGGAAGTTTACTCATCCTGCTTGGCTTGATGACCACTGGCACTTTCATCTGAGAGACAGAAAACAGACTCAAGGAAGCTGCTCTCACTCATGAATGCCAACACAACTGCTTAATAATGCCTATCCATGGAACTAATTGAATCTAGAAATTCCTTTGCCACCATCCTCAAACCCAGTCCCAATCTTCTTGGACCCTTTGCATAAGCCATAGAGTTAGTCCATCCTCCAATTCTAATGTAAGGAAGATGTTTAGAGATACTTCTTCCCTTGACTGTTACTTCTTTGTTCTATTTTCCTTTTATTTCTGGACCTGAGCACCATTTTAGTCAGTATACTCCAAAATGTAATCATTTTCCATATATTTCCATTGGAAATGTAATCATTTCCATTCTATATTATTTCCATATTATATAAAATATAATCATTTCCAAGTACTCCTCTATATCTCTCATGAGTCTTGTGTTTTATTTGCCTTTCATGTTCTTTAAAGAACTGGGTTCTGTTTAATTACAAATAAAATTTTGTACAAAGAACATTCAAATGGGATGCTTCATATTACTTGAGTAATAATGGAATATTTACTATTAATAATAATGGGTAGAATAGAGAAAGTCCCACAAATGAATGAGCAAGACCATAAGAAAAATAAATGGCAAATTTTGGGCGCCTGGATGGCTCAGTTGGTTAAGCGACTTCCTTCGGCTCAGGTCATGATCCTGGAGTCCCTGGATCGAGTCCCGCATCGGGCTCCCTGCTCGGCAGGGAGCCTGCTTCTGCCTCTGACACTCCCCCCTCTCATGTGCTCTCTCTCATTCTCTCTCTCTCAAATAAATAAATAAAATCTTAAAAAAAAAGAAAGAAAAAAGAAAAAGAAATGGCAAGTTTTAATATAACTGCCACAAGGGATTGTTATTCCTTTTTAATAGTTCAGAAGCAAAGCCCACCAAATAGGCCTCATACTCTCATTGCATTGTGATCTACCTTCATAATTCTCCTATATTAAACCCAAAATGATATTGGGATAATCCTTGTCTTTTCAAGCGTTTAGGATAATGAATTTGTTTTGAATTTCAATTCAAAGGGAATCTTCACAATTCCCATTGAAGCAATCTTGCTGATCAGCAACATTTGGTGCAAATAGTAATCAAGCTTCAAAATTATGCTAAACATTCCCTATTTCTCAAGAATTTCACTGAATTATTTAAGACTCAGTGTTGGAAACAAGCACCAGCTGTGGTGTGAAGGGGGTGGGGATTTGTAACTATGCACAAAGGATTGGAAAGCTCAATGAGTACGATTCACATAGCTGCATGTCCTTCTGGCTGGACTGCGGTGAAATCACACTGAAACCTAACTGCACAACACACATCAATTACCCAAAGAGGAATTTTTTTTTTTGTATTCAGTTAAAAAGTGTTTTGTCACAATACCTTGCCATCTGCCTAAAACTTTTAAGAAAAGTTACATAACTCGAGTTTAGTGGTATGGGCTGTGCATTAATATGATATTAATTGTATAAGGCGCTACTGGCTGAAATGTATAGCAATGGCATAACCCCAAAAGGCACCAAAGCAAGGATAAACATCATTGTCTTCCCAAGAGATTGTCACTTCATGAGTAACAGTACATGATAATTTGGTCAATAAAAATAAAGTCATAATAAAGACTAAAGCAAAAACCAAAATAAAAAACCAAGGGGTTATTAAACAACTAAATATTAATTTCAGTTATACTTCAAACATACCGGAGATGGCAGAGACTTCGTTGTCATGGTACATCTGTGTTATATGGCAATATCGGACCAAATTCCTTAAGTCAAAACTGCAACCATCGTGATGCTTCTACCTTTTTTTTTTTTTTTAAAGATTTTATTTATTTATTTATTTGACAGAGAGAGAGGCAGCGAGAGAGGGAACACAAGCAAGGGGAGTGGGAGAGGGAGAAGCAGGCTTCCCGC
>NC_138369.1:155373400-155438096 GCF_054177405.1 Leptonychotes weddellii | reverse complement strand
GGGATCATGACCTGAGCCGAAGGCAGAGGCTTAACGACTGAGCCACCCAGGCGCCCCATGATGTTTCTACCTCTGATTCTATCAAAACCCTAAGAAGAGTGGCGCCTGGGTGGCTCAGTCGTTAAGCCTCTGCCTTCGGCTCAGGTCATGATCCCAGGGTCCTGGGATCGAGCCCTGCATCGGGCTCGCTGCTCGGCGGGAAGCCTGCTTCTCCCTCTCCCACTCCCCTTGCTTGTGTTCCCTCTCTCGCTGCCTCTCTCTCTGTCAAATAAATAAATAAAATCTTAAAAAAGAAAAAAAAAACAAGAAGAAAAGGAGGAAGAGGAGTAGGAATGCATTCTTGATCTGTTTGCTGCAATAATATTACCTTATTAACCTTTGATCTAGAGAACAACCTATCAATTATGCTTTAAACAGGACAGTAGTAGGCTAACATTCTTGATCTTTCTTCCCCTTGATCACTGCATTCTCTTACCAAAAGTAAATACTATTTCTATGATTCACATCTTTCTCTTGAGTTAGGAGATAAGATAAACTCAATTCAATGTATATTTATCAGACTTCTATTATGAATTCTTAGAACTTTGGGATATCCAGAAGAACAAAAATGATCCCTGTCCAGAAAGAATTTAAAATGTTATTAGTTAATAAGTGTGATTTACCCATCTAGACACCCGAAGCTATTGACCTTTAAGGAATGCCTATATTACTCAAGAATTTCATGATAATAAATAAATATCTAAAAAATTAAACCTCTGAGGGCACCTGGTGGCCCTGTCAGTAAAGCATGTAACTCTTGATCTTGGGGTTGTAAGTTCGAGCCCCATGTTAGGTGTAGAGATTACCTAAAAATAAAAAATCTTAAAAAAAAATTAACTTTCTGAGTAATATATATTAAAACAGATATGAGGGAATATATCTTTCTTGTTGTTACATTAGGAAATTGCTTCCTCCGTGAATAGGTATAAGCCCGTCCAAAGAGGTGATGAATCTTTTCAGATCTCTTTGTACACTGGGGACCATGAAAGGAACAAATAGTCAAGCTTAAGATATTACTCAATTAATTTGAAGACAACTGTTTTTCCTGGCCTGAGTAGGACTTGCCAAAGGAGCTTCCTGCTTTGTGCCTTCTTTCCCTCAATGGAGGAGACAAGAAAAACGAGAAGTTGTGAGGAAGACTGAGGAAAAAAAAATCTTTGTTGGAAAAGAAGTAGGCACCTCAGACATCTTGAGTGGAAAAAAAGGCAGGAAGATCTGTTAGCAAAGAGAGTTTGGGACAGATCCTAAAAATTGGTAGATATGAGTTCAATGGTAATTTAATTAGCTCGATTCCAAAGACTGTCAGTTAAATAAAGAAACTCTTAGGATACATTTTTTTTTTCTCTTTCATGCAATGAAAGGAAATGACTCTATTATATGTTTTCTTACAGAGCATGTGTTTGGTCATATTCTGAGTAATTTTGCTTGAAATAATGCGGCTTTATTAAAAACACGAGCAGGAAACAAGAAGTGTTTATGTCTCAGATGAGGATTGTCATGAATGTTTTGCACAATTTCATTGTACAATGTGTCCACGCTAAGCGTATGTGACATTCTAAACTGCCTGTGGGAAAGCATGAAACCAAAGAGAAATTAAAGTAATTCCTAAACTAGAGGAAAGGACTAAGCTTTCACTCATTTTATTTTAGTATTATGAATAAAATTGTGTTGCTGTGTTGATAAATACAAAGTTATCCAAAGCAAGAGGCATCTGAGCATTTTTGTTTTATACCATTGTACATTTAATGTGTGCTTTTATCAACCTTTAAAAAATAAAGAATAAGGGCACCTGGGTGGCTCAGTCGTTAAGCATCTGCCTTCAGCTCAGGTCACAATCCCGGTGTCCTGGGATCAAGCCACACGTCGGTCTCTCTGCTCAGAGGAGAGTCTGCTTCTCCCTCTCCCACTGCCCCTGTTTGTATTCCCTCTCTCGCTGTCTCTGTCAAAATAAATAAATAAAATCTTTAAAAATAAATAAATAAATAAATATAAAGAATAGACTTCTATGGGCAAAATTGTGAAAAATACTTAAATTGATACAGTATGTTAACATATGCAGATTCCTTTTACCTTCATAAAGTAGTTCAATCATTATACCCACTGCTAAGTGGGTATCAATGTCTTAGTTTTACAGAGAATTGAAGAGATTAAATGATTTTTTTTTTCAAAGAACCATAACTAGAAACTGGCAAATTCAATATGCAACTCAGGGCTCCTGATTTTATGTTCAGTACTCTTTTTCCACCACAAATGTGTACTGTGTTGCTCTCTTTTCTTCTTTATTTTCTCTCTCCCACTTTTAAGCAAGCAGGACTTCTGTTAACTCTGTTTTTTCCCTCAACCTTTGCAGACATTACCCTCTTGTGTCAGGCAAAGTCATCTAAGTAACAGATTATTTGAATACTCTGACCCTTGACCAACTCAAGCATGGTACTACTAGAGGAACCTTATGCCTTTATTGAGTCCCTAATATCTTTAATGTTAATTACCTAAGAATGCCAGAAGAGGCCTGGCCAAGTAGCTGTCTGGCTACATGAACTCCATGTTCCCTAAGGAGATACACACTAGTGGGAAAGGCAAGCCTTAAATTCTGAAGGCCACAGCGTGGCTAGTCACAATTATTCAGAGCTGTAAACCTCCCCCCTATATTATTTCTTCTTTTTATTCTCCCTAGTTTCCCACACAGTCCCTCCAGATGGTATTTTTCTACCTTTTTAATACTTTTGATCCTTGTTTTTCCCCAGAGACCAGTTTTGTTCTGTTTTTTTTTTTTTTTAAAGATTTTATTTATTTATTTGACAGAGAGACACAGTGAGAGTGGGAACACAAGCAGGGGGAGTGGGAGAGAGAGAAGCAGGCTTCCCGCCGAGCAGGGAGCCCGATGCGGGGCTCGATCCCAGGACCCTGGGATCATGACCTGAGCCGAAGGCAGACACTTAACGACTGAGCCACCCAGGTGCCCCAGTTTTGTTCTGTTTTTAATCTGTTTCTAAAAAATAACTTCACATACTAATATAGTATATTCTCATTTGCTTTCTGTTACACTCTTTCCTCCAATCATTGATTTAACAAATATTTGCTATGTAGCCGAATATGGGCTATGTCGTGGTGTACAAAAATATGCCATCTTTTAAAGACTTTTTTCCAAGACAACTTTCTCTAATTTAAAGAGAAATATAAGTACAAGTTGTGCAACTTCTTAATAAGCAATTCAAAAAAAAAAAAAAAAACCTTCAGGAACACAGTAATGGTAAGAACATAATGAGACAGTAGGTGTGGATGGGCTGTTAGGAGGGTTAATATTTGAAACTGATTTTAAAGGTAGAATCAGGAGATTGAAAACACCGTGGCAGGGCGCCTGGGTGGCTCAGTTGGTTGAGCGACTGCCTTCAGCTCAGGTCATGATCCTGGAGTACCTGGATCGAGTCCCGCATCGGGCTCCCTGCTCAGCGAGGAGACTGCTTCTCCCTCTAACCCTCCCCCATCTCATGTACACTCTCTCTCTCTCTCATTCTCGCTCTCTCAAATAAATAAATAAATCTTTAAAAAAAAAAAAAAAAGAAAACACCGTGGCATTCCAGAGAAAGGTTGCACCATATGTAAATCACAGAATATGAAATTGCATTATGAATTTTGAAGGAAGACTGGACTGTAGATGCATTTTTGGAAGTAGTAAAAGATGAAGTTCAAAAGGGAGATAAGAGTCAGATTGCAAAGACCCTTTATGGCACATTAAGGAGCAGAGCCTCTACCTATGGGGAACAGGGACCTACTCAATGATTTTTTTTTTTTACTATTATAAAAGTTTATTTAACAAAAAAGTTCAATATGAAAATGCACACGACCTGATTTTTATATTGTAGTAAAACAGGTACTATGGAGGGGACATGTGAAAGCAGTTGATTTCTTCTGATGAACACACCCATTGTTTATACTCGCTCCAAGACTTCTAACATGATGATACTATTTCCTCATATTACCGCCATTCCAATATTGTTCTGCTGCCCACTAGTTGCTATCTCCACACATTTATCTATCACAAGATTCATAAATGGATCGAACCCCCGCAGTATTCCTTGGACATGTCTGCCACCATTTAATTTCAATGATAATTTCTAATCCGTAAATTTTTTCAACTCGGGAGGGTGAGCTTTGCTCATGGTGTCCACTCGGCAAGCTCAAAGATGCCTCCAAAACCTACTCAACGATTTTTAAAAGTAGAGTAATGTAATCAGCTATGTGTGTTTAAAAAGGCATGCTGGTGACAGTGTAGAAGATGAATTGGAGAAAGGAAAAGATAAGGGGCAGGGAGAAAGAGGAAGTAATTATACACATCCAATTATGTCATGATGAGAATCTTAACTATGACAAAATCTAAACATAAGTGCTATATCAAAGCCATAAAAAGAGAACAGAAGTGTGTGCAATATACGTAAAGGACACAGAAGATAGGTTTGCTGATTCTGTCCGTGGAAAGGATGATTTCAAAGAGGAAGTCGTGAACTATAGGAAACGTATAACTTAGTGGGATTGTCAAAGTGAATGGTGGCTACTAAATGGCATTAGAGTGGTAGAGAAGAAAATGTGATAAAGCTGTTCTGAAGTGGGAGGCGTCATATGTCATCTAGGAGGGTGCATTGAGGAAGGTGAAGCTTGCAGGTGGTAAAACAATGGTGAGTCAGAAATTCCTGGTTTCTGGAGGAAAATGTCTCAGTAACAGAGAATGCTGTCTTTTGTGGAATTCTCAGACCCAAAGGGAATCTGACATCTCCTCACTGTCTCAAAGGCACCCTATGGCCACAACATATTTGTTAATGCATTGGAGCTCAGGGTACCATCAGCTAAGTTTCCAAGAGTTAGGATTGCTCAGAGTTCTCCCCTGAAGAGAGATGCAAGTTTGCACCTTCCTTTACACAGGAACCACAGAACATAAATTATTCATTTAAGAACAAGACTGAACATAGAAATTAGAAAGACACTTGAGCAGATGATTTAATTCAGGAATCTTATCCCCCATAAAAGTGGTCTCTCAAGAGTCACCAACAGAAAAATCTGTAAAATATCTTAAAGCATTTCAGGAGGTAGCTGCCAGTGTGAGAGCTAAAAATGAGATTGCTGGGATAATCATGTCAAGAAGTCGGCTCCTGCAGAGAACCCACTGAGGCAAAAGCAAAACAGATGTGTTTGACAGGTTGGAAAATGGCAGCAAAAGAATGAAACATTGAATTTGTAAATTTATAAAAAAAAATCAGCTTCCCTAAGGGCTTTTCCTTGGGGACCTCTGAGTAAAGTAAAAGAACTTGTTAGAAAGAAAAATGTCATTGTATTTTTAAGGGTTTAAGAAAAAAAATAATTAAATAAATGAAGCCAGTTTAAAATCATAGACTTTGGGTAATTAGATGTTTCCCTGGCATCACTGAGTCCACCAATATGGAGCCCATATGACGAAAAGAAAAAAATTAAATGGGGCAGGGGAGAAAGTTGATATGTATTAAACAGCTACTACAGCCTGAACACTTTGCTGGATGTTTTACACGTGTTTTCTCATTTAATCTTCATAAAAGTCTTATGAAATAGGAATTACTCTCCCTATCACAAAGGGAAGTTGTCTGATGTCGAGAGAGGTTAGGTAAATGTATTTATTTACACAGCTTCAAGAAAAAAGACTTCCGGGATATGAAAATGATTAAAGATACCTATGATATGGCAAAAATGAAAATAATAATAATAATAATTTTAAAGTGGATGAGACAGATGCTAAAAAAGAAAGGGTAATACGGAGCAAAGAGCATATAAAACTGCATTCCTCATTAAATCTAAAAGTGGCTTATTGGACACATCTCTGTGATACTTAATAAAGAAATGTGATACTTCCTCTTTTTGTGTTTCTAATACTCTCAAGAGAATTATTTTTCAGAATTTCTGGAAGGTGACATTAGCTGGTGTAACCCCTCTAGTCCTTTGTTCATGAAGTTCTTGTGGGGATCCTAGATTCGGTAGGAAAGTCACAGAAGTGCTGTAGGACTGGTTATACTTAACCATGCACGTAAAACAAGCTGCCTTTTAAATAAAGTTTGACAGCATTCTTGAGAAGTCTATGGTTGATAGGTGGATAGAAATAATATTTGGCTTTAGGGCAAAAAAATTCTGTTTAGAATAGACAGAATTCCTGTCTAGAACAGGAATATTAAGGGAAAAAAATTCATTGCTAATTTTAGGAGGCATTTGTGTCTGATCTATCTATGGAAAATAATGGACTATGAATAAAGGGAATACTAAAGAGTTTGTGAGACTGGTGTGTATATATATATATACATAGAGAGAGAGAGAAGAATCTGGAATTGTATGTCAAAGTCAAGAACTCAATATATCGACTCTAAAATCATGAAAGAAGGGCTTTGAAAAATGACTATGTGTGAAGTGCTCAATGGGAGGTGCCAGCATTTTTAAAAAGCCTACAGGGACAAAATTGGGGACATAAATGAGTTAAGTAAACCTGAGAGAAAGAATTAGAAAGTGGTGGGTGTGTAATTAATGGGAGGAGGTGCACTTGGCTGGCTGCCTCCACCAAGATTTAGCAGAGGGATCTCATACCAAGGATAAAATAGAGACAAAGCCCTCTTCACTTTATCATTTACAATGTGTAGGGTATATTAAAAAATTTACTAAACATATAAAGAAATATAACAAAATTAAATTAAAATATAACAATAATAAAATCTTCAAATATTTGGAAATGAGCAATATACCTCTAAATAATCCACGGGTCAAGGAAGAATTCACAAGGGTATTAGAAAATACTTTGAACTGAATGATAATGTAAACACAACATATTAAAAATGATGGGATACCACTAAAGCAGGACCTAGATGAAAAATTATAACTTGAAATTCTATAATAGGAAAGAAAAAAAGTTTTTAAATAGATGATCTAAGCTTCTATCTTAAGAGGCTAGTAAAAAAAAGAAGAGCAAATCAAATTAAAATTAAGTAAAAGAAAGGTAAAACGAACAAACAGAAAAGCAACCGAACCAGGAAAACAATAAAATTGGAAACAAGCTAGAGAGAAAAAATCAACAAATCAAAAATTGGTGAAAATATTAATTTAATTGATAAACCGCTAGATTTTTCAAAAAAAAAGAAGAAAATGCACAAATTGCCACTATCGAGAATAATAGAAGTGACATCTTTACAAAGATTTTTCAAAAAAAAGAAGAAAATGCACAAATTGCCACTATCGAGAATAATAGAAGGGACATCTTTACAAATCTTAAAGACATTAAAGAGGGAATATTATGAAAGATTTTATGCAATAAATTCAACATTGTAGATGAAACTTATCATAGAAAGAAAGCTTTCAAAAGTAATTAAAAATCTTCACTAAAAGAAACCATTAGTACCACGTCTTCACTAGTGTATTCTATCAAACACCTAAGGAGGAAATAAAGTTGATCTTACACAAACTTCTTACATAAACTCTTTTTGAAAATCTAAGAGGCAGGAATACTTCCCAGCTTGTTTTATGAGGCAGACAAAACCTGACAAACACATTAAAAGAAAATCAATTAATGACAATATCAATTAGAAACATAGAGGCAAAAATCTTCAGGAAAACACCAGCAAAACAAAGCCAACAATTCATAAAAAAGATAATAGACCCAAATCAAGTGAGGTTAATTACAAGAGAGCAAGATTGGTTCAATTTTCAGAAATCAATCAGTGTAATTAACCACATTAAAAACTAGAAGAGAAAAATTATATTATAATCTTAGAATTAAACACCCAGTGTAAAGAAATAGTTAAGTTAGGAAATGATGCATTCAAAGGGTGTATGAGAAAAATACTTCTGTCAGAATTCAACAATTGATTAGAGCCTAAATAGATGATGGTAAGGGGCGCCCAGGTGGCTCAGTTGATTAAGCCACTGTCTTCGGCTCAGGTCATGATCCCGGAGTCCCAGGATCGAGTCCCGCGTCGGGCTCCCCGCTCAGTGGGGAGTCTGCTTCTCCCTCTGACCCTCTCGCCTCTCATGCTCTCTCTCACTCTCTCTCTCAAATAAACATATAAAATCTTTGAAAGAAAAAAAGATGATGGTAAATTATGGGGGTTGAGGAAGCGATCAGGGAACTGGGGAGAAGGACTTTGTAATCTGAATGGAATGAAAGCTATAAGAAAATCTAATAATGATGGAGGTGGCAATTAATACAAAGAAGGCTCAATGTCTATAGGTGTTCGAGAAAACTTAAATGTTAAAGGGCACATGTGCATGATAACAAAAAGCTAAAATCATGGCTTATTTTATCAAAAGAAAAAGAACTTTGCCATTTTATTATTTCAAAAGCACAAATGTAAAACAGCAAATCAAAACAGTTTTTTCTAATGTCCTATTTAAAGCATTTAATTTAAAATAATATTTAGTCTGTGAAGACCTAATATTATTGTTGTTTATATTATTGTTGAATATAAGATGAAAAACTAATCTTTTTATCTATAATAGCATATGGCATGTAGGAGGTACCCAATAAATGTGTGTTGAATGGATGAATGAATTAATGAGATTTGGAATATTTTTATGGTAAGCTTTATAGTATAATTTTAGAACTTTAAAGCATAATTAAACAAAATATGTTGAACAGCTTTTTATCCTTGGAAGAAGATATATATGTATATGTGTGTGTGTATTAATTTTAAAATTTTATAAATTTTAAAATTTATATTATATACATACAGACAAACATATGTATATATGCTTTCTCTGTTTTTGAAGAATAATTGAAATACAATGTATTAGTTTCCAGTGTATAACACAGGAATTCAATATTTATATACATCAGGAAATGGTCACCACAGTAAGCCCATTTACCATCTGTCACCATTCAAAGGTGTGACAACTGCATATACTTTACTTCCAATGCTTTACTTGCCTTGAATTTAAACTTATCATTTGTATGAACATTTTGTACAAAGTAAATGTACATTTTGATAAAAATACGTATGGTTATTATGAACCTATATGCTTCTTTTTACTATTTTAATAAGATTTATTTCATTGTTTTTTGTTAAATACAGAAGAAATACAAACTTGCATCAGTAAGAATTTTTATTATAAACCATTTAAGGCTGTAGTCCAGAAGGGAATCTGTAAGTCCATATTGACTCCACTCCAGTGTAAGCTTCATTTCCCTCAATACACAAATGCATATGCAATACAACATAACTTCTATGAAGACAGGATGTTTTTTGATGTTGCTCTAGTTTCCCACAACCGTTCCTCAGAACAGTTCCTGAAACATAGTGATACATAACAAATTGATATGCTAATAAATTGAATAATTAAAGAATGAAAAATAAGCTTAGACTGTACATTTGCCATTAGGATTCCAACCATCTGATAGTGCACAAACTCTGTTTTGTTTTCTGTTGGGAGGTCAGTTTTGTCCACGGAGATGCAGCCTAAATGGTGAGTGAAGAAAGGAATTTAGAGAATCCCTAATAGAGATTGTCTTTTAATAGTTCTATTTGTTTAAAAGAACTAAAAAAAAATAAAGGGCCAAATAACATAAACTTGGGTTATGAAACAGTTAGGGGTAGAGGAGGGAGGGAAGATAGCGGAAAGTCAAGAAGATAAAGGCAATAGAGAAATTTATTAGTCTCCTAGGAGAATGTAATTTTAGTTTATTGCTGTACCTTTCATATTTGGGCCTTCTGGGTTTGTTATTAAAGAGTTTCTCTGGAGAGGTAGGGTCATTACTCTCTTCTGTTTATGGAAATAATATAAAGTTCTACTAGATGTGTCCAAAAGAGGTTGCAGAAGACATATACATTTATTTTTACACTTAAAGTATCCGTGCTCTCCAGTAGAAATTTTTGCAAGTTGGAAATACTTCACATTGTCCAATATGGTAGCTACTAACTATATGTGGCTATTGAGCATTTTAAATATAGCTATTGAGGAAATGAACTGTTGATTTTAATAACTTAAATTTAAATAGCCACATGTGGCTAAAGGCTACCAAATTGGACAGAGGAGCTTTAGATGATCAAAATAAGGCAAATCTGTTTTATTTTCACAATAGTCCAATACAGTATTATCATAAGGCAGAGTGTGAAACATTTCTTCCAACCAGCAAATCAGTGTAAATTTAGCCTCTGGAATGACCACAGACTCCAAAATGAAATGAGTATCACAAGAAAATGGGAATGTAGCAACCAGTTGGGAACACAAGAGTAAACCGATGGAGGTGGATAGAAGTAGATATAAGAGTGGATAAAAAGAATCATTATTTTCATAATAAAATAAATTGTGTCAGTACATAATTTTATGCAATGGGTCAAAATAAATGATTCTCTAATAAAAAATAAAATACAATCTTTGATCAAATTTTCATGCTAATTTTAGTAATTGCTTTACCTAAAGCCTATAAGGTTTTTCTTAAGAAACCTACCATATTAGAGAGGTTTAATATAATCTTTTGCTTCAGAGTATAACATTAAGAGCTTGATTATTAACTGATAAATATGATGCTTTTCATTCTTTTAATTTTGCAAAATTAAATTTTGACTGCATTACTATGATTTCGATGACTATTCATGCTAGTAAATGTATATTTACAATGCATATTTACTTTGAAAACCTTATATTGTGAAAGGGACTTCGAAGATCACTGAATACAGTCTGCTACTTCTATGAATAAAGAAATGGAAACCAATGAAATCTGAGGACTCTGTTTGTTCATTTGTTTTTAAACCTTATATGTTTAAAAAAAGTATATTTAAAATCCAAATGGATGCTACCTTATGTTTACTTGCAAAGTCTTTCTTATGAGTAAAGTAGTACACAAAAATCTTGACCTCATTGAAGATGAAGCCATCTGCATGGTGACATCACAGATTCCTCACATTACTGGTAAATATTTTAACATTGAACTGTTGCTGCTGACAATCATCAGTTTGATTGTAACTCAGGTATGTTTTTTAAGCATGATTTTTTTTTCATATAAACAGCCATGAATCTATGCCAATAAAATCTATATACCCCATTATATTGTTAACTCTCCCAAATGGGAAAAAGAATTATCTCCTCATAAAATTTGAAGTCTTAGTATTGGGAATAGAATTCATTGGAAGAAAGCATACCTGAGCATTCCCTAAAGGCATACTATGTAGGCTGTTTGCCATTTTCTTATACTGCACTTCTTACAACTTCAATCCACTTCAATCACAGAGATTAGTTTCAGGATGGGCAGGCTCAGGAACGAACAATTCCATCCTGCCTCAATACAACCTATTCGTTATGACAAGAATTGTTCTTTATTGTTGACATATTCCAGTCTTCTTCCCCAAACCAGAAGGCTATATATAAGAAAGATAGTATGATGTTGGGAGGAAGCAGGGATCAGAGAACCACATTCTGAAACTGTTTTTAGATCATAATCTTTGGTATTTCTAAGAAGAAAATCATCTTGCTGTGGTTTCAAGACCTCTTTGAAACAAATACATTTCAGAAGTCATCAGGGAAAAACATTGCTACACAACATTGTTTCTTCTTCCTTTTTTTTCTTTCCCTAGCTAATTTTTTGCTTTCTTCCCTGGTAGAAAAGCAATATGTAACAGCTGTATGATTTATGCAATAATTGATGCAAAACTACATTGAATTCCCAGGTCATTCACCATATCGTTTGCCAATTAATATCAGTAAAAGCGGTGTGATTTGATTTCTCAAACATGCAAGTGAGATCACTTTCACCGCTCTGGAATGCCAAGTGAAACCACAGACTGGTATTTCTGCATTGCCTCTCTGAGTCTGAAAGCAGGGAACTGTTGCTGTTTCTTTTTCATCACAATGGCAATGAAATTTTACTGATCTGTTGACTGTGCAGAAGTATCATACCTTTTGCCTGATTCTTGCCAGGAATTAGAAGATCCTTTCATGTTAGAGGACAGGTTGAAATCCATTGCTAATGTGAACCATATTTAAAATGAGACTTCTTGGTAAAGGCCGGAAGGCAGCTATAGTTTAAGAGTTTTGGGATGGTTCCTCGTGGCACTCTTACTTGGCCAACGCTCACTTGATTCTGGACTTGTAATGTCTTCTCCCCTCAGCATTAATAATCAGATTATTTTCAACCACAGTTGTAAACTCTCAAATATCCTGGAAAAACTCCTTACGTTAAACTCACTTTCCCCAATTAACAAACAACTGAAAAGATGTTTAACATCTGCTAAACTTTAAGAATTATTTATCTTTTAAAAAGTTAAATTGTAGGAACGCCTGGGTGGCTCAGTCAGTTGAGCGTCTGCCTTCGGTTCGGGTCATGATCCCAGAGTCCTGGGATCGAGCCCCGTATCGGGGTCCCTGCTCAGCGGGGAGCCTGCTTCTCCCTCTCTCTCTGCCTGTTGATCTCCCTATTTGTTCTCTCTCTCTCTCTGACAAATAAATAATGAAAAAAAAAAAAGTTAAATTGTAAAGGAGTATACTCGTGTTTCATCACTGGCTCTGGGAAATCTTCACAGGCAAGTTTCCCAATAAAAAGCAATCATTGTCCCTGCACCCAGCATGCAAATCTATGGTGCAATCCTTGGTCCACAAAGCATTCAGGGACAAGCTCACCATAGCCAGGCAAACCTTGATGTACTTGTGAAATTAGAATAATTGCTATGACCACCACCACCACCACCCTCCCAGCAATTCCTGAGGTCACTACACATATGAACTAAGGCAAATGAGACTATAAGCAAACACCTCATGACTTGAGACAAACAAAAGATATTGTTAATTATCAGTGTGTACCAAAGGATTTCACTCATATGTGGAATATAAGAAATGAAATGGATGAACATTGGGGGGAGAAAAGGAGAGAGAGGCAAACTAAAAAAGACTCTTAACTACATAGAACAAACTGAAGGTTGTTGGAGGGGAAGTCGGGGGGCGGGGGGATAGGCTACAAGAGTGATGGGGATTAAGGAGGGCACTTGTGATGAGCACTGGGCATTGCATGTAAATGATTAATCACAAAATTCTATTACCAAAACTAATATTACACTATATGTTAACTAACTGGATTAAATAAAAACGTAAAAAGGAAAAAAAATCAGTGTATTCCATTTACTCCATTGCAAAAACTCAGTGCTAGCCATATTTTATCCAGCTAGAGGATGTTTAAAAAGCTTTAAAGTTCAATTTTTATAATGAGCACTCTGCTATTGAAATGGATTTTACTCAGTCTCCTTTTGAAAGCAATAAATTCTCTAGGATAGAGAAAGCTTCTGTATCTCTAGCACCTCAAGTCAATTCCTTTGATAAATACAGAATTGATAAAAAGGGAAAGAGAAAGAAAAAAGAAAACAAGAAATAACAAGAAAAAATAGAAAGTTTTTAATCAGTTGTTCCAGATTCCCCACTTCTTAACCTTGAGTAGCTTCTGCCAACTCTACAGATATTTTGCAAGTGTCATTGTTCAAAATAAATAAAACTTAAAGCCAAACACTCCTCAAATATGAAGAGAATTACATAATTATTGTATTGGAGCAAACAACACTTATGATTATAGTTTAGTCTTGAATCACAAACCATATTAAATATTATATCTTCTGCTTTAAGGATATTCAATACATTAAACATCTGGATTTGGAAGAAAATGTCACAGAAAATTAGAGATAAGAGGGACTTCAAAGATCACTGAATACAGTCTGCTACATCTATGAATAAAGAAATGGAAACCAATGAAATCTGAGGACTCTGTTTGTTTATTTGTTTCAGCATTCTGGCTTCAACAGAGCTGGACAAGCTGTGAGTCATCAGAAAGGAATTTAGAGGAGAAATTAATCAAGGTTTAGTCTTTTTTCAAACGGCATGTTGTATTTCAGGTATTTGGGGATTATTCTTATTTTTTTTCTAGAGGTTAAATGAAGGTCTTGGTCAAATAGTGAGCAAAAAAGTAATTAATTTTATCATTTAATTTATTAAAAGATTTACTAGAGGTTACTTTTAAATATGAGCTTGTCAAATGAAAACATACTTAAATTTACAAGATTATTTGCTCATAACGTTTCAGGAATGCATCTGTAATATGAAATGTAGTATGTCTCTGGAGCCTCATTATACAATGACCAATATCTTAACAGCACCCTTGCTAAATACAATAAAGAACTTGGGCCATTTTTTTATATCATTCTGAAATCAATGCCTATGGTTATTACCTCCAAATGCATTCACAAAAGCAAATTTTAGGTGATGAGTTAATAGACAAAAATAATACAAGTATGGCATTTGGTATTTATTTAATACAAAGGTAGATTGTAAATTATCTAGAGCATGAAATTTTAACCTGTAGTTCATGGACAGAATTAACAGGAACATGAACTCACTATGTATGCATACTGTTGTTTGATTTTAGGAGGTGCCTGAGACTCTAAAGAATCTGTTGTAGAATAGTGATGTCCACAGAAATATAATGTAAGCCACAAATGTGAACTAGCTACGTCATTTTAAATTTTGTATTAGCAACATTTTCTAAAAAGATAAAAATAATTTTAATATATTTTATTCAACCTCATATAGCCAAAATATTCTCATTTCAACATGTAATAGATATAAAAATTATTGATGAGCTATTTTACATTTTGTTATTGGTACTGAGTCTTTAAAAATCTGGTGTGTATTTAAGACCTACAGTACATTTCAGTTTGGACTTGCCACATTTCAATGGCTCAAGAGCCACATGTGGCTAGTGGCTACCATGCAGGACAAAGTAGGTCTAGAGAGAAGATGCACAATAGGCATCAGGCAGCACATCATGAATAATATTTCTTTATGTTGATCTATTGACAAATATTTATTGGCACTGAATTTGAGATGATCCTCAGGTAATTACTAGTATTTCTGTGTTGCAGATTAAGTGATAATACAAAAGATTTAATGCTCAGTAGAAAATGCCATCCTAAGAAAGAAGGGTGCCTGAATGGACCACCCAATCTCCCACAAGCACTGAGGAAGAAACGCCTAAAGAGATTGAGAAGATTTTCATTGTTGAAAGGGTCCTTATTTTCACAGGAAAGTCATCACGTGACAAAATGTCTTCGTGCAATTGAGTATCCTTTGGATATATTTTAAAAGATAGCATTTGAGAGTTTGTGGAATCTTAGTAATTAAATAAGAAATGCTCTTCTTTAAAATGATGTAACAGACATTTAAATTAAATTTTGTTTCAATGCAATTGTACTGATGTACATGCAATTTATTGTGTATGTGACAAAAGCCAGAAATTGTTAGTGATTTCCCCTGAATGTCTCATATTGTTATAATCAACTCTCTCAAAAGTTAACCTTCTTCAATACTTACTGGATCTTCTTATTTCATAGTCACAGTGAACGGAGGCTCTTACAGAATCTGATGACAGTATCTTTCTTCTTCCTTTGTAGAGCCCATATAATTAAAGAGGCCAACAGAGTTGTCAGACCAAATAATACCATTATGCTGTTCTTTTAATTGCAATCATTTCTAACATTACTTTATTATTTTTTAACCTCAAAGTATCTTTGAGTGGTAATAATTCCTCTTTTTTGTACTGCTATATTTAAAATTCAGGGGTGTACTGATGTGATAGGATCAATGGAGTGTTTATTTCCTTTACATCAAATCAGAAAGAGAGAAAAGGATGTATTCCTTAGGTATTGAAATTGTAAGGGAATATCCCTTATCATGTAGGAATTCAGCAATAAACTGGTTTTCTATCTTAAAATTTGTGGCATAAAAGTCAAATGCAGGTAGAATTATTGCCAGTTCATAGAACTGTGAAACACTTGCTTGGCAAGAGGAGAGACTGTTTTGTTTTTCGTTTGATCCCAGTGACAGACAAACAAACAAACAAACAAACAACTCTCACTGGTGATTGCAAATCCACTGATCCATGCAGTGGGTAGAGGAACTTTAAAGGGTGCCACTGAACGCCCGGGTGGCTCAGTTGGTTAAGCGACTGCCTTCGGCTCAGGTCATGATCCTGGAGTCCCGGGATCGAGTCCCGCATCGGGCTCCCTGCTCGGCTGGGGGTCTGCTTCTCCCTCTGACCCTCTTCCCTCTTGTGCTCTCTGTCTCTCATTCTCTCTCTCAAATAAATAAATAAAATCTTTAAAAAAAAAAAGGGTGCCACTGAATTGGTCAAAAGGGAGCTACAAAGGTATGGGTATCCCTTGTTTTTTGAAAGTTTACTTTGTGTCACTTACTTTTACAAAAAGATCTACATCAGTATCTGTCTTTGAAAACCAAAGAAATCTGAGGAGAATTTTTGCTTTTATGAAAAAAAGGTGAAAACCTAAAAGAACATTCAGTGTTTGTTTTGCAGCTAGCCTTATAGTAGGCAGCTTGCACCAGCAGCCGGGAGAGGGACACCTCCAAACTCCTTCCCGGAGAACCACATTCAGCATCTCAGCATCAGGCTGCCCTAGTTTTGAATTGTGTCTGTGAGCATCTGTGCTTTGTACATCTATTAGCAAGATATATCCCAAGGTATCGGGAAAAGCTAAGAGAGGTTTGTGTTTTGGGTCTAGGTCTGGGAATCCTAAAACAATTTTCCATATAATTTAATGGTAATTGCTTCTTTATGCCATTTCAGTTTATAAAGGTTTTCATGGGAAAGCTCTACTTTTGGAGATAGCAGGGCAAACCTGTAATATAGATATTGTAGAAAAGCATCTGAAAACTGGGAAAGAGGGAAAGAATAACATGGCTTCTCCCTGTCTTCCTGCTCTTTACTCTACCCCCAGTACTTTTCTTGGACCAAGCCTATATGTAGATTTATGTATTAATATAAATGGAGGAGGAGTTGGAAAGTACTCAGGAAACCTGACCAATGCTGAAAGCCAACCTAAATAATTTAGACGCAAGAATATTTCTTTCTTCTCATGAGCAGGCTTTTATTCCTAATATGTTTGGGCAATTTTTTTACTCCCAGTTGAAGACACTGTCACATTCTTCAAGTTTGCCAACAAGTGAGAATGAATCAGCTTATATTACATGGCTCATATTCATGAGAGGCTTTGAGGTATCCTGACATTTTAACGTCATGTCAGCTCAACTCATCACACATTGATTTCCAAGTTAACATATACTATTTACATCATGATGGTTGCATACATGTCTCCTATACGTGTTGCTTGCCATTTTCCTAAAGTGATCAAAATGCTTACTCTATATTTTTTTCCTCACTCCAAACTACAATCTCAGGAAGAGTAGAATTGTATATTGTTACCCTTATTTTTCACCTTAAAAAAAAAAGCTAAAATGAAGAGAATTTAAATCTGATCACAGTGATTTAGTCACTTGCTGATATAATCCATATGGTATTTCTTTTCCTGATTCAAAGTGCTTTTAAAATAAATTTTATGCATCATTATCTATGACTACTTATTAGTTTTATATGTATGCATAAGTATATGCATTTCTTGCGTATTTCTCACACTTATATGTAGAATTTCATTCCATTAATAAAAATTTTAACTGAATAAAGCATGAGTCAGCAATGTAAATGATCTTCTGTCTTATTATTGGCTTAAAGCACAAACCTCTGACTAAAAAAGGAAATATATTTCCCTTAGATACTATAAAATACTGCTGCCCATGAGAGTCTGTCCTTCCACTGTGGAGATATTAAGTAACGAACCATAATGAAATAATACTCATTTAAACTTACCACACTGGAAAAATCACATGTTTAAAATTACTTAAGCATTTCTTCTAAAAAGGAGAATGTGAGACAATATAAGAATATTCACTTATACATTTTTTAGTAAACACTCGTTGAATATCAATATACGTCAGTCACTAAGCCGGAAATTCCATATAAAAAAAATTAGATGAATAATGGTTCCTGCCTTTAAAGAGGTGAAAATCTGGTAATAAAATCTGGCAAAACTGCCCCATAAAGACAACAAGAAAATACTGTGTGCACATGCACACACACTTACACACACTCACAGAAGAAATTGTGATGAAATAAAGAAGTCTACTTAGAGAAGAGCGTGCAGGGATGCAGTTGGGAAGGACTTTATAGAAGAGGATGTACTTGGACAGAGTTTTGAAAGTTGAAAAGGTGGTCACCTGGAGAACATTTAGAAGTATAGTTCAGGCCAGAAGAATAAGATGTGTAGGGGCACAGAAGCAGGAAATGGAGGGAAGCGCTCAGGATGGCTGAAGTACAATGGAGTGGGCAGTGATGACTGATGAGGTGAGCAGGGGTCTCAGCAGAGGGCATCTGAGGGCACCTTCCTGAAAAGAGATATTGATTATTATACTATATCTTTACATTTCGAGGAGCTCTTATGCATGAGTCCAGAAAAGTTGTCTATTCTCTAGGATACTGAGCTTATATAAAAAGGCCTGGTGAGTAATCAGTTCTCAGATCACAGCCTGTACCCAAAGAATTTTAATTCATGGATTTAGGACTTAAGAATTTAGACAGTAGCTGAGAGTTTTCTTCTTCAGTCCAGGACTTTCTAGGACCCCCACATGTGAGGTCTATTCAGAGTACCTGCTAATATAATTCTCTTGTATCTTTGAGATTTTCCTAATTTGAGATTGAAAATTCCATGACAGCTGATGGATTCTGCACTATCCTGACCAAATGTCTAAGACATTTTGAAGTATTTCAAGCCTATTCAGAAAGCTCTGTGGTAATGTGTGAAACCTGAATGCAACTGCTGGATGAGGAAGGCACTATATCCTCCCTGAGACAGTAATGGGTTCAAATGAATTCTATTTCATTTCAGATAATTGTATTTGAGTCACTACGGTGTGTTAATACAGTGAAGGGCTATGTAGAACACAGTGTGGGAAAAAACACAAGTAAGACCCTCAAGGCTCATGACCCCAAGTCAGTATGGATAGTGGACCCAGATGCTTGACCCTCATGGTCAGTAATATTACAGCTGGAAAGCAGTGGGACAAGGGATCTTTTTTACTTTCTTTTCTCTCTTGTGTTTATGAAAATAATAATATTCATGAAGCAGAGGAAGTTATAGTGAATCAGAGCAATGACATATGGATACAGTCTTTACCCTTAGCTATATTCTCTTCCAACTGTAAGCCTTAAATGATTTTAAAGTTTTCTAGCCACAGCCTGTGGACTTGTAAGAATGAGAAAAAGAAGAGACTTCTGTAAATGACAGAAACAGGCACATCAATTCATCATTGCTATATAATAAACTATCCAGCACTTAGCTGTTTAAAACAATAACCTCTCCTCTTTCTTTTTCTTGGCTTACAGTTCTGTGGGTCAGGTAGGTAGTTAGCTGATCTCCACTGGGCACACTTAATGCTTCTTCAGTTAGCTGGTGGGTTGGTCCCTCGCTAATTTAGGGTAGATTTGTTACGGAGCCTGGACTGGATGGCCCGACGGAAGAACCAAGCAGCACCCGGAGATCTTGGAGGATAGGAGATTTATTTAACACCAGTAGGCTCAGAGGAGAGTGGTCTCCAAACACCTGAGCCCTGAGTACAAACAAAGGGGGCAATTTATACACTTCTACTTCTGCGTACTTGGCACTTTTGGTGCGTGCGCGAAGCGGGGCAGGGAGAAGAACCTGGAAGAGCCCTGGGGCAAGGACTGGGACTCTCTCACTGGCTTGGTCGACCATCTTAGGACACAGATTCTCCTTATCATTCCCCCCTTTGATGCCCCCTTAAACACCTAGTTTAGAGGGCATTGTCTTCATCTTCTAAGGGACAATAGTGAGTAAGGAGTAACTGGAATCTGATTTTAGCAATTTGAGTAGTGACAAACCTAGTAAGTCCATTTAGAATACAAGGACCAAATGCTACTATGAGGAGAAGCAATAGGAGGGGGCCGAAGAGGGGGGCGAACAAAGGGAACCATTGAGAGAGGGTATCCCACCAAGTTGTCCGCTAGAGTGTTTCCCACTGGCAATGTACTCATTCCTGTAATTGGGTCAGGGTTTCTTGGATCACCCCTGACTCATTAGCACTGAAACAACATTCCTCCTGTAAGAAGAGGCAGAGCTCCCCTTGCGTGGCCATGAGCAAGTCGAGCCCGGGCCTGTTTTGGAGGACCACTGAGGCCAGTGAATCCAGTTGGCACTGCAGGGCCGAGGCCAACTGAGTGAGGGAGGAAAAATCCACCATGAGTTGTTGAGTTAACCCCTGGTACTGAACCTGAGAAATCCTGACATCAGCAGCGCCGAGGGCAACACCTGATCCGGCCAGCAGGCTCACAATAAGAGGGATGGCCATGGGGGAGCATTGAGGACGGCTAGGAGGTCTCCATATGAGTGGGGCATCACTCCCGGGGAGGACTGAAAGATCGGGTAAGAGACTGACAAGTGTGCATGAGTGATCGCACGGGGTGATGCGGATGTATACACCTTGATCATAAGCCAGAAAATTCTGTTAGTTACCAGCTGGTAAACTGAGTTAGTTACCAGCTGGTAACCCGAGTGAGGGCCATAGTAGGAACACCATCTATGAGGTATCAAGAAGCTGGCATCCATCAAAATGGAGGTTAACCTTTGGTGTGTGCCCATCCCAGGTGGAAGAAGTCAGTGGGGGCACTGGTGCAGGATTGAGGGGGATAAGCTGGAAAGTCCATTTGCCAGTAGTGGTAATATGAGAGTTTGCCCCCTTGCCTGGGCAGGCAAGCTAGAGGCAGTGAGGAGGAACAGCACACCAGGTAGCAGAAGACTGGGACTGACTGGGGCCAGGAAAACCATGATGACATGTGCTCAGGAGTAGACAGCAGAGGGCCAGTAAAAGTGGGATCTATGACCTTAGGTAGAGGGAGCCACCGTGGCTAACCCGCCAGCAGATGAAACCTGTGGACAAGTAAGTGCAGTAATATACCCCAAGGACACCCAATAAGCAATGACAATAGTAAGCCTCTGGGGATAAGTCCAGTCAGGAGGGGCAACAGTGTAGAGTCTGACTCCCAAGATGAGAGAAATCATGCTGATCAGAGCCAGGGACCATGGTGAGCTGGTGTCCATCAGTTGGTGGGGTCTCGTCAAAGGTGAAGCCAGAGTGGGTTCATGAAGTCTGGCTGGACTCTCCACTGGTGCGGCTCCTCGTCTGAATGATGAGCTTTTTTTACTCTGGAGTGGTGGGCCCATGGGGTGACACCTGAGACCTTGAGGGCAGTAGAGGCAGTTAGAACAACAGTGTGGGGCCCTGTCCACTGCGGTTTGAGGAGGTCTTTCTTCCAATCTTTGACTGAAACTGAGTCCCGTGTCTGGAAGGAGTGTCCCCTGAGACCCTAAGGAGATTGAGGCCCTCTCAATGGTGTACTTTTGTAATTTATTTAGGGTGCCCCCAGGGCCTGAAGTTGCTCCTTTATCCCTTTATCTCCAACTTGATGTAAGTTTCCCAGAAGGCTTCCCAAGCACTGGGGAGGCCGTCCATATTTTAATTCGAATGGGGAGAAACCTGATGTCCCGGGCATGCAGCGAGCTTGCAGGAGAGCTAGGGGTAGCAGATCTGGCCATGGGAGGTTAGTCTCCTGACAAAACTTTGCTAAGGTTCCCTTGAGGGTGCGATTCATTCACTCTACTTTCCCTGAACTTTGGGGCTGGTAAGCGGTGTGGAGTCTCTGGGTGATGTTGAGAGATTTCGTCAAGACCTGTAGAATGTCTGCCACAAATACGGGTCCATTGTCACTATGGATTGTTAATGGCAGGCCGAACCGGGGCACAGTCTCCTGCAAGAGGACTTTAGCTACTTCCTGCCTTTGCTCCGTCCTGGTCGGGAAGGTTTCGACCCACCCAGAGTATGTGCATACTATTACTAGGAGATATTTGAACCCCCTGCTTGGCTGCACATCTGTGAATTCTACCTCTAGATCTTTGAAGGGGGTTGCTTCCATCCTCTGGACAGCTGGCAGGGGCTGTGGTGTAGACCGAGCATTATTTTTAGCACATGTTATGCATCATTCACTCAGTGCTCTGCATAGTGTTGGCAGCTGACTGATGTAGTAGTGCTTCTTGAGAAGGGCCTCTAATGAAGTTTTTCCCAGATGAGTGAGTCGGTGCTGTTCCTTGACTAGATGCCCTCCAGTTGCTGTTGGAACAAAGATGCGCCCGTCTGGCATCATCCACCATCCCTTTTCAGTCAGGGTGGCTCCCTCAGCCATGGCCCATTCCTTTTCCTTTTTAGTGTAACTGGGTGGAGGGACTTCTTCCGGGGGTGTCAGGGCCATGGTGAGGGAATGGGCTCTGTCTATGTCCTCACTGGCTGCGGTCTTGGCTGCCTCCTCTGCCAGATGATTTCCCCGCGCTATGGGGTCATCTCCTTTCTGGTGTCCCTTACAGTGCAGGATTGCTACTTCCTTTGGAAGCCAGATGGCTTCGAGGAGTCTCAGTATCTCCTCTTTGTTCTTGATAGCTTTTCCTGCTGCAGTTAGGAGGCCCCTTTCCTTGTAGATGGCTCCATGTATATGTACAGTAGCAAAGGCATACCGAGAGTCAGTACAGATGTTGACTTGCTTCCCTTCACCGAGGGTGAGGGCTCGGACTAAGCCATATATTTCATAAGCCATATTTCAACCTGTTGAGCTGACCATCCAGCTGGTAATGCCTTAGCTTCTAGGACTTCAGTGGTTGTAGTTACTGCATAACCTGCGTTCTGGGCACCCTCTTGTAGGTAACTGCTGCCATCACTGAACAGCATGAGCTCTGGATTCTTTATGGCTTGATCCTGAAGATCTGGACAGCTCGCGTAGACTTCATCAGTCACTTCAGAGCAGTCATGGTCTGGTTCCCCCTCTTCCATGGGTTGCAGTATTGCTGGATTTAATGTCCTTACTGTTTTGAGGGTGACCTGTGGGTGACCCGTGGGTTTTCGCAGAGGAGCCCTTGGTATTGTGCTAGCCAAGAGTTGGAAAGGAAGTGGTGTACCTGTGTGTTCATGAGGGACACACTGCATGAGGGACCTTGTCGTTAAGTTCTTGCCCCAAGATAAGTTTGTCCGCCTCCTTGATGAGTAGGACTGTGGCTGTCAGCGCCCTGAGACATGGTGGCCATCCCGCTGCCACGGGGTCCAGCTTCTTTGACAGGTAAGCAACTGGCTATTGCCAGGGTCCAACAGTTTGGGTGAGTACACCGAGCATTATTTTTCCCTTTTCATGCTCAAAGAGACTGAAGGGTTTTTCTATATCTGGTAGGTCCGGGGCTGGAGCCTGCCGCAGGGCAGTCTTTATCTCTGTGAAAGCACCTTTTGCTTCCTCAGTCCAGGCAGGGAGTTCTTGATTTGGTCTCCCTAAGAGATCATAAATGGGTCTTGCTACTGCTGAGAACCCGAGGATCCAGATGCAGCAGAATCCTGCAATCTCCAGGAATTCTCATAGACCCCTTTTTGTCTGGGGCTGTGGCAGGGAGATGATGACCCTTTCCTCTCTGGCCCTAGTTCTCTCTCTCTCTGACAAATAAATAATGAAAAAAAAAAAGTTAAATTGTAAAGGAGTATACTCGCCAGAGCCAGCCATGTTTGCCTTTGAATGGACTGAACCTGATACAGGGCGCCAGATGCAACTGACTTGGATGCGTCTCCCGCAGGGGTTGAAAAACTCACCAACCCTCTTTGGGGAAGCGCTGGCCACAGACCTCGCCGGCTTCCCAAGAGAGGCCACACGATGCACCCTCCACCAGTCTGATAACTTCAGACCTGTTGTCAGCAGATTTGTGCCTTCTTCCATGAGGCTTGGTATCCCGAGTCTGTCAGGAGCTGTAGGAGGGCCTTTGTGCATTTTGTGCAGTCTTCTTGTGTGTCACTGGCAAGGAGGAGGTCATCCACATACTGGTGGAGGGTGCATCGTGTGGCTTTGGGGAGCTAAGTGGAGACAGAAGAAGGCATCCTTCAAATCTAGGCAAGTGAACCATCTGGCCGACCCTGGGATTTGGCCGAGGAGGGTGTATGGATTCGGGACCACTGGGTGCACAGAGAGATGGTCACCCTGTTGATGGCCCGCAGGTCTCGAACTGGTCGGTATCCCCCTCCTGGCTTCTTGACTGGCAAGAGTGGGGTATTCCAGGCCGACTGTCACTTGATTGGAATACCTGCTTCTTTGAGTTTGGTCAGATGTTCTTGGATGCCGATCTTAGTTTCTTCTGGAAGGGAGTATTGCCTTTGCCTCTGAGGTTGAGCTCTTAGGATCAGTTCAACAATGAACTCCTTTCCTCTGTGTTAAACAGGGTGTGGAGTAACTGTTGGCAGTCTTTCCATGTTAGCCGATGAGTCTGGAAGAGGGATTCTATGAGGTCTACCATAGCCTGTGGTTTCTCAGAGTAGGATGGGGTGTTATGTTTCCAGTTGAGGAGGTTGGTGGTGGAGAAGGGCTGATAATACATCATGGAACGGCCGGGTTGGACCGTCCCATCTTCATCATGCCTCTCAGGTTCCCGCATCTCTCGTACCGGCATTTGGAGGGCACTTGTGCCTGGCCTGGGGTGCAGCCTGGCTGCTGGTCCTGGATAAAGTGAATCTTTTGGGCCTAGGGGCACTGGTGGATCCTCTGGGCCTGGGGGGGCACCAGTGAAACCAATGGCGGCAGAGTGTCTGTAGCTGAAGGCCCAGGTGTAGACAGTCTTGGAGTTACATACGGTGGGGGCAGAGTCAGTTCATCCTCAGGATCTCCTGCTAGGATTTGTGGAGATTGAGGCTTTTGCTGAGTTTCTTTAGGTCGCTTGGATGAGGCGATTAAGACCCTGGCCTGTCCCTGCCTATTGCAAGCGAATCGCACCCAGGAGAGAAGGGTCTGAGCAATTCCTAGCCAGGAGTCAATGTAAGGAAACTGGTCAGGGTGTCCTGGTTCTCCTGTTACGACTCGCCATATTCTATGAATCTTTGGGACATCCAGTGTCCCTTCTGAAGGCCACCTGACATTAAAGGTGGGCCATTCCAATTCACATAGGGTTCTCAACTTGCCGGGGTTCATCCTGACTCCGTAGTCTCCCAGAAACCCCTTCTTGAAATTTTTGATCATGGTCTCTAGAACTGGAGGTTTACTCTGCCCTGACCCCATGGTGATGTCCCCGTGTGTGGTGACGCAGAGACAGACAAAGGGGGTTTGCCTTCTGAGGTGAAGAGATCAATCAGATGCCCACCTGGCCATGTCCCGAAGGAGTTTAGGTGAGGCTTAGGGGTAGTGGTCTCAGCGTTGTGACTTATGATCAAAAACTATTCTGATGCCACCATAGACTGTAGCCATTCACCACGGAATCGCAGACAGGCCCACTCAGACTCCGTAGGCTTCTGGGGACCTTAAGGGTGCATGCCCACGGAGTCACAGAATCAGTCCACTTGAGCAAGCCAAGTCAGACTGCACATTCACGCACACATTCACATTCCAGAAGTTTTTACACTCCCTCCCAGGGAATTCCTACCTGTGAGACCTCTAAGAGGTCTCTGGGAGGTGATTAGGCTCTACTTCCACCCCAATGGGGGTGGGCCTGTCTGGGTCCTGGGGCCCAGGCCTTACTGGAATCTGACATCAGGACCAGGTCCTCACCTGCCAAGTCTCCTCAAGTCTGGCAGGAACAGCGGAGCGTGGCCAACCCAAGGCAACCGGGGTGGGAGACTGCTGAAAATTAGGCAGGGCATACCTTCTCCATTATAATCCCTCATTCCGTCACCACCACAAACCAGTGGTTACAATGGGCCAGCGCTGTTGGGTTCCTGGTCAGGAAACCAAATGTTATGGAACCTGGACTGGATCGCACAACGGAAGAACCAAGTGGCACCCGGAGATCTTGGAGGATAGAAGGTTTTTTTAACTCCAGCGGGCTCAGAGGAGAGTAATCTCCAAACATCTGAGCCCCGAGCACAAACAAAGGGGGCAATTTATACACTTCTACTTCCGCATACTTGGCACTTTTGGCACGTGTGCGAAGTAGGGCAAGGAGAAGAACCCGGAAGAGCCCTGGGGAAAGGACTGGGACTCTCTCGCTGGCTTGGTCTGTCATCTTGGGACACAGATTTTCCTTACCAGATTTACTCACCTGTATGGCAGTTGATATATTTTTGACCAAGGTGACAGACATGACTATATATCTCTCATCCCTCAACAGGCTCCCCTAGTCATAGAGTTCAAAGCGAGGAGACCTCTGAGGCCCAGGTCAGAACAACATTCTTTAGTCTCCTCTTTGTTCTCCAGACTTAAGATCTTGTACTATAATATCAAACATCCTATGGCTAATCTATAAGCCCAGAAAGAGAAGTTTCCCTTTCTAATGTCCCCCACTGAAATTCCAGCAATATGGTCAGCTGCCATCTTAACGATTACTTGCCATATCTTTTCTATATGTTTCTGTCCATTCTGACCATTAAGAGACACCATGGCGTGACTCTGAGGATGTAGCATTAATGCTGCCCGTGTCATCAGGATACTGACTGGAGCCTAAAAATGAGAGCCCGCATTTATCACCAGATTCTTCCTCCCATGTGTGAGACTGGACAGACTGGTAACACTTGGACTTTTGCTAAGAGTCACTCATTTCAATCTTTCAGTCCTGCAGGTTGGCAGAAAGGCTGTCATCCCACCCTCAGTCTGGAAGAAGCCCTGCTGGTGGCCACAGTTCAGTGATGGGAGGGCAAGTCAGGGATGACGATTTTGAGCATATGCTGGAGCCAGTTGTGGTGGGAATAAGGCAAGGCTTTCATTGCCCTGTGGATCCTCCTGCGATGGGATGAACAAGATTTATTGCAAGCTCCATGGCCCCTTCAAAACAAGCCAGCAAGCTCCATGTGTTTTTTTCCTGATTGAAAGCATTGTGTCTACAACTTGGCCTAAGTAAACTAACTCAGCTGACCCATATTTACATTTAGCAGCTGGTGTCCTAAATACAAGCAGGATGGGCCTGGTGGCCAGTCTTGACACACAGAGCAATGTTTGTGTTTTTCTTTCCTTGGTGCCCCTGACTTTTGCTTTCCTTCTGATTGGCACTAGCGTCTGCAGCTGTTCCTGCTTGTCTGGTGGCCATGACTGCCCATCTTGTGCCTCTCACTGATGGCCGTGTTTTTTTCCACCCATTCATTCATTCACTAGACAGGACTGGAAATCTACTACATACTGAGATTTTTTTTGAGCTTTCAAGATATGAATGTTTTCTTCATTTTCTATGGCAGATAGACATAAAAACTAAATAAATGTGTTCTCTCAATTCTCACACTTTGCATTTGAGACAGCAGAATTCCATGAAAGGAGTCCTAGATGAACTGCGGGATGATTTCACAGCACCCCGAACGTATTAACCCAGGGAATGTGAACAAAATGCAGCTTCAATTCCATCTCTCTCTGATTGTAACCTTCTCTACCCCTGATGAAAACTCAGACAGCTCACACTCACTCTTAGAAAACACAACATTTTACAATCTCTGTAAGTCCAAGTCTCACATCAGTATGTAGAATGTCCATTGACAAAGTCTGAACTTGGCCTATCACCAAGTCTTCTCCTCTTCCCCTCCCAGGCTGGCTTCAGACTGGAAGCCCAGGGTTGTTGCTCTGCCCTCCACTTGTCCTGGTCAAGATCTTCTCTCACTCACTAGTTGCAGTGAATGAAGAGACTTAGATGTTTCTTACCTGGACTGGTGCCATCACAGGTTGACTGTCCTCTCTGGCCTTGAGGGATGATAAAAGTCAATTCTTGGCCTCTGCAGAGTGTCCCTTCTGGACTCCGATCTCCTGAGGACTCCTTCACCTAGGGGAATGAACCTCTATCCTGGGGATGGCTTGCTGCTGCAACCTCAGCTTCTGGGCATCCCACAGTGATCTTTCTCTTTCTGCTGAGGTTTCCTTGACCTTGAGGTGGCACTGTGGGACAGGACCCAGAAGTCTCATCTCGTGTTGGCTCTTCCAACTTTTTTTTTTTTTTTCAGAGAGAGAGAGAGAGTGAGTGAAAGTGGGGAAGGGGGAAAGGGCAGAGGGAGAGGGAGAGAGAGAATCTCAAGCAGACTCCATGCTGAGCACAGAACCCCACACAGGCTCAATCTCCTGACCCATAATCAAGAGGCAGAAGCTTAACTGGCTGAGCCCACCCAGGTGCCCTGGCTCTTTGACTTTCAATGGTCCACCCTGGTCTATAAGAAATAGTCATAAACTCTGTGCACCCTCTGAGAGTTCAAGCAATCCCAAGGCAATGCTCTTCTGACTCTACTACCAAATATGGAGACAGCATGTCAAGTGGTTTTCTCAAAGACCTCCTCACTAGTCTTGGGCTTAGAAATTAGCATGCCCCCAAATTTCCTCCAAAAGCGGGGGCTTTCTCCAAAGAAATTTTTTCCTTACCAATCTTTTCCTTTTTCCACTGCCTCTGATATCTTCTTATGCCCTTGTTCTGGCAGAGGGGTGTGAGAGTCCCTTTTTCTATACCATTTCCTTTAAAAATCAGCATATGGGGACAGAGATGACTGCCTACACTCCCTGCTATCTGATACTTTTCCTTATGGTACCTCCGTTGAAACCTGAGGCAGGCACAGTCCCATACTAACGTCCTATTACACTCACTATATAACTTTGCAACAGCAATTTAATTTTTCTGGATCTGTATTTCCTCTTTCATAAAATGAGAGGGTTGAAACTCAATCTCTAGGGTCCTTTTCAGCTCTCAAGCTTGGTGGTTTTGTAGTTAAGTTTCTGTAGACTGTGCAACACAATGGAAAACACATGGAGATAGTTTCAAGAAATACAATCCCAGCTGTAATCCTATTAACAAGTTGAACAACCTTAAGTAGGTCTCTTAATTTTTTCTGGGACTCCCTTTTCTAATATGTAAAGGTGGAGTTTAGACTGGATGACACCTAAGTGTCTCTCTCAGAGCTTATTTTATTTATAACTTATTGTTTTTGAAGATTTACCAAATTACACACCCTAATTTTGCCACACACACAAAATATAAGATTTTAAACTGGAAAAAAAATATTGCAATTAAGCGCAAAACTTAGCTGAGAAACCTCCTGGTTAGCAAAAGCATAATAAAAAATGCAGGATTTAAGGTCATTATTATTTGTTATTTTAGAAGGCTGTGGGTGCTCTTTGCTTCTTCTCCAGGTATATGAGCATAAACATATCATCAAATATTTTCAAACTTCATTAATAATAATAAAAAGAAGAATGCTTAGGGCGCCTGGGTGGCTCAGTTGGTTAAGCGACTGTCTTCAGCTCAGGTCATGATCCTGGAGTCCCGGGATCGAGTCCCACGTCGGGCTCCCTGCTCAGCGGGGGGTCTGCTTCCCCCTCTGCCCTCTTCCCTCTCGTGTTCTCTGTCTCTCATTCTCTCTCTCTCAAATAAATAAATAAAATCTTTAAAAAAAAAAAAAGGAAGAATGCTTAATAGGGTTGATTAGAGGATCATATGACATAAATTTGAAAGTGATTTTTAAAGGAAAATATGAAACAAATGCTGGTTGTTATGTTTAAATACACTCAATAATGTAAAAACAAAACACTTATTTTTCTTCTTGTTCAGAATGCTGATGAGAGAGAAACTTAATGATTATCACTGGGATCTGCAAGCCCATAATATACCCAGAAGAAGGAGAGGTGTGAAAACTGTGCCCCAGAGGGTGAAGTAAATCCTGGATGTAGTGAAGGATATATTCCAAGACCTTTGTGAACCTGCTAACTAGAAATATTTGTCCAGGCTCTTGGTTTTCTCTCAAATCACATTTCAGTCAAGCCACATGTTTCCAGAGAATAATCCTTATGTGAGTGGTTTGAGCATTTACTAGAACATTCCAGTCATACTTTATCTTGTTTCTACCATCGTGGGGTATGCTTGTTCATATCATTGGACCAAGTCTTCACTAAAACAGACATTTTACTCTCTAATATACCTAAAACTCCGGCTGTCTGGATGAGAATCATGACACTTTTAGACTCCTTGATATTTGCTTCACTTTCAACCTCAACACAAATGCTTTCTTTTTAGGCATAATATAAAAAGAAAAAAAGTTCTATTTTCTTGCTATTTTTTCTTTCAGAATCTCTCTAAAAGAATTGTTATGGAAGTTTATTTACTACCTAGGTGGGACACTTTCATTTTTTTGGCATGTGACTCAAATTCATGCCTTTGCAAAATGACAAATATCCTCTAAGACATCTTAAAATCTTTGAAACCCTGACCATTGAATTCTCAAGTGCCAAGGTCTATTATCATACCCAACAGCCTTACCATAAATGCTTTTTTTCTATTAATTCAATTTCCCTCTTCCTGATCAATTCAATTTCCCTTTTCCTGATCAGACTATTTCACACCTCTCTCTTCAAAACTCCAACAACCCTGCTTTCTCCCTTTCGTGATAATCTCACTTTTTAATTAACTGAGAAAAATGGAAATGAATAGACAAGAATTCCTCCATGCTCTCAACACCAATTACTCACCTACCCAGTGACTTCTCTCCCGAAACCACCCCCTCCTGCCTGCATCATCTCCTGTGCTCTACTGGATCATGCCCATTAGCAGACAAACAGGCTGAATTCCCATCTGAGAAATCCCTCATTTGGCCATATATTCCTTTTCCTTTCCTGCCTCTTTTGTCTGTTCCTCTTTTTTTCTAAACCAGTTGCCTCTGTTTAGTATGTTTTCTCCTCTCCCACACTCTCTCGAACCCACCCTCAGACAGGCTGAAATCCCTACCATGCCAACAGTCTGCCCTGGTTAACAATGAGTACCATATTGCAAGTTCAGATAAATGCTTTTTTACATCCTCACATTTCTCAAATGATTCATTCTTAGTCAAATAGTATTTTCACAGTTGACTGTCAAGTTGCTTCTTCAAAATGTCACGTCTCTTGGCTTCTGGGAAAGCACCCTCTCCTAACCTGGAATGTTGGCTATTCTTTCTTGGCCTTCTTTTTCCCCAACCTAAATATTATAGTGGCCAAGAGCCTGGTCTTATGCTCTTTCTTTTCTCCATTTGCACATACCTCACCCACTACCTTGACTTTAAATAAAATGCAAATGTAGATGTAAATTAATCTTAAGTCCCTCTCTCTGCACTGAGTCCAAACTTATAAATCTAGCTGCTACTTAATGATTATAATTAAAAACATAAAATAGGCACCACAAATTTAACATAGCAAAACCAAGGTTGTTTTTTTTTCCAACCAAAAGCCATTTCTTCCTAGTCTTCCCATCTCAGTAAATGGCACCCCTACCTATGCAGTTACTTAGAACAAAATCTAAGGAGTCAGCTATGACTCTTCTCTTTCCTTCACATTCCACATCCTGTTCACCAGCAAGTCAAACTGGCTTCATTCTGAAAATATAATTTGCTCATTTCTCTCCATCTGGACTATGCCACTTTAGTTCAGGCCCCTCCTTCTCTTACTTAGATTTCAGCAGTAACCTCCTAACTGCTATCCTTGCTTCTACCCTTTTCCACATTCAGCTTATTTTCCATTTAGCATGTGTCTGATGGCATAACTCTCCTAGTGGCTTGACATCGCTTTTAAAATAAAATCTGTGCAAAATAAACAAAATCAAACTTTCCCACACACACACAAAAAATCTATTTTTGTTAAAGACCAGAGATTATAAATAAATATACCTGTATGTTTATATGGGCAAGCATACATACACATACACATAGCAAGTGAATGAACAATTGAAATAAGTCAGTCAATGAAACAAAAAAATTAGTTTTTATTTCTTATAATAAGTTAATATTTTCAATTTAAAGCCAGCTAAGAGAAAAAGAAGAATGAAAAAACTGTATAAAATGTTAAGCTAACATGATATCTCTAAGGAGTTATGTGCTTAGAACTAGTTTCTTCAGATTATGTGCTCAGATTCCTAGAAAGGGCCATTCCTTAACCCACCTAACCCCCGCCAGAAGAACTTGGATATGAAAATATGTATATATATTAGAAGTAAGGATAGAGGGACCTGGATAGGAAAATATGCATATATATATTAGAAGTAATGATCTGTACTCAGTGAATTTCCTTATATCAATAATCAGTCTCTTTTTGCTAGGCCCCAAATCAACACTCTTCATGTTGTCTAACAGGCAAATGAAAGGGAACCAAGGAGTGACATTTTATATTATAAAATTTTCAAATAAAACCAAAATCCTTGTTTACTTATTTATCCCATGCATGGCCCCTATAAATTGATGTCAAATTTATCAAAGCAATCAAGCTTTCAAGAAATCATAAAGAGTGTGAAAATCATTACTCACAATCTGTCTTTTTTTCCTTCAGAGACATTTCTTCATAGACAGCTCCTGGTGAGTTTGAGCCCCTTGTAATCTTCCTGAGTGTATAAATAATGTCACACTATTCAGGGTTAGAAAATTCTACTTTCTCAGGCATCTCAATTTGAAAACAAGATAGTGTTCCAGTGTTTGTTTAGTGACCATCAAATGCCCCCAGTACTGGAAAGTATTTCTGCACTACATCTTGCACTGGGCTTTGGGCCAAAATCCTCCTGCATTAGATGTTACCACTGGCCTCTATAAGGGGGGAATGATTTTACCCCACACTTTAATTAGCAAGCAAATGGTCATAAAACTGTTTAGCCTTTCCCTCTTATGCTGGATAAAGCAAAAAAACCCACCACATCTCTATATGGATAAAACTCTCTACCTAAAATTTTGCCATTGACTACTGAAGTAATAAGAAAAATTTCCCTCCTGGTAAGCCTTCCCCATCTCAGACTCCCTACCCTCACGGGGAATGGGGCCAACCCACCATGAAGCAAACCTGCTCTCACTCTCCTGCTACAACAATTGCTGGTACAGAGCCATGGAGGGAGCACTGGGGGAAAGCAATCAAGACAGCAGAGTGAGTTAATTTTCTGCTGTCAGAATAAAACTTCATAACTCACAGATGTGAGGAATTGACAGGAAAACTTACAGGCAAATCAGTTTCTACTCATCCAAGAGTCTCCTTATCCCTGGAAATGATATAAACTTTAAACCCAATCACAATCAGGTTCATTTCCTGTTGCCCAAAGAAATGTCTGTTTGCAACATATTCATTTTAATGGTTTTAACATAAACATTCTCCTCACCATCATAAATTCACCCATTCTGATTTGAAAGATAAACTCTATAACAGAGGTGAAATAATTTGAAAGGATATTTTTATAATGTAGGAGGAAGCTCTGTGTGCATATGTCCTATGATCCTATGGGAGTGGTGTGTGTGTATGTGAGAGAGAGAGAGAGAAAATGAGGTGGGAGGGAGGATGGAAGGAAAAAGAAGACAAGTGAAACTTCCTACAAAATGAAAGAGTTTGGTAGGCTAGACAGATTTCCCGGATTTCCAAGTGAAATCAGACATAACTAAATTTCAAATGAACACCTCATTAGGCAACTCGGAGCCCTCCAAGGCTGATATGTCAGCTCCATACCATCCTTCTCATACCACTCTAGTACTCATATAGCCAAGATTTTCAGAATAGGATGGAAGCAGACATCCTGGCTAAGAAATCCTTTCCCAGTCAGTACATTCCCATTGCCTAGGAAGACCATGCATTTTGGCTTGTTTTACTTGATGATCAGCTAGTGACTATTTTTAGTTTACCATCTCCTCCTTGTGACTAAGCAAAAGTATTGCCAAAATTAATGGCAGAGTAGCTGCATAAGATATGTGGACCTGAGATGCAATAAAAGTCGTGTATTGAAATGCCCACGATTATGACTAGCGTCCGAAAAGTACTCGTGAATATAAGGTTCAAAGCAGGAGCCCTATTACTTTAATTATACATGACAGTATAGACAGCTGATGGTCTGAGAACACTGATTATTGCCATTTTATGCTTTTTATGGAGCCTAGTAAATTTCCCGTTGGGGGTTAAATGTAAAGAGAATAGATTATAGTTCTTGCTTCAATTTATGATGAACTAATTATATAGATAGATGTAAATATATTTTAGCGTAGCTTCTTTGTAGCTCAAGTAACTCCATCTGTACCATGGTTTATAAGCTCCACTTTGTCTAAATTCCTTATTCTGAAATGGCCAAAATAATAAGCAGTGCACATCTATATTTGATGCTTTCTGGTCTAAAATGCAAATATAATCACTGGAAAGATATCTTTGCAGGGGTACAGAATTGCAAGTACTCAGCGAGAAGGTGGCAAAGCTGGTTGCTGAGTTATTGTAGCTGCTTGCACATATTCCATGAATCTTCCAGATGAACAGAGACAACCTGGTCGATTCACTGAGATCCTCCTTGGGACCACACATTCAGTTGTCAGTAGTGCAGGTTTCCGAGGTGGTGAAAAATATATTGGCAAATATTAGTCTGATAAATGCAAATCATCCCTTTATTTAGATTGTTTTTCTGTACAGCATCCAGCTACAATATAAGCCCACTCTAAATTTGGAGTGAGTGTACCCGTGAGAAAAAATATTTTAACAAATTAAGTTTATTCTGGGTTAATTCTATCCCAGTCCTTCCTTTCAACCGAAATGCACTCTAGACAAATCCTTTAAGGTTTGCTCCATCTTTGTTAGAACAGCTGTAGTAAAATACAATCTGGGAAGAAGAAAAGAAAACAAAAAAACTTTTTCCCAGAATCATGCTGACATGACGTCAGTTTTATAGAAATGCAGACACATTGGTATGTAAGCTCCGGTTTGGCTAAGTTGAGTGAACTCAAAGATGGATGAATCCTGTCCCCAACCACACCTTAAAAGTTGTCACTAAACAAAAAACAGATGTGTTGATTTTAGCTCTATTCAAAACATTTATAAATTCTTTATGAAGTTTTGTTTCAGGATCCTAAAGGAAACAATAATGTTTTAGTTAAATCCTAGATATTTATATGATTTACTTAAAGTCAACAAGGCCACAGATAAGAAGTACATATGAATTATAAGAAGAGAAATGTGAGTATATGTGAGAATAGAATGTAAAAGGAAGTTACAGGTCTTAATATCAGGTCAATCTTACTGTTTTTTAAGTCATAAAACTTGTCCAGCTACATGCCCTTTCCCCATCTTTTGCTCACCACTGTTAAAAAGTGTGGGAAAACAACTGCCTTGTGTGGTTTTAAAGGCAAGAGAATTACTGTATCTCACAAACTCTGAAGAGACATGTAGTAATGTGTAGACAGCATTTGAGTTGATTAATTCTCCTTTAGATGGTTTCAGTCTCTTTTAAAAGCAAACTTGAAAAGAAAAGAGAGGCCATATGGTATTTCATCAGGCTGTTGTACACACATTAACACATCCCACATACAAAGGATAACCATTGCATTAAGGAACACAACATTCGCTGTTCTGTATTTAGATGCAACACAGCCTGTCCCTTCAAAAGAAGTTCACAGTTACTCAAAACAATGAGATTGGAAAGTAAACCATATTCATTAATTGCCTTACAAAATTGTTCTTTCATTTAAATTTTAGAAACAGTGTGATGAAAAAAAAGTCAACACTTGAGAGCACTTTAAAAAGAGGACCAGGGGCTCCTGGGTGGCTCAGTTGTTAAGCGTCTGCGTTCGGCTCAGGTCATGATCCCAGGGTCCTGGGATTGAGTCCCACGTGGGGCTCCCTGCTCAGCGGGAAGCCTGCTTCTCCCTCTCCCGCTCCCTCTGCTTGTGTTCGCTCTCTGGCTGTGTCTCTCTCTGTCAAAATAAATAAATAAAATCTTCAAACAAAAAGAGAGAGTACCAAAAGTCACACCACCATAGATTTCTCAAAATCCATTTATTTGGTACACAATGGAGTGGCACTTATACACATTCAGCTTTTCATCCTGTGTGTCTGTACTCTGAGGGGTGGGTGTGGGTGGAGTGTGTGGGAAAATACTCTTTTATTTATCTTTTTACCCTTTTCCCCAGGTTATGAGGCTACAGATTTAATGCGAAGAATCCCACCCTGGTGATTTAATGGCAGTGAAAGAATTTTTCAAGGATAATTTTAAGTGTATGTGATTTTTGTATTATGTCCTTACTTTAGGATCTCACTTTGTCATTAGATGTGAGTCCACCCTATTCACCCTATTATGCACTTACCTCAAAGTATTCTGCTAAAATTCTTGCTGCTTCCATTTGCCATCTCAACTGGCAGAAATTATTTTTGACCAATTGCTTAATGTTAAGATTTGGAAAATAACAAGTCTTTAAACAAAGTCTTACATTAAAGAAGCCCCTCATGTTTCAGGTTGTAACAGAATGTTTTAAATGTAACTCCTTTGTCAGATTCTTGGACATCAGTGTTCCCTCTGGTTTTCAGGAATCACATCATATTTTTAAAAAGTTTTTATTTATTTATTTACTTATTTATTTATTTATTGAGAGAGCATGAGCAGGGGGAGGGGCAGAGGGAGAGGGAGAGGGACAAGCAGACTCCCCACTGAGCAAGGAGCCTGACATGGGGCTCGATCTCTTGACCCTGAGATCATGACCTGAGCCAAAACCAAGAGTTGGACCCTTAACTGACTAAGCCACCCAGGCACCCCTTCACATTACATTTAAAGGAAAATAAGCTAGATTCTCTGTTTCAGGAGATATAGGGAGCCCAGTTTCTCTCCCACTACACATGACAGGTGAGGTGAGAGCAGTTCCTCATCATCTTCAGTTCTTCCTCTGCTAAATTCTCTATTTTTCCTCCTGAGGGCCTATTTATTCACCAAACAATGGGATGCTGGTGAGACATCCCATTCCTTTCTTTTCCCAATGTCCACCAACTCGAAGCCATGTGAACAGGAATCTTATGCAAGGTTTAGCACAAAACAGAATTATGTCACTAGTGAAGGACAGCAAATACCTTAAAATTTAATATTAGGCATCCTTTATTTAAACTCCCAATTATTCTCTCCTCCAACGAATGCTTATACTTATTGCTTCTACTTGATTTCTAGAACATCTTCCTTTCCCCTGCTCCCCATCTGCTCCTCCAACTTGAAAATTTCTGATTTCTTATAAAAGACATTTTTTGCCGTCTCTGTGTGTATCATTCTTGGCTACCCAGCCATTTCCTGGGGCCTAATAAGCTCAGAAATGAGAAGAGAGAGAACAGTACTTCCATAATCAAAATAGTTTGTTTCAAGATGGTTGGCTAAACATAGAGAAGTCTCTTATAAATGATTTGAATGTCTACAGGGGCTAAACAGGAGACAAACAGGGACAAGATAAGTGGGCCACAGAAAACTGGAGCTTCTACACCCCACCCAGAGGAGTCAGTGGTCTGGATCGCCAGCCCCAGCTGTTCAATTCCCTCTGAATTTGATCCCCCTTTGCTAGTGTTTACCATTTTTCAGGAAAAGGCCAAAATTTCAGGGTATTCTGTGAAATCTCCCAGTTTTTAAATATTGGAAACTAATTCTTTTAAATGTTTCTAAATACCATACAGAGCAGATATAATATGTTTACAGTTTATATCTAGCCTGTGGGATACTGTTTCAAGAGGCAAAGCTGTTCACGGTTATCATAAACTTACATACACATGTGAGTTGAAACTTCCCAATGAACAGAGACACTGTACTTATTATCACTTTAATTGCACATGACAGTGTAGATGGCTAACAAGTTTCAAGACCTCTCTTATAAATACACAATTTTACCATCCTAGTTACACTATTTATAAACCTCTATTTCTCATCTTCTGAAAGGAAGAAGATCAATTTAAAGTAGAATTACGAGGGAGAAATACTTTTCGTTTGTTTTCCCCAAATCCTCTATTCTTCTGGGTTCATTTTCATAAATATCTAAATTAAATAAATCAAGTCCATGTCCCCCATGCTAAGGGACATTTCAGAATTCCAAGATTTCTCATGATTCCCCTGGGGAATTACAGTCATTGTCCTCATCACCTCTTATGATGAATTATAACAGCTGATACTGGCTATCCTCTTTTTGGTCACTATGCCCCACACAAGGCCTTCTCCTTCATTCTCCAAGGAAACAATAAGACAAGGCCATTTCATATATGCTTAGGATTAGATGAGAGAGAACTCCATATACTCGAAATAGGAAAGGAGTCTAAAAAAATGTGGGACATTATTTTCCTTGGGTTCTTTTTAGACTTTGGCCTTTATCATGAGTTGGAAAGAAATTCCTTTGGCTTGTTTTGTTTCTCTCCAGTTCACCACTTCTGACACTAGCATTTTAAAACATTCATATTTTTTTACATTGATAATCTTGTCTGTGACAAAACCCATAGTAAACAGTACCCACAATAATTTAAGGAAGATGTTTTGCCATGAGAAAACTTTAATAATTTTGTTTCACATGGCAAACATAGTTCCCATAAAAACTCACATCAAGACCAAACTAATACAGTGTTTTAAACAACTGGATTTTGGGGGGGTCACAAGTCAAATCAACCAGACTTTCAAATCTCAGCAACATGCACCTGTAGATTAAGGAAAAATGTTGATGCCATTGTTTATTATTTTTAAATAATTAAATGCTGAGGTGTTATGGTTTTGAGTGAACAGGAAAAGTTGTTTCTTTGGATTATTAACAGAATCATGATGCTGTATTTAAGAATGTTTTGTAAACAAGAGAAATGAAAGGTCTTTTGCCTAGAAACAGAGATGAGAATGATATAGATTTAAATATTAAATTATCCCAGTAGATGGATATTAATAAATTTGGCATTGAAAATCACTGTGGCATCTCAAATTCATCTTAGATGTCAACAGATCATGAACACTGCATCACCAAAACTTTCCTGGAATGTTTTCAAGATTGATCATACACATTTCTGCCTTAGCACATCACAGATGGAAAGAATATATGGAATGCAATTCCCTTCTCCAGATTTAAGAGGCAACTGGTCCTTGGGGTTTCTGAAGCTTCCTCACACGGAGGAGAGTCATCCTACAGCTCAATGCTGAGACTGTTCTGAAAGGGGTTTTAGCCTGGACCTCTGTGGGGGTAAAAGAGGCCTTTGCAGAAGGGTGCTCAAGAAAAAAGAGAAATAAAATAATTTTTTTTCAGCTGCTAACTTCCCAAATACTTCAAAAATCCCCATTAAAGAAAACAATGTTTTTCCAAATTGCTGTGCATAAGTGTAGGTTTATATTTGTGATGATAACCTTTCCTATCATTTGCTCTCCTGAAGCTTTGTGAGTGAACACAGGATAAGAAATGAATGATCCCAACAATTTACTTTCCTATACACCTCAGAAAGGCAGCCTTTTTTCCCCATGTAAAATGTAATCATTTGAATTTGGAATTAAACACAAAAAAACAGAACTTTACAGTATGACATAAGAAGACAGGATTGGCCCACCTGCCCAAAACATCCTCCTTTTACTTGAATTGCCACTTCCACGAGTGTGCTTCCTAAAATTCCACCATATTTGCATAATGAGCACCTATTTCCAGTTGATGAGTCTAATACTTATTGTTCAGGATACACACATATACCAAGTTTGAGACTTACTTGAACATTGCTTTCAACATTTATATAGATAAGAGTTAGTAGAAAAATAACCAGAATGATTTAATTAATCAAGAGTATTGCACAAGTAAGACTTTTCAAAATAATTTAATAATCTGCTTTAATCAAAGTTTCAATACCAGAAAAAAATTCTTTTTGTATTCTTTCTTGCCCAGACCACACTGGAAAATTGAATTAAATTTTGAAAAACATGAATATATGTCTTGTGGATTTAATGATTTTCAAAAAATTATTTTCAATTTTATGTTCATCATAAACAAGTTTCTTGCTAAATACATCTTTCTGTAAATCTTATCAACCATTGTTTATCATCTATTCTAGACATTTCCAACCTGGAGTGCCCAAAGATCTAATATTCTGGAAGGTATTAAGGTCAACCACATGAACTTGCCATTTTTGTAGCTCAAAAATGGCCAAACATCAGCAATTTCATATTGTTCAAACCAGAGTAATAAATGAGAGTAGTTAGTAAATTCAATAAAACAAATAAGTGATTTTTACTATTTTTGAGTTTTAAAAATTGGCACAATATGGGCTGACAAAAATTCTGATTATTTTATGGTGATCAGAAGCTATAAGCATTAACTAAATTTACTTTCACTTATTAAATCTGAAAAATAATCATTTAATAAATACACTTTGATAAATATAAAAACTTTATTTAGCAACCTTAAGATTTGTCATAACAGTAGTTCAAACAATTCAGATAATCAAAAGTAGAACTTTATTTTCCTCTTAATAAATCCACATAATTCTCAAGCACTCATTTCTTTCAACTGGAGCCAAAAATCTAGATAAGAAATATGTTCACTTCCTGTTTGTATAAAAGTTTCTTTTTGGATAGAGAGTTCTCTCCCTCTCCATTCTCCTTTTCTGGGAAGTAATCTAAGCTTCAGAGTCTTACTAGCATGACTTTGAGGAAGGAGAGTTCACTTTGTAGATTCTTATTGTAGGGGACAAAAAAGTTTCCCTCGACCCTCTTAGAGTCCCTGGCTAGGGCTGAAAATTAAACTAAGACAGATTAACAGGAGAAAAGTGTACAACTTTAATTGAATTTTTACAAGTACACGAGAGCCTTCACAAGAGAATGAAGACCCGAAGAATTGACCAGTGCAGGCAGCTTTTATACCTTTTAGACAAAGAAATAATAAATTTGTGAAGAACTGGCTAAACAAAGGGGTTTGGGCAAAGGGTAGTAAATGGTGAAGAAATAACTAAGAAGATAAGGGTTAGTTTGACATGGTTTATTTGTATAGAAAGGCTTTGTGATAATTTCTTTACTCCTCCTGATACAGAGAGAGGGTGCCTTTCACATGGGATTTTTATAATTTGTTTCAGAGAAGAAGAGTGAGGGGGCAAAAGTCAGAATGGCTGCTTCTGCTGGTTTTTAAAATTCCTCTAGCTTATGATATTTAACATGCACAGCCATATTTTTGAGTAGTGTCCTGCCCCATCATGATCTTCAGGTAATCATTAGTGATTAATTCCTCCACTCTTTTCCCAGCTGGGGAAAGACAGTATGACAGGTATAGAATACCCAGCAGTCTTGTCTGATTGTCCCATCATTCTCCTCAGCTCCCACATCCTCCCTTCAGAAGCCAACTAGACCTTTTGTCCCATAGACTCTATTAAGGAGTCCTTCATCCCTTACCATGACACGTCCTTGGCAAGCATAACATCTTCACCTCTTTCTTTTCATTCCCTATTTGGCTTTGCTATGAATATTTCCAGATCTCTTCTATATCCAGTAGAAAATTTAAATGGTGAGTGGAAACAGGGGATAGATCCCTGAACATTTTCTAGGTAGACATGCTCTGCTAACATTTTTTCTGCATTGCAAGGATTCTATGTTAACATAGAATACTCCACAATGATAAATTTTGTCATAGTTCCAGACAGAATCTGGGGCAAGTATCACATCCATCCACAGATTCTCACATCTAGAAATTTCCATCTTCCCCACTTGGAGGGTAATGGTAGCAGAGAATGACAGGGAAGGGAACTCCATGCTAGTGGTTAAATTCTGCTTTCCTTTCTCAGTCTTCTCTAAACCTCTCCCCTGAGCCCAGAAATCATTGATATCCTTTTTTTTTTTTTATTGTGGAAGTATAACCAAGTATGTGTATGATACAAATATTTTTCATTCATTTCTCTTCATTCTTTTGTTTATGATATAAATATATGATCTGAGGTTTCCAAATCTACTTTTTTTAAAAGATTTTATTTATTTGAGAAAGAGAGAGCACAAGCAGCCAGAGAGGCAGAGGGAAATGGATAAGCAGACTACCCGCTGAGCAGGGAGCCCGATGTGGGCTCGGTCCCAGGACCCTGGGATCATGACCTGAGCCAAAGGCAGAAGCTTAACTGACTGAGCAACCCAGGCACCCTCCAAATTTTGCTTTTGATACTCAAAACCAAATCGCGAAAATCTTGAAAATTAGAAAAGTCAATATGGAAGCTTTCCTCTCTCCAATTGCAGGCTATTTAAATCAAAAGCCATATAGAGGGTGCCTGGATGTCTCAGTCGGTTAAGTGTCTGCCTTCAGCTCAGGTCATGATCTCAGGGTCCTGGGATTGAGCCCCACATTGGGCTCCCTGCTCAGCAGGGAATCTGCCTCTCCCTCTGCCTCTGTCACTCTGCCTGCTTGTGCGCTCCCTCTCTCTCTCAAATAAATAAATAAAATCTTCAAAAAAGCCAAATAGAATTTGTGTAATTGCAGTTCTGAGAGATACACTCCTCTGCTGTAGTGAATACAACTGAGTGAATACCAGAATAGTTGTAAGGTAATATTATTAAAAACAAAATTATCTTCATAATACTCTCATTTATATGCTTTCTTTCTAATGTTTTTATATAACCCTGTAAGTTATGTCAAGTAGAATTAACATGTTGACTATGACTAAACACTATGATTTATGATTGATATCATCGATGCTTACAAGAACACTATGCATACAGAATTGCCCCATTTCACACATAAGAAAGCTAAGGTGCCACGATAACGTCAGTGAGTATTCAATTTTATCTCACACTAAATGCTAGAGCTAAAATCTAATCTAGAAGCTTCCTTGCCTTTCCTATATCACCGTTTTTCATGTAATACCTGAAATATATATATATAATCATTTAAATAACTTTTAAAATATTGGGGAAAGAGCAAATAATATTCTGCAATGATACAACTACAGGTTTTAAATTTCAAGCCATTAGACCAACAGAGATGTATATTGAAAAGAAAGATTGAAATCTCCTCTAATAACTTTTGCATCACAGAACACAATTTATGGCTTTCTGCCATTTGATAATGAAAGTTAAGTTTTCTGTGCTATTCCTGGAATTGGGCACAATAATTCATTCTTCAAAACCAATTTATATAGAAAACATATTCAATACTGAGATGATTGAGTTCCTGTATTTCTCTTTTGTCGTTTGGCAGCAATTTGTGTGAGACTCAAGAAGATAGAGTGAGAACTGATGGTAGTTATTTCTTCAAGATATGTGGAAAAAGACCAATGGTACTGAAAGCATGTGTCAGTTAAAATCATTCATTTTAGATTAAACTCATGGTCTGCAGCGACAGAAATCCCAAAGAAGATATCTATCTTTAAGGATTAATAGGGTTTTATCTGAGGATTATTCTCGGTCAAAAAAACATGGCTGTTGTGTTGTTGTTATTTTTTTCTTTAGTAGCTCATTTGACAGCCATTGTAACCAATGATGGCAGTAGACATTTGAATCTATTTTTTCTGAGGTATGTGAATGTTGGACTGAGCCTTTGGTAACTTTACAATTTATTTTGAAGGCACAATGGACTTTGTAATCTCTGTTTTCCAACACTCAATAAATCTGTCAGTTACCTCTATCATTGAAAATAAGTTTTGTGAATGCAATAATTGTAAAGTGGTTGGCAACTCTATTTGTGAAACTGACAATTTCTATTTCTGAGCCTTAGTATCTTTTATAACCTTGCAGTTGAGGTCATAAAGTCATGGGGGGTTTTGTATATATTTCAAACTTTTTTAGAGTATTTCTTCAGTAATGGACATTGGGGTAATCTCCTCAACAATCCCTGAACATTCTTCATCATGAAGCAACTGTGAAGCCTAGGTGGGATTGGGTAGGACCTTGAGAGGTCCACATCCTTTGGGTTAATGTCACATTCCTTACTACAATCATTGTCACAGCAACCCATACAGCAGGTGGTCTGGCAATCTAAGACAAATTCAGTTAGTGTGTAACATTTTCTTGGCCACTGAAATTAGTTGGAGATTAGCCCAGTCATCACTAAAATTGGTAATAATGAAGAAAACTCTGGAATTCTGCCCATCTTCTAATGATGTGATTGGTGAATGTGACATCAGTCTGACAGCCTGAAGAACACCAATTTAGTCAATTATGATTGCAGAGATTAGAAAAGGAACTGTGACTCTCATAATGTCTTTCTAAACTCCTATTATCCTAAATGTAGTGATCCAAAGGGGCACATGCACCCCAATGTTTATAGCAGCAATGTCCACAATAGCCAAACTATGGAAAGAGCCTAGATGTCCATCAACAGATGAATGGATAAAGAAGATGTGGTGTGTGTATATATATATGTATATATACACAATGGAATATTAGGCAGCCATCAAAAAATGAAATCTTGTCATTTGCAGCAATGTGGATGGAATTAGAGGGTAGAGAAAGACAAGTATCATATGATCTCACTAATATGAAGAATTTGAGAAACAAGACAGGATCATAGGGGAAAGGAGGGAAAAATGAAACAAAATGAAAACAGAGAGGGAGACAAACCATAAGAGACTCTTAATCTCAGGAAACAAACTGAGGGTTGCTGGAGTGGTGGCGGGGGGAGGGATAGGGTGGCTGGGTGATGGACTTTGGGGAGGGTATGTACTATGGTGAGCGCTGTGAATTGTGTAAGACTGATGAATCACAGACCTGAACTCCTGAAAAAAATAATACATTATATGTTAATAAAGAAATTCCTGTTACCCTGTTTAGAGGTCACTAAGCGTTCTGGTAGTGTAGTTAAAAGAGTTCATCAATTTTGGAAAATTCTTGGTCTTCATCTCTTCAAATATTCTTTCTTCCCCATTCTCCTTCTGCTCTCTTCCTTCAGAGTTCATTTATAAACAAATTGAGAATTGTTACAAATCTCTTTCATTTCAACTTTTTTTCTTGTTTCAGCGTATGTATCCCATCAACTTCTCTTTAAGGTCACTTATCCTTTTCTTTGCTGTTTCTATGCTCCTGCTAAACCTGTTTAATGAATTTTCATTTCTTTTTTTAAAAACTTTATTTATTCATTTGAAAGAGAGAGTGTGTGTGTGAGCAGGAGTTGGGGGGGAGGGACAGAAGGAGAAGTAGGAACAGACTCCCCCCTGAGCAAGGAGCCAGATGCAAGTTTTGATCCCAGGACCCTGAGATCATGACCTGAGCCAAAAGCAGATGCTTAACCGAGTGAGCTACCCAGGTAGTGCCCAGAATTTTTCATTTCTGATGATGTTGTCTTCATTCTAGTATTTCCATTTTTTTCTACAGCAGTTGCCTCTTCCTCTTGCCATTCTACTAGAGGTAAAAGTGACTGTAATTTTCTCTCCTGTTAAGCATACAACACTTTTGGAGTTTAGTTCCTTTTGTGTTTCCTTGAATACTCAGATCTCTGATGGGTTTATAAAACTAGATTCTGTAAGTTATCTGGATTGTTTTTGGTTGTTAGGGTAAATCTCTTGTCATTTTCTAAATCTGAACTAAAACCAAAAGTGCCATATGGTTTTGTTTAATTTTAAAAATCATAGAATTATAATATCCACTGATACAATTTTATTTTTAATTTAGCCAATAATTAAATCACTGGTCTTGCAGATGGAACAGTATATCAAGAATCTAGAGGTTTAAGCTCTGAAACTTGCATTGTCACTCATTACCTGTGTGGTTTGTGGGAATACATTTAAACTCGGAGTTTCTCCATGTATAAATATATTAGAGTGGGTTACCACTAAGAAGAGAAGGAAAGAATAGCATTCACATAAGAAATATTAGAGGGGCACCTGGGTGGCATCTGCCTTTGGCTCGGGTCACGATCCCAGGGTTCTGAGATCAAACCTTGCATCTGGCTCCCTGCTGAGCAGAGAGACTGCTTCTTCCTCTTCTGCTCCCCCTGCTTGTGCTCACTCGCACTCTCTCTCTCTCGCAAATAAATGAATGAAATCTTCTAAAAATAAAGAAATATTAGAGACTTCATGTTTATTTAAAGCTCAATTTCTTTGAAAAAAATAGAAAGAAGGAATATAAAACAAATATGACATAATATTAGCAATTATTATTTCCAGAAAGTCAATAATACCATTTTAGCATTCATAATTTTCCATGTTTTTTGTATATTATTTCAAAATTAAAAAATGTAATAATAATACATCACTCCAACCAGTGTAGCAATAAATGATATAAAGGGGAAAATGTACTGATTACAGATCAGTCAGAATAAGGGGTGTAATAAAGCAAAACTTAACAAAAATCATGAAGAAATTCCTGTCAGGTATTTGACTTGTCTGGGATAAAAGTTGGCAGATCCAACTGCAAAAGTCCTAGAGAAATAAGAGAAAAAGATTTATTTTTTTAATTACTAAGGCTTCGTAGAATCCCAAAGGTCTCCCCCAGAAAGGGCACATAACATGTATAGGTATATAAAGAAGCACAGTGTATTGTATTATTTGCCATCCTCCAAAGTACTTACAAACATATTTTTTAAAAGATTCTACTTGTAAGTTGTATTATACGGTATTTGTCTTTCTCTCTCTGGCTTGCTTCACTTAGCATAATGTCCTGTAGTTTCACCCATGTTGTCACAAATAGCAGGATTTCTGGGCGCCTGGGTGGCTCAGTTGGTTAAGCAACTGCCTTCGGCTCAGGTCATGATCCCGGAGTCCCGGGATCGAGTCCCGCATCGGGCTCCCTGGTCGGCGGGGAGTCTGCTTCCCCCTCTGACCCTCCTCCCTCTTGTGCTCTCTGTCTCTCATTCTCTCTCTCTCAAATAAATAAATAAAATCTTTAAAAAAAAAAAAAAACAAATAGCAGGATTTCTCTCTTCCACATAGTGGAATAATATCAAATTAGGTATATAAATACACCACATATTCATTTTCTCTTCTCCCAATGACAGACATTTAGGTTGTTTCTATTTCTTGGCTATTTTAAATAATGCTGCAATGAACACAGAGGTGCAGATATCTCATTAAGACACTGATTTTGTTTCCTTCAGATATATACCCAGAAGTGGGAATGAAGGATCATATGGTAGTTATATTTATATTTTTTTCAGGAACCTCCATACTGTTTTCCATAGTGGTTGCATCAACTTACATTTCTATCAATAGTACGTAAGGGGTCCCTGTCCTCCACATCTTCACCAACACTTGTTATTTCTTATCTTTTTGATAAATGCCATCTTCACAGGTGTGAGGTGATATCTCATTGTGGTTCACAGTAGAATGGTGATCACTAGGAGCTGGTGAGTGGGGGAAGTAGGGAGATGCTCTTCAAGTGGTGCAGGCCTTCAGTTACAAGATGAGTAAGTTCTGGGGATCTATTGTACAGCATGATGACTATAGTTAATAACACTGAATTGTATACTTGAAATTTGCTAAAAGAGTAGACCTTAAACATTCTCACCACACACACACAAAAAAATAACTATGCGAGGTGATGAATGTACTAATTAACCTGGTTGTGGCAATTATTTCACAAAGTGTATGTATATCAAATGATTACATTGATTGGGTGATGGGTATCAAGGAGGGCACGTGTTGTGATGAGCACTGGGTGTTATACACAACTAATGAATCGTTGAACACTACATCAAAAACTAATGATGTACTATATGATGGTTACTTGAACATAATAATAAAAAAAGATTTAAAAAATCATTACATTGTACAATTTAAATACATACAATTTTATCTGTCAATTATACCCCAATAAGAAAAAAAAAACTATAAGAAATGTAAGCAATGCAGCAAATATATAGAGTCCAGGAAAATAGCAGACCAAGCTGTGATATTTACCAATCACACAGAGGCACAGAATAATAGGACTTGAAAGGATTTAGAGTTCTGGCTCATCATATTCCTTTTAAACAGGAAACTGAGATTTAGAAAGCTAACATACGCAAGAGGTTATTAAAATTAGAAGCTCTATAAATCTATTTCATCAGTCTGTTAATCTCTACACCATTCCACTGACTTCTAGACAAGTTCCACTAGAAATTTCATGGAAAGCTTTAATATTTCTCTCTCTTCACTCCTGACCTACTTCCAGTCAGCAACCACATTTTATTAGTTCTTCATTGCAAAACCCATGTTTTCCAACTTCAAAATATATTAATATTATGTAATTGTCAAAAACATGAGAAACTAGCAAGAGTACATAAAACTATGTGAATTTTAAAACCAAAGTCACCATTTAGTTTTTTCTGCTACAATAATCATAGGTTATTAAGCAATGTAGAAAATAAAAACTCAACATCACAACCTCCACAAATTTGGGTTCATGCCCTCTAAACATTTTAAACATTTCATCTCTATGCTTCAACATATCTTTGACTTTTGTCCTTTCTTGTCCTCTTTCACTAGCCCTTCAATGTGTGCACTTTCTATTCCATTTTTATGCTGCTTCCAGACTTATTGAGCTAAGACATAGATTAGATCCTGCTACTTCGTTTTTCAAAAGTATTCAAAGGTATTCACTTTCCAGATAGCTACACACACACACACACACACACACACACACACACCCTAAGATGCTCCAACAGGGCATATAAGAGTTTCCATGGGATAAAATTTAGAATCATTTCTTTTGTTTGATCAGAGATGGAGTAGGGACTTGAAAAGGAAAACAAAACAAAATGAAAAGGTGCTTAGCTTAAGATGAGAATTTTGATTTGGGATGTACTTGGACCAGAACAAGGATATTGTGAGGGGCATTAAGTTCCCAAAAGCAGTGACTAGAACAGGAGGTTAAGCCTAACACCACAGCTTTGGGCTAACATATCAAGGAACACATGTTCTTTAGGTACATGTTTCACAGTGTGTCTAAAATCCTCACTCTATTTGTGCTTGAAACACACAGTCATCAGTCATTTTCACTGTTTCAGTAGAATAATTTATCTTTCTATTATCTAAGACACTGTCTACTAACCATCTCAAAAGGACATACTCCAGCAAGCCCCACCTCACTAGAAATAGCAAGCGATCATTGCAACCTACTGAAGTAGGAGAAAGGCTCAAATTGCATGTATTTTAGAGAAAGTGAAATTGATATGCCACATGTTGAATCAATGACTATTGCCAGGGAACATAGGATATCCTGACTGGCCATTTGCCATTCCTTATTAATGCATCTAATTCAGAGAAGGTAGAAGGAAGCAATTCACTGAAGCAGCAGGAAATGGGTTCCCCAAAATGAAGAGGTATTTTTATACAATAAGAAGAGAAAAAGAGAAAAGAAATAGTTCTGGACACTATATCAACTAATATAAAAGAGAATTTGATAAAAGATCTGCATTACCTACAAATTTGTTTTTGCAGTCAAATGGTTAATTTTTAAATACACAGAATTGAGCATAAATATTTTATAAAGTATACATTATGCAATGATCAGATTCTGTATCTTCACCTAAATAATTTTGGTTTTGTATTCTTGGCTTTTATTTTCTAGTTGTAACTGATTAATATTCCTATTTAATAGTTAATGTTGACACACTCCAAACTATTCCAGGTACCATGTAACTTCTCTTTGCTACGCAATCCTAAAACATAAATTTGTGGGTTTCTTCCTCCCTCCACTGATGATGGCAATGATAACAACATTTATTGAATACTTACTATGTACTAGGCATTGTTTTAAGTACCGTGTGTGGTTTTTCTAATTGAAGCATAACTAACATAGTGTTACATTAATTTCAAGTGCACAATATAGTGATTCAACAATTCTACACATTAGTCAATGTTCTTCATAATAAGTGTATTCTTAATTCCCTTTATCTATTTCACCTGTCCCCTCTCCAATCTCACCTCTGTCAATCATCAGTTTGTTCTCTATAGTTAAGAGTCTGTTTTCGGGTTTTGTTTTTGTCTTTTTTTTTCCTTTGTTTGCTCCTTTGTTTTATTTATTAAATTCCATGTCTGAGTGAATCATATGGTATTTGTTTTCCTCTGACTGACATTTCACTTAGCATTATACCCTCTAGATCCATCCATGTTGTTGCAAATGGTGGGATTTCATTGCTTTTGATGGCTGAATAATATCCCATTGTATACATATATACCACTTTATTCATTCATCTATGGATGGATACTTGGGTTGCGTCCATATCTTGACTATTATAAATAATACTGCAGTAAACATAGGAGTACATATATCTTTTCAAATTAGTGTTTCCATTTGGGGGGGGGGGTAAATATCCAGTAGTGGAATTATGCAATCATATGGTATTTCTATTTTCAATTTTTTAAGGAACCTCCCTACTATTTTCCACAGTGGTGCACCAATTTGCATTTCCACCAACAGTGCAAGGGTATTCCTTTTTCTCCACATCTTCGCCAACATTTGATATTTCTTTATTTTTTTTCTAGTTTATTTTAGCTATTCCAACAGATACCAGGTGATATCTCATTGTGGTTTTGATTTAAATTTGCCTAATGATTAGTGATGCTGAGCATCTTTTCATTTATCTATTGGCCATTTGTTTGTCTTCTTTAGAAAAATGGCTATTCAGGTCCTCTGCCCATTTTTAAATCTAATTATATATATAAATGTTATATATATGTATAATATATAACTCAACAATTCACTGAAGCAGCAGTGAATACACACATATACATATTTCTTTATATATTTTGGATATCAACCCCTTATCAGATAAAACATTTGCAAATATCTTCTCCCATTCAATAGGTTGCTTTTTTGTTTTGGTGGTTCCCTTCACTGTGTAAAAGCTTTTTATTTTGGTGAAGTCGCAATAGTTTAATTGTGTATGTTTTAACCAGTTAGATCACATATCCTAATGCAAAGGAAAATTTGGCATAAGTTTAGAGTAATTATTTGGTTAATTAGGCATTAAAATGCAAAATTGGCTCTCACATCTCAACACCACTTAAACTAACAGATTTTTTTCAGAAGACTTTTTTTTTAACAAGCTCATTTGCATGTGTGAAATCTTGCTGTGATGCTGCATAAGGCAGAATTAAAAATAGATTTAGGGTACATTACATCTCTATCACATAAGAAAGACCTAAATGAACTCCCCAGGTCTGTCACACCGTTTGGTTATTTAAAGAACGGAACTAAATTTGTGTGTTCAGCTGTGATATCTCTTGTCAGGTCATCCTACAGTGTTCAAGAATAGGTCATCTGATTATTGTGGCATATGCATGGAGTTTATCCACTTTAAAATGGTGACAAATCAAGTTAGAGTCCTGCAACAGAAAGGCAAAAAGCTTAATGTATCAATTTAATCTATAAATAATCTATTATTGAAACAAAGTGAAAAGACTTTTGTTACAATGACAAGCTACAAATGCAAACCATGAAAATAAATGATGGATCCATTTCATGGTTATGGAAAACATAGACCCTCCTATCATTACTTTCTATATTAACCTAATTGAGCAACCAAAGTAATTTAGTAATAGCATTGCTTCCATTTGGATAAAGACTGTAAGTATTTCTATTCTGAAAGAGCTGCCAATTATATCATTTGAAAAGTTGGAACTTATAGTCCAATAAGTATTCATGGAAAATTATTAGATGAAGCCTTGCAATGAAAAGACAGTTACTATTTACAGAAGCTACTTTTGAATTCACAATATGCTTATCTCTAAAATTTGGAGAGAAATCAATACAAAAACCCAATGAGAACAAAACCATGTTTTCTGAACTAGTAATTCATAAATTTAAAATGACTATTTTATTTGTGGTTTGTGTTTGTGATTATTCTAAATGAGAAGTCATAAAAGTAAAACATGTCAACTTACCTTTTGTTTGGAGAAATATAATTATATTAAATTAAATTATATTAAATTAAATTACATCATGCAAACTATATCTAGGATCTATCAAAGCCGTACTTAGGAGATTTCTCCTTTTGAGCATCTTAGTTTAACAGGGACTAGATTCACCAAATGGCGCTAGAACATTTGAATATCCAAATGTAAATAATGAATCTCAAACCCTACCACGTACCATAGAAAATTTTAGCTGGAAGTTGATGAATAATAAACCTAAATGAAGACCTAAAACTATAAAATTTCAAAAGAAAACAATAAAATTTATGTGACCTTGGGTTAGCAAAGATGCATTAGTTGGACACAAAAAACATTACCATAAAACAAAATATTGATATCAAAAAGTAAAGGTTTTTTTTCCCCCTTTCAAAGACACTGTTAAGAAAAAATGAAGACAAGACACAGACTGAGAGAAAATATTTGCATAACATATGTCTAATAAAGGACTGGTATACCAAAAATACAAAGTACAACAATAAGACAAATTACTTAAATAAGATATGGACAAAATATTTGAATAGAAAATTCACCAAATAAGGATATATAAATAGTAAATTAGCATATTAAAAGATCTCCAATGTCATTAGTCAATATGGAAATTCATAATAAAACATCATAGTACTGGAAACCCCCTAGGATGGTTAAGATTTTTTTTTAAAGATTTATTTATTTATTGGAGAGAGAGAGAACATGAGTGGGAGGAGGGGCAGAGGGAGAGGAAGAGAATCCTCAAGCAAACTCCCTGCTGAGAGTGGAGCCCAACATGGGGCTCGATCCCAGGACCCCGTGACCATGACCTGAGCCAAAATCAGGAGTCAGACGTTTAACCAACTGAGCCACTGAGGTGCCCCTAGGATGGTTTAAGTTTTTAAAAACTGACAAGTGCTGGTGAGGATATAGAACAACTGGAATCCATACATTGCTGAAGGAAATTCAAAATGGTATACAACTTGAAATTTAGGGTCATACTTTCTTATCAAATTAAACTTATGCTCATACAACCCACTGATTCCACCCCTCATTATCGCCCCAGAAAATGAGAGTTTATGTTTCCAGGAAGACTTGTCCACTAATATTTATAGGACGTTTATTCATATAGGTAAAAACTGGAGACAACCCACATGTCCATCAGTTGGAGAATGAATAAACCCAGAGTAAAAAAAGAAGAAACTAATGATATACACTAGAACATGGATGGATTTTAAATCTTGAAGCTAAATGAAAGAAGCCAGGCAGTAAAGATAACCTACACACTACATGATTCTATTTAAATGGTATTCTAAAAAGGAAAACTATAGTGACAGAAAGCATAGTAGTTGCCAAAGGCTGGCTAGGAGTGGGAAACAGGGATTCACTGCAAAGGGGCACAGGAAGTTTTGGCGGTGATGAAAATGTTCTCATATCATGATGATGCTGATGGTTCAAACCATGTTAATTTCTACATTTAACTTATGGTACATAGACTGTAACTCACTGTTATGGACAGAATGTATGTGTCCCCCTAAAATCCACATATGGAAACACTAACCTCCAATGTGTTGGCTTAGGAGGTGGGGTCTTTGGGGGTAATTAGGTTTAAATGAGGTCATGAGGGTGGAGCCCCCATGTTGATATTAGTGCCTTATAAGAAGAGGAAGAGACACCAGAGCTTGCACTTTCTGTCATATGAGGATAGACCAAGAAGTTATCCATCTAAAAGCCCAGAAAGAAGACCTTCACCAGAGCTGAATTGACTAGCACCTTGATAGAAGAACCTCTCAGACTCTGGAACTGTAAGAAATCAACATCTATCAGTGAAGCCATCCAATCTATGGCATTTTGTTCTGACAAATTAGAAGACAAGATGCTCCCTGAAGCGTATATTAATAAACAAATAGACAATAACACAGTTAAGTATTGACCTAAAATTATTAAGGATGTGGAATAATATATACTTGATGTATACTTCAAGCCACTTAAATATACTTGAATCTGCCTCTCAGTGCAGTCAAGTGGCCAGTCAGAGGGCTACTGAGGATGAAGCTTAGAACAGTCTACACAGGAAGCTCTGGACCATGAATGTAGAGGAATGCCTTAAAATACTAAGCCCTGGTGCGCCAGTGGTATAGGAGGAGGAGTGCTGGCGAATGGAACGTTTCTGTAGGAAATAGAAGCCAAGGCTGAGGCCAATTTCCACTTTCGTAATTCCTTCTTTGTCCATCTGCCAAGAAAAACTAAACAGCAGCAGCACCCGCTGTTCTTGTTGCTCTGCAAATTGCAAGCCATGTTTCCCAAATTAACATCTCACCAACGCAGATCCATGGAGTTTACATAAGACAGGAACCGAGTCAAGATGGGATCTGGGAAGAGTGAGAAAGTAACAAGGAAGTCTGATTACGGAGCAGACAGCAAGAAGCTGTCCATCTGAAGGACCAGCAGCACAGTTTGCTGAGAAATTAGTGCAAGGTCAACTTGCGGAAGCAGGGAAGGGGGCAGGTGCTTGAGAAGTGAAAGTATGGTACTAAGACTATGATGCAGTACTTTGCCTCCCCCATTTCAGAAATGCAAGTGAGAAAATGAAGAGTAAAATAGCAGAACATTATTAGTTCTGTCCATATGCCAAGTAATGAACTCAATGTACTGCATCCCATTAGGGCAGATGCTCAAGAGTTATAGATGAAATGAATTATGTCAACAGTAGGCATTGCCTCAAATATTAAGATGGCAATTCTTCATATCTCACTAAGAAAACTCCTTGTGATCATATAATAAAAGGAGTCTCATTTATTCTGTTTGGAGAACTGTATCCCTGAACCCACATTCCTCTGGTTCCTGGAGCAGGAATGCTTTCCTGTAGCTAGTGGCTACCCTAATAGAACCAGCATATGCCAAAGTCACTTGCCTGATATATGAAATGAAAGCTCTTGAAATGGTAAATTTTCTTGGGAAAATGAAAAGAAAAAAAAAAAGCCACCTTTTCCACTCTTTTTCTCTTTACCTTCCTCTTCCCTCCTTACTTCCTCCATATTCCTCTAATTTCCATCTCCTCTCCGCAAACCAAAAAAAATGTTGGGCTTGCACTGGACACACACTGGATAATGCCCATGCTGTCTTAGATGGCAATTCAATGAGGGGGCATGCTCTCATTTGAAAAATATGTCCATTTCAATATCCTCTAAAGTAATCTGTTCTGAACACAAAACATGATGAGGACATGTGTACATCATTCTATGTCATATCATTTGGTGGAGTGGCAAAGGGGGGGTTTAACCAATTTTGCAATTTTAATCTTGAATATAAGAAGTTTAAAGCATCTTTTGATGCTCCCATGGTATGTTTTCTGAAAGCTTTAGGGGAAAAAATTTAGAATTTACTTTATTTCATTTACATCCACTATAAACAAATCAGAAACATTTATGGCTTTATTCTGCCCACTGTGTAAAGGTTAACATTCCATTTGCCTGTGTAAAGACAAATGAAAATAACTTATAGGCATGTAAGAATAATCTAAGTGATGGCTAAGTATATTTTAAACAATATACATATATATTTTCTTCTTTCTCTAAAACATTTTATGCATTTCTTATTTGCAAGATAAACAAATATAAACAACTAACTTCAGTTTATAGAAGGCAATAGATACTTCTTCAGTCAGCAAACAATATTGTAATTATCATGTCACTACCCTGCTCCTAGTTTTACTGCTCAGAAGTTATTTGGGCTAAGGGGTCAGTGTGAGCTTTGATTTTCTTATCTGCATTCTGAAAGGACTACACGAAGAACATATTTATAACAACATCTTAAGAAGTCATTACTTTTCTTTAAAAATAAAAAAATAATAAATTTAGGCATAAAGTTTCTATAATTAATGTCTACAAATAAAACTAAGAGATATATATAGCGTTGTGGTTCAAATGTATTGTTCCTATCCCCCCAAAAATATTGATTTCATTGGTTTTATGGTATCTGCAGTGTTACAAAGGGTTTTAAAGTGTTTACGTATTCTGGTGTTGGAGCAAACAGTAAATGCCATTTGTAAGTATTCACACCCTAAATAAATTGTGCTTGAGACATGATTATGAGAATCTTTTAAAAATTAAACTTAGGAAAACAAATTTATATCCTCCCCAAAAATCTTAATAAAATATAGGTTTCAGGTAGGTAGTACTATTGTGGTTAACAGAGTAAAATAGTGCTAGAGTTTGATCTGTAAGATTTGGGCTATCAGAGTTTATATCCTACTCCACTGCTTTTGAGTAATATAATCTTGAAGTATTTTGAAATCTGCATAAGTTTTCCCTTCAGTAAAATGAAGGGAAGCAGAACCACTGCTTTTATTGTGTTCCTGTGAATAATAAATGATACATGTAAAAAGCAGTTAAAAGAGTGCATAGCAGAACAGAAACATGAATAAATGTCAGCTATTTATTTTTAAACAAATATTTATGGAGTGATGACTGTGCTCTGGACATTGTTCTGGTTGCCTGAGAGAGTAAAGAACACAAAAGATTAGAATAGCTTCCTTCATGAAGATGACATTCTAATGGGAAAATTAACAATAACCAATATTTACGTATATATTCTGCTGGTGAAAAAGTACTATATAGGGGAGAGACAAGATATCTCAGGGTGAGGGAAGCAATCTGAGACAGGATGGCTAGGGAAATAGCACTGAAAAGGTGCCATAGGTGAGAAAAGTCTCGAAGGAAATGAGAAAGCAAACCAAGAAGTCTTTTCAGGGTGAAAAGTTTTCTAGGCATGTCACAAAAGTGGAGAGAAGTATGTTTGGTCTGTTAGAGGAACAAGGAAAAGATCAGTGTGTCTGGAAGGGAGTGAGCAAGGTGGTGTGTGATACAAGAGGTCAGACAGGTGAGCTGCACATGGGGAACAGTAGGGGGCATGGGAGTAGATCACGTGGGCATTGAGGGGAAGAGCCATTCAATAACCGATACTCTGAGTGATGTGGAAAGCTGTTGGAGGGTTTTGAGCAGAGAAGTGGCACCATCTGACTTACAGTTGACCAGGATTTCCATAGCTAATAATAGACGAAAGTGCCCTCCAATCATCACACCCAAATACGCTGTCTACTCCAGTTACAGCATTGCTTCTCTTAGTCCTCTTCTAAAACGTCAAGGACCAATGATAAAGAGCTCTATATTCCAGTAACCATCCATGTTTTAGGGGAAAACTCCCCCATCCATTCACACACACCCAGTAATTGGGACTCCTAATTTTTATTTGTGCTACATCTCTAACCACTTGGAAATCCAATTTATAAAATGTTGGATTATGAAAAGTTTACAGACTTTGTATTATTCAAACCTGAGAATGTGAAAGGACTCAGAGTAAATACTCTGTTAGCCTAATGTAGAACACAGGCAGCTTTGGGGGCTTTTTTATTGGTAACATGCACAGCTCAGTGATAACTCAATGTCCCTGGTCCTCCAGTTGACAAGCAATGAATATTCAAAAGAACAAGGAAGGCATCAGGCAGTATGGGATTCCTAATGGCAATCTACACTACAAGTTAGTGCCCCTCCTGCTTTTCACACGAGCTAATTCATCAGGGAAGCAGAGAAGTCAGTCAGGCAAGGGTTTGTGTGGCTCTCATTACAAGCTTATAGAGCACTTAAACTTTCCAAGGAGAGATTGTCCCAGCCTTCAGCTTCTACTCTCTGAAAGCCAGCTGTCCACCATCTACTCTCCATGCTCCATAAGGCACCCAGCTTAGAGAATTCCGATTCCCCCTAAAGACCAGTCAGAACTGCTAGGAAAGACAAGCACTTCAAAGTAACACAGAAGTCTGGTGAATGTTCACATCACTTCAGGAAACACTTCCCTGCTCAGAGATAAGGGGGACGCTGCATGATTGTGAAAGCTTGCAGAATCACAGCATTGCCTCCACCTGCTTTTCTGTTTCGCCTAGAAACTTACGTCAATCGAGAGGCATGCTTCTTGCACAGTTGAGCACAAATAGCAACTGGCTGGGAAAATAAAACAACAGTAATCTCCACTATTGTGATTTGGGGTCTTGAGCATACATGTGAAACAGATGTAATACCAAAGACTCTGACTTCTGGGTCTTGAAAATCTTAACAGTGCTTTTGGCTGCCAATTATGTAACTGTCTGGCAAGACTGAACTCCAAAGTATTTTCTCAGTATAAGAGAGCACATTTCTCTCTACCCTTTACCTTTTCTGTGAATGAAGATTCCTCTTGTCCAGAATGAGCCTACTCCAAATTGCAATGCAATGCTTAGAGTTACCTCTGAGAATATTCCATCAATGGGGAGAGAGATTAACTGGACCTGGTGGAAATTGTCTCTGGTTTGGGGCTAGCACCACAGGAATCCAGCTGGCCCTTTTTGTTCCATAGAATAAACAAAGCTTATTTCATTTAATCTCAGATCATATAACGTAAACAATTATATACATACATTCCTTTTCCAAAGACAGTCATGAAGAAAGACATTCTAATGCTATTTGTGGGCTGCTATTTTCTGGGAACATGCCTACCGAAACCAATCCACTAAGAATACACAACTGTTTTTAAGTTAGTGTGTGATAAAGTTAAGTCATCATTCCCATAAAAATACGATATCCCAAAATGAAGAAACACCTGCATTAAACAATTTCTACTCTTATTATTAAATCAGTTGTCATAAGCAAAACAGTTTTCTTCTAAAAATTATCTGTTCTCTATCTTTAGAATCTTCCTGCCAAATCTCCTTCCCGCACTTATCACCCCAAATAAATCTTCCATAGCCCACATTCGCCCACATCTAAATTATTTGGGTTTGCCTGACAGGCACATGAAATGTTAATCAAAATGAATAGTCATCTCTTCTTTCTGAAGAGAGTGACAACTGGTGTTTTTCTTTTCTCACCACCTCCTCAAAGGCCTCTCCTTCACCAATCAAACCTACTCCTTTTTTTTTTTATCCTTCCCATCAATGATCAGTGGCTTGCATCATTTCTGTTAATTTAGATTATTCAAAGACAAAAATGAATGTCATTTTAATATCATTATTTTATTTCAGAGACAATTCTATGTGACCTAATATAATAATACATTGACATGCAGCATTAAGAACAGTATCATGTAGCTTTCTGAAAAAGTGCAGCCAATTAACAAGCAAAGAGGTGTTATGCCGCCTTCTCTGAAGTGTCACCCCATCCCTAGCTCTATCCATATCCTCATTCTGCCCCTCAACGTCTCCTAGTTACCACATCCCAAAGTTCTACTCTACCCATCAACAGTTCTGACCCTCAACCCATCCACAGCCCCTATCCTACCCATGACCCTATCCCACATCCTCTCCTATCTGGTCAAAATGGCAACTTCCATTGAACTAAATTCTCCACTTCTGTGTTCAGTGTGCAAGTCATAGGCAAAATAATCATTAATATGCCATTTTTAAATGGGGTTGCCTTATTTCATCTTAAGAAATCTTAAATTCATAATTACAGTATATATAAAAGAACTTCAAAACCAAAAAAGATTTTGTCAATCACTTAACTCAGACCCCTAATTTTCTTTTTATGTACTTGCCTTTTGCTGGACATCTAAGCATGAGCTCAATTAGTCAAACCGCTCAGCTCATGACATACTCTAGTTGTCCATGAAAGATATTCACATATATAATTTTATTCTTCCCTTCATTCCTGATATCACTCTCATTTTTTCAATGGGTGCCCACTATAGTACCTGTCATTGAATATCTATGTATCTTTAAAAACACAATAGAATTCTGTGGCATTTAAATGTACATAAAACTACAGGTTTATGTTGTTTCTTTTTTCATTCAACACTGTTTGTAAGGTAGAGGATGTTGCTATAAATTTGTCTCAGCTATTCCTCTTAGCGATGGAATAGTATTCTATGGTCTATATCACCATGTTTTACATAGTTATTCCCCTGATGACAGACAAGTAGGTGTTCTCCATCTGTCTACTTCAATAAACACGTGTATGATTATTACTCATATAAGACAATTTAAGAGCAAATATTTACAAATGGACTTTTTTTTTTAAAGGTGTGGATAGGATTTAAGGGAACCACAAAGGTTATTTTAATAGCCCAAGGTTAAAAGCAGAGTTCTACAATCCCTAGGTTTAAAAGCTTGAGTGCAGGGAGTGGTCGCTGAAACCTGAAAAAAGATGACTATGTTGAAGTCTACCTCCCGAGAGAAGCAGTGGCCTTGGGTAGAGGAACATAGTAGCTCAAACCACTGTCCCACATCTCTGAGTCTCTATCCATTTTTCTTCATTCTTTTTTCTCTCTGTTCCTCAGACTGGATAATCTCCACTGACTTACCTTGAAGGTTGCTGCTTCTTTCTCCTGCCAGCTCAAATCTGCTCTTGAGCCCCCTAGTGAAATTTTCATTTCAGTTATTATAGAATTCCCACTTTTTTTAAACAATTTTTTTAACAATTTCTATCTCTTGGTTGATATTCTCTATTTGGTGAGACATTGTTCTCATGCATTTCCTTAATTATTTAGAAGTGGTTTCTTTAGTTTTTGAACATAGTAGAAATAGCTGATACAGAGTATTTCCTGGTAACACCAATATCTGGACTTCCTCAAAGACAATTCTGTCCTACTGCTTGCATTTTTCCCCCAGCATATGAGCCATACTTTCTTATTTCTGCTACTCCTGTGATATGTTTTTATTGAAATCTAGATACTTTTTTTTTAAGATTTTTATTCGTTAGAGAGAGAGAGAAAACACAGGCAGGGGGAGAGGCAGGGGGAGAGGCGGGGGGAGAGGCAGGGGGAGAGGCAGGGGGAGAGGCAAAGGGAGAGGGAGAAGCAGACTTCCGGCTGAGCAGGGAGCCCAACGTGGGGCTCCATCCCAGGACCTGGGGATCATGACCTGAGCCGAAGGCAGATGCTTAACCATCTGAGCCACCCAGGTGCCCCTCAATCTAGATACCTTAAATAATGTAATATAGGGATTCAGATCCCACTCACCCTCAGTGTGATTCAGTTGTCGTTTGTTGTTGCTGCTGCTGTGGCTTAGTTAGTGACAGACTTAAATTCTGTAAATTATGTACTTTTTGTCACAAGTAGCCACTGAAGACTCCGCTGGATTATTTTAGTCGTCAGCCAGTGATTAAACAGAGATTTCCTTAAATGCCTTGAAGCATTTCACATGGGACTATGTTTGTGTGATGTGGCACACCTTCAATGATCCCCCTAGCAGTCAAAATTCTGCTTCAGCCTTTACTTTCTGCTTGCACGGAGCTCCAAGATCCATCAAAGACGAGAGATCAGAGGCCTCTCAGCTCTTTCCTGGACACACACGTAGCCTTGCATTTGCATGTGTGTGTAGCCTTGTAGACTCCCAAGTTTACTTTGAAGCTCTCCAAAGCCCTTTTTGGTCCTCTCAGTACCCAGCATTTCTTTTTAAGTGTTTTGGTCAGCTTCTTGCTGACCCCAACTGTTATCACCATTTTAGGCATCTTCATAGTTAAAACTCTGTCCCTCGATTCAGTCCAGATTTTGTAAATAGTTCTTCTATCCAGTGTCCATTGAATTAAATTTTAGATGTGGTTAAATGTATTTGATTTTTGCCTGAGGATTTATGCTTTAGAGATCTTGTTTAAAAACTCCTCTCCCAACCCAAATGCCAAGAGTTAGTTTCCAAATATTTCTGTCGCTAGCTTCTGTCCATTTATTGGTTTATGTATATGTTTTAACCCTTTTAACATTCATCATTATATATGGTTTAGATGCAGATGTCTGTATTAGTTTCCTGTTGCTGCTATAACAAACTATCACTAACTTAAAGACATAAAATAATGCAAACTTATTCTCTTACATGTTTGAAGAACAGAAATCTGAAATAGGTTTCACTGGGTGAAAATCAAGATGTCAGCAAAGCTGGACTCCTACTGGAGGCTTTAGAGGAGAATTCTTTTCTTCCTTTTCCGTTTCTAGAGCTGCATTTCTTACATTCTTTAGTTCATGGACCCTTTCTCCATTGTCAAAGCCAGTAACATAACATCTTTAAGTTTCTCTGCCTTCATCTTCACACCATCTTTTCTTTTATAAGGACCCTTCCTGTTACATCAGACCCATTGGATAATCAAATTATCTCAAAATCCTGAAGATATGCAAACTCTCCTTGTACCCCTTTTCAAAGGTGATATTCACAGGTTCTGTGGATTAAGACTCAGACATCTTTCAGTGAGCCATTATTCAGCACACCAAAGTATCCTGCCTTATTTTACTCTATATGTGAGCCAGTTTTCTTAATGCCATCTATTAATCTTTCCCTCCTTGGTTTATCCTACCAATTTCATCAAAAACAGGATCTTTCATAATGCACAGCTTTATTTTTGAGCAATCTAGTCTAGTAGTTCTCAAATAGAGGTAATTTCACTTCCAAGAGGACATTTGGAAATATCTGAAGAACATTTTGCTTGTCAAAACCAGGGTAGGCTGGGTGGAGAGCGAGGAGGTCTTACTGGAATCTGGTGAGTAGAGGCCTAAACACCTTACAATGCACAGAACAGCCCAAGCCCCAACCCACCAACAGTTTGGCTCAAAATATAAATAATACTGAGGTTGAGGAAACCGGCTTTAGCCTATCCCAATGGTCACTGTGCTTATGGCTGTCTCAGTGTCACATTATTTTTATTACTATGTATTTGTATAGTATATCTTCATATCATTTAGGATATAGGCTCCCTCTCTTTAAGAAAAAAAATAGGTTGTAATAGATAAATGTTATAATAAGTGTTCAGTCCCTCAAAATAACCTACTGGAATTTTATTTGGAATAGCATATTGATTTTTTTAGAATAAAATTGGAAGAATAAACATTTTTACAATGTTAACGATGAGAGACAACTCTGGCTGGCCCTGGAGACTCCTTTTGCGCCTTCTATCACTAGTTTATCAGAGAACTGGCAGGGCCTTTGGCTGATGTCAGTATTCTTGGCATGCAATGCTGTTCCCACGACCCTTGTCTACAGACCTTGGCCTTTCGTATGCATAGTCCTTAGGGTTGCTCCTTGACTAGAAAATCCTTTAAATATAATTCTTGTTACTTAGAAAAGCTAGGTATTCCCTATCCTTGTTAGGATAGATTATAGATATGTAATGAGGTTTAGGGGCAGAGCTTGTTCTTGCTCTTGGAGTATACTCAGTTGCATATCCAACCTATTGGCCATGGTAGGTAACTCTCTATGGGATCATTGGCCACTGTGTACACAGACTATCTATATACACTACCTAGGCTGTATTATCATGAGGGTTTTGCACAAGTTCTGCACTACTCAGCTGTAAGTTTTCCTCCAATAAACTTTATACTGTACTTGCACCACATGGCTCTAATAGTGTATGTCCATAACCTTCTCGAATAAACTCTTAAGTCATTCTCTCCGTGAACAAGTTGCATTTCTTTTTTTATTTCAAATATTCCTGTATGTCTTTTAAAAGAGTGGATTTTTTTTTATAAAGTTCTTGTTCTTTTCATTAAGTAAAATCCTAGGTTTTTTATATATTTTTATAGCTAATATAACTTTATTATATTTTTTAGTTAGTTTTGGCCAATGTAGAGGAATGCTTAGCTTATATAGGTTGATATTGTATTCAATTTTGTTGCATTTTATATTTGCAAAAAAGAGTATGTTAGTAAATTTTTTGTTTTATTGGTAAATGATCATATCATCTATTATAACAGTTTGCTTATCTGTCTACTAGGATATGCATTGTACTTCTTCACATGCTTTGTATCTTACTGCATTAACCACAGACTTCAGATTCCGCTACTACTTTGATAGTCCTGGTGATAATAGGTATCTTTCTCTTTTTCCCACCACCCCCTGCCCATCTTAATGATAATATGTTGAATGTTTCTTGATTATAATTTGTGTAGATTTATCACACAAAGGAAACACTATTATAGCTTTTGACACCCTAAGGGAAAAGCAACAAACTATTATATACTAGACAAAGAAGAATAAAGGACCAGAGAGAACAAGAATTTAAAATAAGCCTATCATCATCAGACAAATAAGGGAAAATCTCGAAAATAAAATCAAGGACAAAAAGTCTTAAAGAAGAACCAACTGGATGTATTCATAATAAAATATAATATATAAGAAATAAATAATTTGAAAGGCAGGTTGAATATGAGAATGGATATACCTGAAGAATAAATTAATATGCAACACTTTACTAGGAACACCTGCATAAGATGTCAATATAAGATTAAAAAGTGGAAAATATAAATGGAAAACTAAGAGATCAAAAGGATAGAGTACAGATGCCAACATCCTTTTCGATAGAGTTCAAATAAAAGAACAAAAAAAAGTAAATAAATGAATAAAATGATTAGGAAGAAATAACTCAAGTAAATGTCTAACAAAATTCCTGAAGTTGAGAAAGATATTAAAAGGGATTATAAAGAGCCAAATTACATGGATACATTTTTAGAAAGAAGAAAAAGAACACTGGATAAATTATAATGCAATTTAAGGACATTTGAACTTGTCAAGGGACTCAATCAGGGAAGCAAAACCATTGTAAGTATTTTGAAGAAAGTAATTAATTACAAAATTAGACAATAAATAACTGTGGAAAGATCATGGAAAATAAGGTCCAAAGAAAGGAGCTGAAGAATCAGAGAAGGGTCACTAACAAGCACCTACATGAATGAATGACTCACAGCTAGAAGAAAATCTGGAATTTATGCATGTCCAGCTGCTAAGGAGTGACTGCAAAGTGGGCTGGTCTCTGAGTCTATGAAAGGCTGTTTATTGTTTACACTTACCCTTCTGTGAATTCACAGCAAAGCATCTAGTGATGGGCCTGTGATCACTGCAGGGCAGCTGGGTAGCATTTGGAAAAGATACTTGGATCTAGAACATAATCCAAGATTGGCTTATTATTTCTAAACCAAAAATATACCCAATTACACTTTATTACAATTACACTTTATTATAATTACAATTATGCACTTTATAGTAACTATATATCACTCATTTAAATGAAGTAATGACTAAGGAAAGTATGTAGATAATGAATGTCACTTGAGTCAATCAGATTTCTCCAAGTGACAACCTAACAGCAAAGTTCTGAATTAACAGTGCCTTTGAAAATGTATATATATTTTTAAGTTAATAATATTTTTTCCTCTTCTCTTTTCCTCCAAAATCGCATCTTAGACTAAGATCCCTGGAAACAGATTCGGAGGCACAGTTTATGCCTATAAGAGATCTGGGAGATCTGCGTATAAGGAAGTGAG
>NC_138369.1:155296490-155372900 GCF_054177405.1 Leptonychotes weddellii | reverse complement strand
CTGTGAACCATCAGAAATCAATATTTCTAACAACAGAAGAGTGAGTGCCTTTGCCTGGGAAGAGTATCCACTACAGTGCATTCCTTGGGCCACTGACAACCACTTGCTTCTGTTAGTAATTTTGCCCCATTTGGGGTAGCTTCTTTAAGATCTGTTGTTACAGTTGATCTTGAAGCCATAACTGATACTTAGTCATCCCCCTTCTCTATCTGTGCCTAAGTCCCTTTCCTTCAGCTAACACCTCCCTTAGTCCGGGCAGAATTTTTGGTGGGGTGACCCTAATCTTTGAGTAGTCTGAGCCCCTAGTTACCATGTCCCTCTCAGATGATGGCTATTCTAGCAATGAGATTCTTAACCCTGGTAGCCTAAGAATGTGGATATTCCCTGACATCCTGTTATTGTAAAATGGTTACAAATTTCACTGGTTGTAAATTTGGATGCATACTGGTAAAGGGGCCCCACTGGTTGCTATAACATATCTAATACTAGAAAGAAACTAGGAAAATTATAAAAATAAGGCCCTGGAATTATGTGGATACTCCTGAACTGTGTTAATTTCTTGAAGAGAGATAATGAAGGCTATCTATGATTAATCAACAATTCAAGAAAAAAAAATGAGAAGTACTTAAAAAAAAAAAAATGTCAGCACCATCCTTACCCAACTTTATCAACTGACTCCAGGCATAGAAACATCCTTTGGTCCTCAATCTTTTTAGAAGACACTATCCCTCTGGAACTTAGTTTCTTCAGATTTTAATGCATCCAAAGCTCTCCAATGACTTTATTTTTTTTCTTTATTTTATTTTATTTTTTTAATTTTATTTTAATTCCATTAATTAATATATAGTGTATTATTAGTTTCAGAGGTAGAGTTTAGTGATTCATCAGTTGCATATAATACCCAGTGCTCATTACATCACATGCCCTCCTTAATGCCCATCACCGTTACCCCATCCTCCCATCCCCCTCCCCTCCAGCAACCCTCAGTTTGTTTCCTAGAGTTAAGAGTTTCTTTTGGTTTAAAGAAAAACATGATTATTTTTGTCTATCCAGGATTTCTTGTTATTACCACAATTTGGTCATTTTAAAAATATTTCTACACTTACTCTGAAATTCTTTTCCCTTCAAGAGATGAAACTTCATTCCCCTTCATTTGAATGTTGGCTGGTTTCAGGATGCACTTTTGAATAAAATATGGCAAAAGTATTAGCACGTTCCCAAAGACTGCAGCTTCTAGCTTGGGGAAGATATTCTCTCTAGCTCATTCTCTTGATCAGATCAGTTGCTTTGTGAGAATTGGTTTCCATGGTTTAAGAATGTTCAGGGAGTCTGTGTAGAGGCCCACATATTCAGAAACTGCAGACTCAATAGCTGCACTAATGCACTTTCTTGGAAATGGACCTTCTACACTGAAGCCTTAGATGAGTGCAGGCCCAAGGGACTTGTCTGCAAGATCATGAGATACCTGGGTCAGAACTACTGAGCTAAACCACTCTTAGATTCCTGAGCCACACAAAGTGTGTGGGATAATAATGTTTTAAGCTGCTAAGATTGGGAGTAACTTGTCATACAGCAAAAGATAACTAATGCAACAGAACCGAAAACCATTCAAAGCCTTCTACATCCTAGAAGGTTAGAGTACATCCTAACTCACTCTAAGCCATTCATTAGAGAATTTCACACACCTACGTGGATCGTTCTCAAATTTATATCACTAGTCCAGAAATCTCAGACAAGCTTTCATACATTGTGATGTTTTCCGTTCGTCCTATCTTCCCACTTCATTGTCTTCCTCTCTATAACCCTATTTATGTCAGAGGGGTTGGTGGTAGCTTAATGTCCTGAATGTATCTCTATCATTGCATTTAGCACTTTGTATAATTTCTAATATTTCTTTCCAAACTACTAGACAGTGAGATGCCTGAAGGTAGGAAGAGTGTTCATCTTTGCATCCCCTTGGGCCTAGCACATATGGGTCCTCAACACATTGCTATTAGTTAATGAATGGATAATTAATTAATAGGCATGATAGAGCCAGTCACAAACTGTCTAAGGCAACTGTGAATTGCAAAATGTGGTTTAACAGTAATTATAGTCACCAAGCATGGAAAAATATGATAAACATTAATTGCATTTTTCATTTAGACTGGTGTTGATTGAGCTTCATCTAGAATCCTTCATCAGTGTTTATGAAACATCTCCCATAGGAAAAGGATCTTCAATGAAATAACTAAATCTAATATATGCCATCTAATAAAGAAAAGATGAAGGGAGGATTAAGATCATGTCTGAAATGCCAGATGAGTATTTGTATCTGATTTACTGATTAACTTAGGCCAGAACTAATTTTCATCATCATGGTATTTGCTGAGACTCTAGACACAGGAGGTCTGTGGATGCCCCGTAACTAGTGCACTAATGCTTCTCAAGTTCATGAACCATGTCCCTTCAACCTTGACACTAGTCTGAATAGAGCAAGGCCACAATATATTTTCAGTTTCTAATCCCTTGTTATCAATTGTTCAAGTACTTTGGCATTAAAAGGAGGGGGAATGCCACTCCTTTATCCCCTGCTGGTTATACCTCTCCTAAAGTCATAATCCTTGTGACAAAAATCGATTGAAGAGGGCATTGCTCTGATGAGGCTCTTTAACCTCAATCCTTTTACATACTGTTTGTAATCTGCACAGCCATACAATTATTCAGCTTCCCTTTCTTTTTATGGCATCTCTTTTCACACTTGCAAAGCTCCCCAAACTTATAATTCAGCTTCACTGGCATAAAGACAAAAAACCCTCCCAACTGTGCTTTAAAGTCATGCCACTGTTGGCCTTAATCTCCTTCTAAAGCCCTCAAATATAAATTAGGTCTGTATTCATTGTGTCCCAAAGAGCTTTCTTTTCTGAAACCAGCTCTCGCTGCCGCGGGGTCTCCCCAGCAGTTCACAATGGCCATCTGGTTGGTTTGCATTCCCAGATGGGCTCAGTCAGCACAGATTCCAGGGTCTAGGAAAAAGGATAGGAAAGAGACATTTGGTAGATGACTAAATTTAAAATTTACAGTATTGAGACAGTCTGCATTTCCTTTTCTCTCAGCTTCACCATCACCTGCAAAAGTTATTTGTGCCTAATAGGAGCTGCCATCTTGGTTAACAAACTTTATAACAGTTTATGATTTCCTGATAAAAGAACACTTTGAGACATCAAGAAATTATATTAAATGTGACAGTTTCCTTGACTTAAAAAAAAATCTGTTACAAAAATATAAACAGATGCTTGAATTATTGTGAAATAGTAAGTTTGAACAATGTGCTCTGTCCTACAATAGAAAAGTGGAAGAATGAAAAGATATGTTGTGCATTCTATTAAATAATAGTAGAAAATGATTATCTAGGGGTTAAAACATGCCAGGCAAATGTCCTGAGTAATTTACATATGTGAGCTCATTTAATCTTCATAATAATCATGTGAAGTATTCACTATTGTTTAAAAACAGAGAAGCATAAAGAAGGGAAATAATTTGTGCAAAGTGACACAGATATTGACAGAACTAGGATTTAAACTGATGGTCTAGCTGCAAAGTCCATGGTCCACTCTTGACTATCATACAATCTCCTCCACATTTTATCCTATATTCTTGATCAGACTACCTAGGTAGGTCCACATTCCAACACTTGACCTCTGTAAATTTATTTCCCCTCCAGTTAATTGTCACAACTGGCAAGCAGTGCAAGTACTTCTGATGTACAAACAGGGGCAAACCCGCCATTTGGTGATCTTCACTATCCGCCATGTTAGAGGAACCAGAACTTTGGTTGCTGATATTAACTGCTCTTAGGCTGATGGATCAAGGTGGTTGGTCCGTTCAGCCCATGCAGCCCTGAGGTTAAGCAAATAATTACTCACTGTCCCACAGTAACATAATCCAGTTTCTGCTGCACTGGGTTCCTGGTTGCACCAAAAGCTTTCTCAAACTTTCAACACCACAGACCACAAATATGTGTCTAAGAACATATGTGTTTTAAATCAATTCAGAGTCAATAATTTCGTGTCCATCCCATTTAGTACATCATTCGGAGACTTGATAAAGTATGCAAGTTAACTATGTTTTCATCAAAATACAAAAACACAGTTTAATTTCCGATATTAAATCCTCTGCCCTCATTAAGTCAGATCAGGAAAACAATGCATGATACGTTCAGGGCTATTGGATTTAATGCCTTCTACACACCAGGCGATCAAGAATTTAACCAAGAAACCCTATTTTTACCTCTATCAGATAAAGGTGCAAAATGGTGGGCTTTCTAAGGAGGCTATAACTCATAAGAAGAAAAGTCAAAATATGTGACTGGGCTACACTTTCAGGGGTGAACAGCAACAGGGAGAATCATGCTTCAAAAGAGGCTGTGCCATGACCATGACCATGGTAATTAAATTAGAAGGTGGAACTTTACAAGGAAGTGAAGTCTGGGAATTTGGAGATGGTTTGAGCTACTAAATATAGTTATGCAGAGTTTAAGTCTAATTTGCCTGGATTTCATAAAAGAAGGAAGCAACAAGAAACATCTGGGTTACAATGGGAAACAAGTTAGGCTCTCTTTCCTCCCATGATGCTAAAATCTTCCCAGGAACATCGCAGGCCTTTTAACCTCCCTAAAGTTTCCATGGTTCTCTTGCAAACAAGCACTATAAACAAAGGATAGAAATTTCCACAGTATTTTTGGGCTCCCTAAACATTAACAAGAGAAGTTACAAGATATAAAATTCTTGATCTTTTAAGGAATACCCATAAATCTTTTAATGTAAATCAGTATTTGATATCCAGCCAGAATTAAACCACACTAATAATCTCAAAGAAATATGCATTTTAGCATTTATATTATTGTTTATCCTACATATCAGTATGAATGTAAATATTAATTTTCAACCACTCAAACTACTATATAAAACCTAAACAAGTAACAATAAAATGTTTTAAATGAGAATTTGGGAAGAAATTTGATTTAAAAAAGAAAAGAAAGAAATTTAAAGGTTGTACTGCCTATGGAATATCCTCTTTTTATGTTGGCAACCTTTATGTTGGCACTTTAGCAACAGCCTCCTAAGTGGACTCTCTCCCTCTCTGCATTCATGTTGAGCCCACAAATGTGAATTATGATACATCACTGTTCCAAGCCATCAGTAGTCTCTCATTGACTACAATATTAAATAGAAACACAACATTTTATTATGGATCACATGATAATAAAATGGTCATAATTGGAATTTTGCCAAGCCAGAGTTTCCATGCTGGCTGTTTTAACTTGCATAAGTGTTCTTTTTTTCTTTTCCATTAAGATAAAAAATAAATAATAGTAACTTGGCAGTGAAATGACATTAATGATAATTTTTCCCAAGGAGAGTAAATGCATAGGTAATAAGAACTGATACTCACTGTTATAAAACTTGGCCAGGACTATTTTACAAAATTTTCTTGGCAGTATAAAGAGATCCCAAGTTGGAAAGCAATAAGAATTCTTGATTTTGAAATATTGACCAGATATTGAGGTTACAATTTTTTGCAATGACTATATTCAGGAGTTTTGTCTAACACTTTTTTTTTCAGTTTAAAATGTTTCATACATAGTCCTTATAATCTTGGAAATAGAAGAAAAATTATAATATAGAACCAAAAATAGGAGTGAATTAGAAGGAAGGAGAGATAAAATGGATAAAAAAGTAGAAAATCATGGCATCAAGATGAAAAAATGGGTAAAATGGCATGTCTGAGGATCGTGGCTGTTTTAAAAATCTCAGCAAAAGTACATTTTTAATTGAAATTTAGAGAAAATTGTAGATTGATTTGCTATTGTAAAAAATAATGTGTAGCCTTTACCCAGTTTCCTCCAAAGGTAACATTTTGAATCACATTATTGATATTGATTATAATCTACTAATCTTAGTCAGACTTTCTCAATTTTATTTACTCATTCATGTGTGTGTGTATTTGGTTCTATATATTATTTCACATATGTAGATTAATGTATCTACCACCAACAGTCAAGAAACTGAACAATTCCATCATCAAGGTGTTCTTCCTGATTTACTATTAGAATCGTACCGACCTACTCCCCACTATTCTTATTCCCTGGCAACCACTGAGCCCTCCATTTCTGAACTTTGTCATTTCAAAAATGTTACATAATTGGAATTACAAAGTATGTAACGTTTCAGGGTCGCTTTTTTCACTCAGCATAGTTCTCTGGAGAGTCATCCAAGTTGTTGCATATATATATCAATACTCTATTCCTTTTTATTGCTGAGTATTCTATTTCTTCTAAGTTGTCTAATTTTTTAGCATACAGTTGTTCATAGTATCCCCTTGTTAATTTATTAAAGGCTACAGGATCTGTAGTGATATCTCATATTTCATTCCTTATTTGGATGATTTTTTGCTTTCGGACTTTTTATTTTTATTAATGTTATTGATTCTTTAAAAAGAACAATCTTTTTGTTTCATTAACTTTATTATTTTACTATTTTCAATTTCATTGATTTATGCTCTTTATTATTTTCTTCCTTCTGCTTGCTTTGGACTTATTTTACTTTTCTTTTTCTGCTTTCTTGAGGTAAGAACTTAGGTTATTGATTTGAAAACTTTCCTCATTTATAATACAAATGCTACTACAGAAGTTTTTCTTTTAGCACTGCTTTAGCTACATCCTATATATTTTGATAAATTATGTTTTTGTTTTCATTAAGTTCTATGTATTTCTTACATTTTCTTTTTTTAAAACATTTTAAGGATTTTATTTATTTATTTGAGAGAGAGAGAGAGCATGAGAGGGGAGAGAGGCAGAGGGAGAGAGAGAGAAGCAGACTTCCCACTAAGCAAGAGTCCCACGGTGGACTCGATTCAGGACTGGATCCCAGGGCCTCGAGATCGTGACCTGAGCTGAAATCAAGAGTCAGCTGCTTAACTGACTAAGCCACCCAAGAGCCCCTTTTTTACCTTTTCTTATACTTATGGATAATTTAAAAGTGCTGTTAATTTTTATGTGTTTAGAGAATTTCCTGTTTTTATCCTGTTACTGATCTAGTTAGATTACATTCTGCTCAAAGAGCATTTCTACATTATTTCATTTTTTAAAAATGTGTTGAAGCTTTTTTGCGGTGCACATTATTTTAGTGAATGTTCCATGAGTGATTGGGAAAAATATATATATGTACATATAAAATATATACTATATATAATAAAAATATATATTTATATATAATATATATGTATTAGATCCTGTTGGTTGACTGTTCCCATCTTCATCTTTTCTTGATTTTTTTGTCTAGTATTTATATCAGTAGCTGAGAAGGGGACTTTAACACCCCCAATGATAACTGTAAATTTGGATATTTCTCCTTTCAGTTCTATCAGTTTTGTTTTATGTATTTTGAGGCCCTGTTATTTTGTGCATACACATTTGGGATTATTATGTCTTCCTGATGGACTAATATTTTTACCATTATATATTGTCCCTTTTTTGATAATAATTTCCTTGCTCTGAGATCTACTTTAATATTAACATAACCAGTCCTATTTTTTTATTTTATTAATGTTGGCATAGTGTATCTTTTTCCACCATTTTATTCTCAACTGACTTTTGTCACTGAATTTGAAGTGAGTTTTATGTAAACAGCATATAGTTGGGTCATTCTTTCTTTTAATTCATTCATGTTGGTCTCTGTTTTTTGATTGGTGTATTTAGACCATTTACATTTTAGGTAGTTATTGATATGTGACTTAATTTGCACAAATGTGGCTTAAAACAGTCTGCTGATAGTAACATTTTACCACTTTGAGTGAAATGTGGAAACCTCATTTCCTTTTAGGTAGATCTTCAGTCTCTCCATCTTTAAACATCATTGTTTAGAGTAACAGATGGGATTATAATTTTGTTTTACTCATCAAACATGATTTATAAAATTTATGAAATAAAGGATGCCCATTGTATGTATCCATAATTTTACACTTTCTTTTGTTTTTTCTTCTTTATTAATGCTCCAAGATTCTTCTATTATTTCTTTCTGTTTGAAATTTTAAGAGTAGGTCTGATACTGACAAATTCCCTTAGTTTCCCTTCATCTTTGAATATCTTTATTTCTTCTAGTTCCTGAAGAAATGTTTCACTGGATATAAAATTCACGACTTAAAAATGATCCAACTCCTATTGGCCTCCATGTTTTCAGATGAAAAATTCATTGTTGTATAAATTGGATTTTTTCCAATAAGTAAGTGTTCTTTTTCTTTGACTGTTTTCAAGAATTTTTCTTTTGTTTTTGTTTTCAAAAATAAATAATGGTGTGTCTGGTGTGGAATTTTGGGAAAGGAGGTGTGTCTTATTTAGGGTTTGCTCAGTTTTTTGAATCTGTAGATTTGTATCTATCCAAAATGTGGGATTTTTTTAGACATTATTTCTTCAAATATTCTTTCAGCTTCATTCCCTTTCTTCTCTTCTGGGAATCCAATGATACAAATATTGGATCTTTTGTTATAGTCTCACAGATCCACATCTCTGTTCAACCTTTTTTCAGTGTATTCTATTTCTGTTTCTCAGATTGGGTATATTATATTTATTTTTCTTCAAACTCACTGATTTTTATCCTCTGTCCCTTCGATCTACTGTTGAACCTATCCAGCAAGGGTTTTTAAAATTATTATAATTATTATATTTTTCAATCTTATATTTTCCATTTGGTTCTCTTTTACAATTTCTATATCTTTGTTGAAATTTTTTATTTTTTCATTTGTTTCAAAAGAATGTGTAATTTATCAATAAAGCATTTTTATAAATGCTGCTTTAGAATCTTTGCCATATAATTTGAGCATCTGATTCATCTCAGTTTTGTCATCAGTTAACATCTTTCCTAACTCAAGTTGTGATTTTCTTGTTTCTTAGTATGATAGGTGATTTTCAGTTATATCATGGAAACTTAATCTCTCATGTTAGGAGATTCTAGGTCTTACTTAAGTATTTTATTTTAGGAGACTATCACCGTGTTTAAGTTTACCACACAGTTCTTGACCTACTCTTACATGCTTTGGTTCCAATGTCAGTTTAATTTTCAGAGTTTCTGTGGTGTATTTTGGTCTGCTTGATTTTTCAGACGCTACTGAGACTCCCACTTGTCTCTTTCTGGTGCTCTTGGCGGTGGTGGAAGGAGTTTTCTTGGGACCCAAAATGGATGAAAAATATAGTGGGGTTCCCTCTTACTTGTGTTCCTGGTGGCCTTGGTATCTCTGGACAGGGAAAGGCGTCTCATGCCCATGGAGTCAAAGAGGCTTCTGAGGTCAGGCTACTTGCTGTGAGTGAGTCCTTCTTGCCTGTTCTGCCCACCTGCCCCATGTCTGTGCATGGAGGAGAAGAGTCTCATGCTCTCGAAGACAAAGAAGATCTATCACCGGCTACTTGTTTTGACTAGGTCTTTCCTGTCCATTCTGCCCACATGCTTTAGTATCTCTGTGTGAAAGATGTCCAGGGGAATAAAGTGGCTACCTAGGCTAGACCATTTGGTGTATCTGTGTTTTTATTGCCAATTCTTCCCACTGCCTCAGTATCTCTTGCTGGAGAAAGGAGTCTCAGGACCACTTATTGGTGGGGGAGCTCTCCATCAATCACCTTTGCAGGTGGTGTTCAGCTCACCTGATGCTGTCAGAGGGACTCCCTTTAGATATGGAAGAATAATGAGTCTATCTGGGTGGCTTTGGTTGCCAAGTTGGAGTCAGAAAACACTAGGTCTGAGTGACCTTCTCTGTTGGGAAGGCAAATGCATTGCCACTATGTGTTTCTTCTGGTCTTGAAGTTTCAAACCAGTTTGTCTTTTTCTTGCCACATTTTAGAATTCTCCTTGAGTTGTCCCCTGAACCATGTCCAAGACTAATAGTTGGACTTAGTGGGGAGAAATAGGTCCAATGTCATCTTGTCTGGACTATAAGCGCAACAGTACATTTAAAAAACAATTTTCCATATTATCTGTAATATTTTGCCTTTTTCTCACTTCCAATTTGCTGCCCACACACAAAATAAATCAACAAACATAATCTGCAATCTTTATGACTGTTGATATCTTTTTCATTAATTTTTAACATAACATTGATTCTTGTGTAGATATGAAAAATATAGAAATTCCACATAGAAATATAAAATTCTGGCCTATATAAAATAGGTGAAATTATTCACACACATATAGAAATCATTTATCTATGGAAACACTATTTTTAAAAGCTTAATATAGCAAATTACAATCTTAAAATGTGTATTAATCATACCTCTAAATGTATTACATATCATTTAAATAACATTGTATGATTCTAAAATCTTGGAGGACACAGATACTATATTCATTATTGAATGGCAAAAAAACATGGAAGTCTAATATCTTTAAAGGGGAGTCTATCTTTAAACAGAATTTAAGGAAAGGATTAATTGCTAACCTTTAAATTGGTGGGAAAAGATTTTAAGAATTATTCATTTTTAATTCCTTTATACACTCTTACATTGAGTGACTTTATGCAAGACTGAGTCCTAAGCAAAATTAGATATATGACTTTCTGAGGCAGTCGTATTCAAACAATTCTAGCCTTAAAATAGGATTTATCAAATAATACTACTTAAAATTTTTAACATGTCATTTTGTGTCTGTGGGCTATAGAAAATACATTTTTCACACTGATTTTTTTATAAAAGACTGTTATTTTTCTGAGGGCTCACAATCAACACTCCATCGCTTAAACAGTCCATGTATCCAGTGAATCAGATATGTTACCTGATATATTTTCAAATTTAAGTCTTCTTTGACATTTTAATATTTTAATTAGGAATTTTGTTTCTTTAGATAAGAAAGCTGTCGTTGTGAAATTGTGCATTTCAGCTCATTTGAAAGTAGCATTGTATCCGAGCTTTGGGAATAATGACTAAGGACAACAATGTTGAAAAATACATTGAGATAGGACAAAGTGTCATTTAGAAAAATTTAAGTAAAATGAAAGCAAAAGAGAGTGGTGGATTTAAAATACATCCACAAATTCTTTGATATGCTTCTCTTCAAAAGGTAGAGTTTAATTCCTTTCCCTTTGAGAGTGGGCTGGATTGGTGACTTGCTTTTATCAAAAAGACTATGAAAAAGTGATGGTGCATGATTTTCAAGATTAGATAATTAAAGAATTTGCAATTTCTCTTTACTCTCATTTGAATTAGTGGCTCTGGTGAAAGCTAGATGCCATGTCATGAGGACACTCAAGGAATTTTACGTAAAGGTCCAGGTGGCCAGGAACTGAAACCTCCTACAAAAAAACCCATCAAGGTATTGAGACCTTCTGCTAAAAGTCATGTAACTGAGCCATTTTGGAAGTGAATCCTACAGCCCTGGTTAAATTTTCAGATGATAGTAGCCCCAGCCAAAAACTTGACTTGACTCTGACCCAGAACCATGAAGCGTAGCCATCTTCAAGTCTTTGACCCCTAGAAACTATGAGAGAATAAATGCTTATTGTTTTCAGTTCCTAAGTTTCAAAATAATTTGTAAAATAGGAATAGGTAACTATTAGAAATAGCTTCCCTTGGGGCACCTGGGTGGTTCAGTCGTTTAAGCACCTAACTGCGGCTCAGGTCATGATCTCAAGGTCCTGGGATCAAGCCCCACGTCAGGCTCCCTGCTTAGTGGGGAGTCTGCTTCTCCCTCTCCCTCTGCCCCTCCCCCTGCTCATGTGCTCTCTCTCTCACTCTTGCTCTCTTTAAGTAAATAAATACAATATTAAAAAAAAAAAAAAGAAATAGCTTCCTTTACAGACCTTGACAAAAGGATCATATCCTTCAATGTCTAGAAATAAACATGGCCTGACATGTGCTAATCTTTGAAAACATTCTGGGGAAACACATAACTGTTTCCTTCTAACAAACTCATTTCTTCTTACCAATTTCACCTTACCAATATTCTTACTCTAATCCTCTACTCTATTGGATTTCTCTCCCATTGAAATTGGCATATTAGAATAAAAGATCTGGTACATTTTTGTTTAGGCAGACTTAAGTCAACTTCTCGTATTCCATTTTATGGTTTTCAATGAAGAGATTCTGCAGCAGCACTGTCTGTTCCTCAGAAATCAGACCATTAGATTTTTATTCACAAATAAGTACTTTTTTATTCCCATACCTCTGAATATTCTTGCTCTGATCTTAACATGAAATTGCATGTACCTGCAGTCTTCTTACATAAATTATTTTAGTATCACATTAAAATGGAGAATGATGTGTATTTAAAATTCTGTTTGAATGTATCAGCTCATTCACCTTTTAATACAAATTCTTCAGTGAAAATTAATGTGAAATTATCTGCAGCAAGGAAACCCGCTGAGGTCACTGGTAAGCAAAACTGTAAGGCAAATAATGACTTCCTAACTTAGACAGTCTTAGGAGTGTCATAATTCTGTCAATGGTCAAATTATCTTCTCTGAAATCCCACTGTTATGTGCAAGGAACTCCCAAACAGAATGCCCAAAGAGTAATATTAACAACCCTGGTCAAATCCAGTTTCTATATTTTTTCCATCTAACCCTTCATATGTCTTTGCGTTCTTACAAAGTGGCAAAATTGTTGTACTGTCTTAGACAGATAGTTCTCCTTGAAGGGGAAATAAACTCTATGTCTCTATTCTAAACTGGACACATATTTCTCCCACTAATTATTTCATTGCTGTTTTTTGGCTTGGCCAACTACTGTGTATTTCATGATGGCTTTTTCTAGAATAAATTGTTTAAACTCCAAAGTTGGAAGATATTTTTCTTTAAAAAGAATTGAAAACTGCTCTTCACTAAAATGGCATAGGAAAGGATAAGTCATTCCAAATATCCAAGTTATTGGTAGAACACTTTGACAGTTGCATATAATGGCTATGTTTAACTAACTTTCCAAATTTTATAATATTCTAAGTGTGATCCAAATGAAAAAATGAAATAAATGAATGTGCAAATCACATTACATGTCTTTAAGAACAATACAGCAACTCAAAGACTGCATTAAGATAAGAATTAATAATTCAGAGTATTTCATCAGAAAAAGTCTGCAAGTTGATTTGAATATTACTTTAACGTTAAATTGGAGTAAGGTACAACCAGAATGCATGTATAAAGACTCAGTGACAGTTATTAACTGCTAAAATGAAGTATTGTGGCATTTTAAAATTAAGATTAACAATTTGCCATCACACCAATCACTCTTGACACTTAAGGCTGAACTGCTTCTCTTATATTACCAAATTATGACAATACCAGCTCCTGTGTTATACTGAGAGGGACATTTCAAAAGGTTGACAACTGATCCTCAGGAATCTGAAAGGAAATATCAAGTAGGTGTTACTTATCCACATGTGAGGCTTCCAGGAAGACCGGGGAAATTTGTAAGGCTCAATATTGCTGGAAATTCACTTAATGCATTCTGTCCTTCTCCCTAGTGTCTACAGAGGAATGATTTAGGGATACCGGCTGCCATGTCTTGATTTAGAACTAAGATCTTAATCACAATAAAACCCCTGCCTTGGCAGACCTTTCCTGTTATCTTCATAAAGACCTCGGCAATAACAGCTACTCGACTCCTCACATTTTCACAGAACCACCTTATGGTTTTTCTGGGCATCCATTCTCTTTTTGGAATTTGCATTTAGACCAATTGGAGATAAGATCTGGTGCTTTGGGGAGCAGGTGCTAACAGATCCAACAAAAAGCGGAGCTGTGGAGGGCTGGAGAGCAGTGTAGGTTGAAGCAATCAATTTTATTGCAGGACACTTTTCCTCCTGCTACTAACAGCTGCTCGGAGGATAGTGGGGAAGCTACCCTGCTGAGAGATTTAAGTCAGAGGATGGAAAATCCACCTCATTTCCAGGCTGAAAGGTCCCACATTAAAAGACCATAAAGCTAAAGTCATTTAAATAGTAGCTCCAGGGGCATATTAACTTTGCCTTCTTATAAAATGTCTGTTAATATAGATCTCAAAGACAAGTTCCTGGTCACTTGAACATTCAACACAACATAGCAGCTTTTTTAACTTCGTTTCCTGCCTCAGACATTTGTGTTTGCACGCACATGCGCGCACGCACAAACACGCACGCGCGCGTGTTTGATTAAATGAGGGAAAAGAGCACGCCATCACTTTTTGTGCATGTGGAAGCCACCGTCTCCAAAAAGCTAAGACTGGCCATTTGAAACCTCGGCAAAGCATTTAAAGTAGTGAGAGGGATATGTCATCATTTATGTGGGGAAAAAAAATAATTTATTGCCACACATCGTGCTACAAGCTTCATGAGGTTTTGAAATTTCTGGATTGTGGATTTGGAATATTTCTGTCGTGGAGGAATGCCTTAGAGGAACGGATTTGGAATATAAATTGGCCTTTGAGAAGTCCAGTGAGTTAGACGGCTGGATGCATGTCAACTTGTTAAGTGCGCCACAGTCTTGGTGGAGAGACACCCGAACAGCGGGACGGCCTGTTCCTGCTGCTGTCAGCCGGATGTTCCCTTGAGAGAGGCAGCTTATGGGTGCCACACTAGAACCGTAAACTACTTGGGAAAAGTGGAGAGAGTGGGATTTAGAAATGTCTGGCAGCTCAAGGATCTGGTTTGAATGCCAAGTAGCAGCTGAGACAACTGTGTAATAGCTTTACATTCCCAAAGGAGAAAGGGATTAAAAAAAGAAAGACAGCTAGGTTCTTGTCGACTGTTTTGAGAATAGATAATGCCAACGCTTCTCAACAAGATCATTATTTTTGCGTTTTAAAAGTAATGTATAAGTATGTTTCACACCCAGGGCAAATTAAAACACTCAGGGTGTTTATAATTTATAATCAGGGTGCCTGTCTAAATGGAATTATATAAATCTGGCTGTGCAATGTGCTGCTATTAATTTTATATCCTAAAGAGAGCATGATGAATAAAATATTTGGATTACTATAGTCAATTATTGTAATATTTTGTGCAGTGTAGACATTAGTATAGGCAAATTTTATGCAAGATTTTTAAAGTATTCCCACAATATAAAAATACCAGCATCATTTTATTTTAAGTAATCATTGTTTTCGTTAAATTATTTAGGTCAGCAACATTAGATATTTAAGTAGAAAACTGGAAGACCAATAATATAATTCATCAGGTGCTTGAAATATAGCATTAAATGATCATTATAAGCAATAAGATGCTGCAACATAACATTTACTGATATCTCAAAATTAAGAAAAGTGAAAGTTGGCAATTTTGTAAAAATCAACTACTGATAGAAATGTAAATGATGTCTGGAGATGGAATTTTTCTAAATTTTTTTTTTAATTTTTTAAGTTGTTTTGTTGTGACATAACTGATTTGTCTAGGTAGGATTTGAACAGTTTGCCTAGATGAGATCTTAGTAATCTCATTTTGAAGAAAATCAAGATATTTATTTTAATACATACTCTACTTTCCAGCTTTGAAACTGTAATCAGAACTTGCAGCAGATGTTCCTTCAGTTCTAAGAACATGAATCAGCTTTTGCCAAAATCAGAGCATCCTATTTAGGGAAACTCCTCTTGGAAAAAAAAAAAATCTGATGTGATGTCTTGGGTGCAAACGAGAGTCAAAAGAACTTGCCAGAGCCTGGGCCTGGGGGGTTGTGCCCTGAAGGTGAGTCAGCATTCATTCTTCCACTCTGGTCATATGCTCTTGTCCTGATTTCCTTTTGTACCTGCCCATCTCTGATTCCTATAGCTCATCAGGAAAGCAGCAGCTGTTCGATCGTCTTCCTGAAGATGTTTAAGCCTTAAGCCTGAAACTTCACAGAAAAGGAAATACTAATTTGTAAACATCATCACCCTTCCATCCGTTTATGAATGAATTATGGGGAATACCACAAGTGATTTGTCAATACGCCAGCATACAGAAGTGTTCCCTATTTCATACCTTTTGCTCTATCTTAAGGGAGAACAGGGTCCAGATGCTTATGTAATTCCCACCTTAACCCCACACATTTTGAAAATTACCAAGGGTGAGGGTAGAAAGGAAAAATACTTGGGTAGGTATGATGCTTACCATATGTACCAGATTTCAAGTATCTTTCATCAAGCATTAAAATATTCCAGATATTTCTACATTTTTTGCCTCAAAAGTGCCTATTCCATTCTGACACTTACACCTGGAAAGCCATGTTTATGCTATTCTGTCTCTCCATTACTTTGGAAAATAGAGCCCTGACAGAGTTGGGAAAAAACCTGTGACTCTGAGGCATACTGTGGAGTCTCTTCTTATCAAATTAGCACAGTTAGACACAAATGTATTATTTTGGACACAGTACTTAGTATTGCTAATTTTATTTGATTTAGCTCAATGATAAAGGTCATATGGACAATGATGCCTAATCATTGTCAGTCTACATCCCTCAAGCATACAGACTCACTGAAGTTTAAAGATCCATGTTTTTCACAAGGGAAAATTGCAAACCAACCAGCAAACAGGACATTTTTCCATAAATGAAGGTCATCTTAAATGATCTTATGTACAATGACAAAGAAATATTCAGTAAAAGACCACATTTGTGACATAACTTCAAGGTTCCTAAAACTCACGTAATCCCCCAAAGTATGTATCCTGCAGTACAAACAACTTCCATTATTTTTGCTTCTATTATTAAATGTATGCATTTTCAGAGGGTCCTTGTGTAAGGGAAATACACTATCCAGAATGTGTAGCAGTTTATCATCTTGGCCCTCATGATCTCATTGGTACAACTAGATTTTTTTTTTAGATTTCCACCAGAGATTAGGAACTATAACAAGATAAGTTTTTGAGAGGAGTGTGTGCAGTTTGGTAAAGTCCTAAATGCAATGCACATTGTAAAATGAGATATGTAGGAGTGCCTGGGTGGCTCAGTTGGTTAAGCGACTGCCTTCGGCTCAGGTCATGATCCTGAAGTCCCGTGATGGAGTCCCGCATTGGGCTCCCTGCTCAGCAGGGAGTCTGCTTCTCCCTCTGACCCTCCCCCGCATGCTCTCTCTCTCTCTCAAATAAATAAATAAATAATCTTTAAAAAAAGAAAAATAAAATAAAATAAAATGAGATATGTAATTGGGGTAGTAGAGGGAGATCCCTTGGGCAGCCAGAAGCATGAGCTCATGAGGACACTGGATTTCTAGTAGAGGTTATTCAGGAAAAGGACAAAGCTCTACATCAGTATTTTCAGCTGCATTGTGTCCCCTCCAAAGTCATATGTTGAAGCCCTAACCCGCAGTACCTCAGAATGTGACTGTATTTGGAGATAGGGCCTTTGAAGATGTAATTAAGATAAAATGAGATCATATGGGTGGGCCCCAATTTAATATGACTGATGTGCTTATGAAAAGAGGAGGTTAAGACACAGACAGACCAGAGGAATACACCATCTACAAACCAAGGAGAAAGACTTCAGAAGAAGCAGCCCTGCAGACATTGATCTCAGGTTTCTAGCCTCCAGAATTGTGAGAGAAAAAAAATGTCTGTTGTGCAAGCCACCCAGTCTTTGTGTTAGCAACCCTGGCAAACTAATAGGGTCTTTTATTATTTTTTTTTTTCAGCATGTGGGCCAGAATGGGAAGCCACCCTTAGGCCTAATAGCATATTACACATAGTTTAAAATTTCAAACATAATTTAATGCAATTCAACAAGATCAAAGAAGTAGCATTCAAAAAACACAATAGGACTGAAGTCAAGAAAAAGAAGGAAATGACAAAATAGGAAGAAAGACTCCAAAAGGCCAAGTCAGAAAAATTGTGAATGGGATGGCTTAAGCCAGGAAAAATGAGACAAGGGGAAAAACATATTAAGAAACAAATAGTATGTAGTATGTGGTCCCTAGTGGTGATATTGAATTGGCATTGCCAATAGCATGGAGAGTATAAAATGAAGTAAGACACGATGTTTTGATGTCCTGAGTAATGAACTCTTGGGCAAGGTATCCAAATTATAACTACAAATATTATATTTTAGTTTAAAAATACTATTATTAAGCAAAATTGAAAAAGAAAAGCTTGGAGTTTTGGTTGAAAGGCCATTTGGAATCAATGAATGAACTGAATTATATAATATGTTTTTAAAACATACAACTACATTATGTACTTATCCTTAACTGTTTATCAAACTAGGCTGACAAGAGAGCAAGTGAAAAAACAATTCAAATATAAAAGAAGCATAGTCTATAGCATCCTTTATTATACTATATGCTAAATTCCATGCTAGTAAGTGATTTACTGAAAATGGGGCTTTTTTTCCTATTTTTTCTGTTATTACTTGCACTATTTATATTCATCATAACTAAAGAAAGAACTAACAAGTTGTGGTAGCTAAGCCTACCTGAGGAATTAACCATTCCATAAGACATGACAGTAGACATGAACACCAGTGTGGAAGGCATAATAAAGAGTATGGGGGTAAATAGTGTTTCGGGGTTAATTTAAAATGAAACAGGGTTTAAAAGGTAACAAAATGTAGCTAAAGTAGTTTTCTAATAAATCCATTGCTTAGGTATTACTGAGCACAAAATATATAAAAGTAGTCAGACAACCCTGGGGGCACCGGGATGGCTCAATCGGTTCATCGTCAGACTCTTGATTTTGGTTCAGGTCATGATCTCAGGGTTGTGAGATCAGTCCCGCATTGGGCTCCATGCTGAGCGTGGAGTCTGCTTAATATTCTCTCTCCCTCTCCCTCTACCCCACAACAGCGCCCCCCAACGCCGCTCACACATGTGCATGTTCTTTTTCTCTCTAAAACAAAAAAAAGAAAGAAAGAAAAACAAATGGTAGAACTAGTGCTGAATGTTTTAAATAAACATTATTCCAGACCAGCAATATGTCTTAGGAAGATGCTATAGTGGAACCAAAAACTTAATCAGAGAAAGTGATTATGATGCTGATGTTCTCCAGGAAAATAAAGGTGATGCAAATAATGTAGCTGTAATAGTATGATTATGAATTTGAATGAATATCTTGAGATTGCTAATACACTCTATTTCTTTATATTAGGATCTCATTGTTTAGAAGCTTATTATATGCCTGGCAGTATATTACATGTCTCCCAAAGATGGTCTTCAACCCTCAGACCAACACCATAATGCAGATACTATTATCCTCTTCGCTACAAACTGGAGGACAGAGAAAAGATTGTCAATATTGAAAACATTATATATATTTTCTTCTTCCTGCAAACCATTGTTGATTTACCAGCTCCACCTTACAGAGAGCTGCAGGTCTAACTCTCTTTGGAAAATATTTCAGAGTTTTAAAGGTTGTCTCACTTTCCATAAGTAAGAAAATATAATTTTAAATCCCTCTGTTTTGTTCACTATGTAACTCTATAAAGCATAAGCCACTATTGCTTGTGCCTGCAAATTTCATTCGGAGCCTAACCTCTAAGTAATAATAAGCACAGCTCAACAAAGGCCTAGCACAAAAGTCATTCTTGGCGTATATGAATGATCCGTTATGGAAATACTGAAGCATCTCTTAAAATTATGTTCTTGCCAGTAAGAATTATGTTTCTTACTCTCAAGCTTGATTTTTTTTAAAATTGAGATTATTGAGGAAATAAATGTCTTCATTCTTTTAAAAAAGTACTTTATAGCTTTAAGAAGTTACCTATATAATAAATCTTTAAAAAAAAGTTACCTAAATAGCACACTAGATTACATTCTTAGAAATATTCCTTGAGCATTTTAATAATATATTTTGAAATCTCTCATCCAAATGTTACCTTTACAATATTCCTGCCAAGGGGGATTTCTTGGCTATGCTTGATTCTTTTATATTTATCTGATAACTTATTTGGGCTAACACACCCTTTATTAAAATTCCACAATGGACTGAAAAAAGAGAATTTCTCAAAGTGCCTCACCGAACTAGAGAATGTCTGAAAACAGAGAATCAATAGCCATAAAATCTAATGCATAAGGAAAAAAATGATTTTCTACTAAGTCAACATTGCCAAATTCACCTGCAGCATTCTACAATTTTGTTTTTATCTGTAGAATGCTTCTCAATGTCTTCTTAGGAAAATTTATGTTACTGTTATTTTCACAGTTTAAATGTGTTTTCCTGCACCCTTCCTAATGCAATCTAGAATTAATCAAATGCATGATGAAAAGAATGAGGGAAATAATAGTAAGATGGCTTCATTTCATCTCCATGATTTCAGCTTACTAGGGGTGACCGAACAGAGAAATGATGACTTCCAATGACAGGTCACATGAAAGTGTTAAGATAACAAGAACCTCATTTGCTTGAAGCTGCCAAAAGTCGGTAAGCTGGCCAAAATGTTAAATAATAACTGCATGATGAATGTGTCCCACTTTTGGCCTAACCATAAGATGCTGTTAAATATTTAAATGGAGAACATGCATATAAGTAGATATATATGTCAAATTTAAAGATTCATACCCAAAATATTTTGATTAAGTGTTAAAAGGTTTTATTCATTAGGATGTTGTAATATAATTTCATAAAATTTTACTACATTTTGGTCTACTCATGTCTTTGGAAACAACCCAATTGAAATTCTGTGAAAAATCTACTTACAAATGATCAAATAAAAGAGACTTACTAATCTCAACAATTTATTATTCCACAATGTTAATATATCATACAAAAACTACAATAAGAAAAAATTCTCAACTTTTAGATTGAAAAAGAAAGACAGAAGTTAAATATTTCCTTTTCCATCAAAGTGCTATGAACTTGAAAGGATTTGCAAAGTGGAAACAGGTGTAGTCAACTGTTGGGAGTATTTTTAAAATTGTTTGACACGTCATAATAGTGTGATCCAAAACTGAAACTTGACAGTACTATAAGCATTGGAAGATCATAAATCACTTTAGACAGCACACCACAGTCTTAGTTTTTGCACACTGAAAGTATTTTGTGATACTTTGTATTTTTAATATAAGAAAACATTAATATTTTTAACACAAGAAAGCCCTTTATTAATTTTATTAATATGAAAAATTTGGTATTATTTTGCCTCCTAATGTATAATAATATTACAATTACTTATACACACAATAATTGTGATATTGTGTATTAGGAAACATAATAATACCAAGTCTAAAGAATAAGATGAAAATTTCACTTTCTTCCCATATCCTCAATACATTATATATAATCCCATAGTGTTTGTAAAGCAGTTAAATATTTTTTTCTGCTTTGGCATATTTTATTAAAGGCTGGACATTTATGAATGATGATTTCAAGTGGACTTCATACATACGTATGCATTTTATAATTGATTTAATTGATGCATAATTAAAATTACAAAAAAAAAATTAGAAGACTTAAAACAAAAACTTTCATACTAATTTTGGTTTTGTAAGAATTTACAATTTCATGTAAATGATAATAATTTCATATTTTACAATAGCATTTTTTCAATGTTCCCAATTTTTTTCATAGAAACAATTTCAAAACAACTTTATTTATCACCATAATCTCATAGTAACACTGTGAGTATAAAGTAATCCAGGTCAGAAAAATGGCACACAGGATGCTGGCTCCCTCTCCTGCCCCCTGCATCACTCTCAGAGTGATGTTCCCACTCCAACTACAAAGTGTCAAAAGTTAAGTCATGCGGATTTCTTAAGATTGCCTCATAGTGACTCAAAAGCAACTTGTTATTGCCTTTCAGTATGTTAAGAAGCAAGAATAAAGTAAACCTATTTTATATCAAAAATGGATATTTTAACATGAGCCAAAAATGTTTAATTATTAAATTTAATTAAGCAATTTGCTTCAGGTTAGCCCAAAGGGTGTCTTTGAAAACTTGACTGTTGGCATACATATATCCAATTCTCAAAGAAATAATAAACAATTTAACATTAAAAAAAAATACTTTTGTCAATGCTCATCTGTTCAAGTTTTTAACCCCCTCTGGTCCCAAGAGATTTCTGCTGTTTTCCACTTAATTTCTTCATCTCTTTTTAATTCCTACTTCTACTAGAAATTTTTAACATTGAACTATGCTTTTTTAACGCTTAATGATACTAACAATCTATGCTAGGACTTGATTTTATTTTTCCTGTTCTCCAAGGAGTCCCTTTCTGTTGTGAAGTTTTCAAAATCTGAATACATTTCATGGATTGAAAACATCCAAACAGTCTCTAGCAGGAAAATATATAGCCCACAGTCCTTTAAAAATGCGGACAATAACAGCTGGGATTTATAATAACAAATGAAGGGAAAGATGAAGGAAATATACAAATCATAAGCTCCAAGAAACACATAAATCTTTATGACGTTTTATCATAACTCAGACAGAACGTTATCCTTTCAAAACCTGCCAGATCACGCCAGACATTATACCCGGTTTAAAACTCAGGTGCTTTGAAGTTATCTTTGAAGATCTCTCGGTTTTGGAGTTTTGGTCACTCCTCAGATCACAGCAATGTCTGCATTAGTTCTATGCGGTCCTATTGTTTCCCTATGTCAACCACTGTGTCTTCGTCCCTTTAATACAAAAATACATGGTTCTGTTATCTATAATAGATAATATGAAAGTGTTATTTCCTGCATGAAAATGTTAAATTTATAAAAGATAATAGAGTAAACTGAACTTGGTAGATTGCAAAGAGAAAACTTTTTTTTTCCCCAAACTACTGTCCCCTTCAAATTCACTCTGTCTACTTAATTTTTCTTGCCTGCAGATGAAATTTGGGCCAGAATGTATACCTTTTCTCATTCAAAAATTGTTTCAAATGTCTAAGTGCCTAACACTGTTATAGATGCTTAGACACACCAGTGACCAACACCAAAGTTTCCTAAAGAGCTTATATTCTAGTTGGAGAAAGGCATCAAAAGTAATTCTATGGAAAAAATTAAAATAATCAATCATGGTAAAGGGAGTCGAAAGATCCAGTTTGGGGAAGTGAGGAGCAGTAGGGGAGATGTGGGAGGAGGTCAGAATTTAGTATTAATTGTGGTGATCAGGTAGGGCTCATTGAAATGGTGAGATTTAGACAAGGTGACAAGTTTAGCCAAATTGATATCTGGTAGAAGAACATTCCAGAATAGATAGAGCAAAAACCTTAAAATAAGAATATATCCAGTATGCTCACATAACATCAAGGAAACCAATGTGCTGAAGCTGACTAAGCATGTGTGCAAATGGTAGAAGTCAGAGAGGTGGGGTGGGTGACAGAACATGAGAGACCATATTGGCCATTTTCTGGGCTTCGGCTTTTAACCTGAGTGAAATGGAGATATGACAGAGTTTGACTTATATTTTACAGGGAAAACTCAGTATACAGGCAAGAGATGAGGATAATTCAGACCAGGGAGGTAACAGTGGAGGATATCTTCTGAAGACAGAGCTACCACCATGTCTTAACAGATTTGATACAGAATGTGAGAGAAAGAAAGGAGGTAATTATTGCTCCAGGGGAGCTGGTACATGAGGAAGAATGGAAGTGAAGCAGATGTCCAGAGGACAGATTATTTGGAATATTAAAAGTTTTATACATGCTACATTTGTGATGTCTATTAGACAGTCTAGTAGAGATGTTGAGTAGGCAATTGGACATATGAGTTTGTAGCTTAGGAGCACAATTTGGGCAAGAGGTATAAAAAATTGGGGAGTCATCAGCATATGTTTTTAAAGTTACAAGGCTAGATGAGATCACCATAAATCTTTAGCTAAAAAAGAGAAGTCTACAAGCTAAGCTCTAGGCCAGTGTGAATGGGTCAGTTAAAAGAGAATGAATTGACAAAGGCAACAGAACAACCAGTAAGCTGGGAAGAAAACCAATCAAGTGCAGTGATTTGGAAATAAAATTTTATTTTATTTTTTTTTAATTTTTTAATTTTTTTTTTTAAAGATTTTATTTATTTATTTGAGAGAGAGAGACTGAGAGAGAGAGCACATGAGAGGGAGGAGGGTTGGGAGGGTCAGAGGGAGAAGCAGACTCCCTGCCGAGCAGGGAGCCTGATGCAGGACTCGATCCAGGGACTCCAGGATCATGACCTGAGCCGAAGGCAGTCGCTTAACCAACTGAGCCACCCAGGCGCCCTGGAAATAAAATTTTAAAAGGTAGTGTAGAGGAAGAGAGGGATCAACTATACCAGTGCTGCCAATAGGTTGTTATCGTGTAAGAATTCAGATATATAGCCAGAATTACATTTTTGTTCTGAAAACCAGTGATCAAATTACCAACCAGCATCACTTTTAAATAAAAGGTCTATCAAAAATTACAGAGTTGCTTTTAACATCTCTCTGCTGTCTGTTGAAACTCTTGATTTTAGTAAAGATGTTATTATTCCATACATGAGATGTATCTGAATTGGATTTCAGCACCAAAATTTCCATGATAGTGGTGGTTACTGAACCTGAATCTACAATTTTGGGCATCCTCCAATTGCTTTTTGCTCTTGAATAGAAGGAATTTTGGAGTAAAAAAAATCTTTAGCTCATTCTTCTTTCTCTGAAACTTTATAGACTGTTTCAACGTATGTTCAATACCATATTTATGGCTCTGCCTGACTCAGAAAACTGATTGTATTTAATCCTCTTATTATTACCTTTGGGAATAATACAGAAGTGCATACTTTGAAATTTTTTCCTTAATATTGAAGCTTAAAAGACCATAACAAAACTATAACACAATAAAGGATGTCTGCCAAATGCCAATCAATCATTTTCCAAAGGGGTCTTTTGGGGAAATTACAAATAAAATCTTTCGTAAGTGCTTTCTACACATTAATGCTGGAGTTTCTCAAGAAAAATCTAAAGGCATTCTTAGACTTTTTGGAGCATAAATTCACACTTGGTATTACTTTTCACTGACTCTCTCAAACCTGAAGCATCCTAAACCCAGGGTGCCCAGACAATATCTTGCCTTATCAGTAAAGATTACATAACTAGATTTTACAATAGTGCCTCTAAGTTTTATTTTATTTTATTTTATTATTTTTTTTAAAGATTTTATTTATTTATTTGAGAGAGCGAGAATGAGAGAGAGTACATGAGAGGGGGGAGGGTCAGAGGGAGAAGCAGGCTCCCTGCCGAGCAGGGAGCCCGATGCGGGACTCGATCCCGGGACTCCAGGATCATGACCTGAGCCGAAGGCAGTCGCTTAACCAACTGAGCCACCCAGGCGCCCTCTAAGTTTTATTTTAAAAGATTTCTCAATTAAACCTAATCATTTAAAAATCCTTTTAAAAAAAGCAAAAGTTTTTCAAACCATGACTTTTATTATAAAATCATTTTAATTTTTAGCAAAATATGATTTCTTTATAAAAGGAATGGATTTAATACAAAAAAGTAGCATTTCCATTTTAATAAGAAATACCAATATAAATTATTACATATATGATACTATCCAGGATGCCCAGAACACACAACTCAATCAATTTTCAAACAATCTTCTGATTTTAGATACAATTATGTTCATTTTATGAATAAGCAATTATGTTGCCCAAGTCAAATCTAATAGGTTTAAGTGAATACTGCCCCTTAGAAAGCCCCTGCGATACTTGTTGTTCTAGAATATGAGTGTCAATCCTGGACCTGATATCTATGGTTTCTATCATCTTTAGAGATTCATTTAGCCACTCAAGAATCTTAATTCCTTCACCTGTTAAATAATAACATTATTCCATGTAAATTGTCTTTATTTTTAAGTGCATTATAGTTGAAAAAAATGTATAATGTAAAATGTAAAACTATATTGTAAAAAAAAAAAAATCCAAACACCTCTTAAGTCTACTCTGGCAGACATTGCTAGTTACATTAGTCAGGATTCTCCAAAGTAACAGAACCAATAGGATGTATATATAGATAGAGAGATTTATTTTAAGGAATTGGCTCATGTAATTGTAAAACTTGGCAGGTCCAAAATCTGCAGGGCAGTTTGGCAGGCTGCAGATCCAGGGAAGAGTTAATGTTGTTGTCTAGAATCCAAAGGCATTCCAGAAGTAGAATTTCTTCTTCTTCTGAGAACTTCAGTTTTTACTCTTAAGATCTTCAACTGATTGGAAGAGACTCACCCATATTATGGGAGGTAACTGTCTTTACTCAAGTCTACTGTTTTAAATGTTAATCATATCTAAAAAAATACCCTCACAGACATCTAGAATGGTGTTTGACCAAACAACCAGGCATTATAGCTTAGCCAAGTTGACACATAAAATTAACCATTAGAGTCTACCCTTTGTCATTTAGGCACCCATATGCATCTCTTTAAATATACTTATTCTCAAAATAAAGACAATAAGAAGGCCATATTTCCACCTTCCATTCTCCTGTGTACATCTGAAAATACACAAATACTTTCCCAGAAGAGTATGTGAAGTCCTTAGGTGATGTTCACTCTTCTCCTTGATGACCTATAATTTAATTATTATGATGTAAACTTAATACATGCTATGCTTTTATGAAAAGAGGATATGAAAGGGAAGAAAACAAAGATATTGCCACACACACATATTCTTAACAAAATAAGGAGGTAATACCCATAACAATTATTGTCCTTGTCTCTGTAACTGGTCACATGGCCATAGCTGGCATTTATAACTACCTTCTTCAGTAATCTATTTCTTTTGCAATCAGCAGGTGCCTCAGTTGGTCATGGATCTTTACCAGGTAGAATTACCCAAATTTCCATTCCTGAGGGTCTGGTCCACTATTAGTCCTGCCTGAACTGATTTATAGTTTTCCATTGACTCTAATCACAAGGCATGGTAGTACTAAGAGATGCCCTAAGGAATCTCCTGTATTCCAGAGATACTCCTCCTTATCCCCATAGTAGAGTAGTAGTCCAATTTCCTCTTTGATAATCAGAATCAATCATACAGCCATTATAGTAAATATCTCCTTTACTTGTTGATTCAAAGGCATCAGAAGCTCAAAGTGGTTAGGTAGCAGTTCTAACTTCAGTTTAGTGAAACATTTCTGTGTCTCTTGATGGAGGCATTTCTCCCTTTGGAATTAAGACTTCTTAACCAGTAGGGTATAAAGATATGTGGACAAGGAGCAAAAGTTTTACTATCAGATCATTAGAGGTAATAATGAGTGGTGCTACTCCCATTTCTACCCCTTAATTTCTGGATCCATGAATCCTGATTATGGAAGAAACAGCACCACATGTTGAACACTGATTTAGGGTATGTGCAAACACCCGAGAGCCTTGCCACAGCCCTGTGAGGTGTTGCCACCTAGCTAGAACGGCAACTGAATCTTCACAAGACTATTCCACCACTCTATCAAGCCAGCTGCTTCACACAGGCAGATCTTGGTAAGACCAGTAAATTCCAGGAGAATGGGCCCATTTGCTGTGAAGTGAGTTCCTTGATCAGAATCGACACCATGTGGACTACCATGAGAGTAAATAAGGCATTCTCTGGGTCCACAAACTGTAGTTTTGGCAAAAGCATTGCGTTTAGGGAAGGCAAATCTGTATCTAGAGTGTCTATTCCAGTAAGAACAAAATGCTGACCTTCCATGATGGAAGTGCTCCAATGTAATCAACCTGCCCCCAGGTAGCTGGCTGATTATTCCAGAGAATGTCTCCATAACAGAAATTCAGTGTTGGTCTCTGCTGCTGGCACTCTGGATTCTCAACAGTGGCGATAGCCAAGTTGGCCCTCATGAGTAGAAGTTCATATTATTGAGCCATACATAACCTGCCACCATGGCCACTTTGTTCATGAGCTCATTGGTCACTGACAAGCGTGGCTAGGAAAAGAAGCGAACTGGTATCCACAGAATGGGTCATCCTATCCACTTGATTATTGAACTCTCCTTCTACTGACATCATTCTTTGGTAAGCATTCACATGGGACACAAATACTTTCACATTTTTCACCCATTCTGAGAAGCCTATCCACATACCTCTTCCCTAATCTCTTTCTTATTAATTTTCCAATCATTTTCCTTCCAAGTCCCTAACTATCTAGTCAAACAATTGGCAACTGGCCATGAATTGGTATATAATTGCACATTTAGCTATTTCTCCTTCCACAAAAATGAATAACCAGATACAGTATTGAAGTTCTGCCCACTGAGAAGATCTCCCTTTACCACTTCAGGGATGTCCCAGGGAAGGGCTATAGTGCTGTGGCTATCCACTTCCAGATGGTGTCTGCCCATCATACAGACCCATCTCTAAACCAGGCCCAAATTTTCTCTTTCTCTGTCAATTTATCATAAAGAACTTCCTATGAAGTCATAGCTGCAGGTTGTGAGAAATAAGGCAATGTAACAGGAAGGAGTGGGGACTGTGGGCATTTGGGCCATTTCTTAATTGAACGTACTTGATCCTCCAGACCTGTTTGAACCCAATTTCATATGCACTACTTGCATTTGATGGTGATGTGCTGCTGTGCACACCCAACTTCATGGCTTGGTGGGTCAGACAGCATCCAGTTCATGATGACATTTCAGGTTGCCTGATAACTTAGTGGCTCATTGTTAGCATTCAGTCTCTACTAAGGCCTAATAGCAAACCAAAACCTGTTTCTCAAAAGGAGAATAATTATCCACAGAAGATGACAAGGTTTTCCTCTAAAATCTGAAGGTTTTAAGCTGTTATTCATCTATAGGGGCCTGCAAAGTCTCCAAATGAAATCCTATTAACTGACCCAAAAGCACCATTGGATCCATGGCCCAAGTGACAGAGCAGCTAGCATGGCAGACTGAACCTGTCACAGAGCCTTCTCTTGCTCTGGACCCCAATCAAAAGAGCAGTTTTTTGGTCACTTGGTAAATGGACTCGAATAACATACCCAAATGAGAAAAATATGTTGCCTCCAAAATCCAAAGAGACCCATTACATTTTATGTATATTTTTGGGTTGTTGGAGGGGCCAGATGAAGCAATTTATCCTTCACTTTAAAATGGATATCTTGACATGGCACACACCACCTGATCCCTAGATATTTCACTGATGTAGAAGGCCCCAGAAGTTTTGTCAGATTTATTTCTCACCCTCTGATATGCAATGTCTTACCAATAAGTCAAGGGCAGTTGTTGCTTTTTGCTCATGGCACTCCATGGCATGATGTCATAAACATAACTACTGGTGGGATATCTTGTGGAAGGGAAAGGTGATCAAGCTTCCTGCAAACTAAATTATGACATAGAGCTAGAGAGCTGATATATCCCTCAGGTAGGATAGTGAATGTGTATTGTTGCCTCTGCCAGCTGAAATCAAACCATTCTGCTGGTCTTTACGAACATGGATGAAGAAACATAATTTGCCAGGTCAATACACATAGGTACTAGGGAATGAGTTAATTTGCTCAAGCAATGAAACTATGCCTGGTACAGCAGCTGCAACTGGAGTTACCAGCTGGTTATGCTTACAACAATCCACTGTCATTCTCTAAAATTCATGTTTTCTGCACAGCCAAATAAGCAAGCTGAATGGGAATGTAGTGGAATCACCAGCCGCCCTGCGTCTTTCAAGTCATTGATGGCAGCTGCAATCTCAGCAATCCCTCCAGAAATTAGGTATTGTTTTTGATTTCCTATTTTCCTAGAGGGGCAGTTTTCCTATGTAAAGGCTTCCACTTTGCCTTTCTCACCTTAATAGCCCTCATTCCATAGATCAAGAAACCAATGTAGGGATTTTGCCCATTGTTAAGTATGTCTATTCTAATTATGTATTCCAGAACTGGAGAAATAATCACAGGATGAGCTAAGGGACCCATTGGACCCACTGAAATGGATCTGAGCTAAAACAAAACAAAACAAACAAACAATAACAACAACAACAACAAAAAATGAACTCCTAAAGCTTCTACTCCACCTGGTAGGTCACAATGGCATTTTGGGTCTCCAAATGGGTCTCACCCCAGTTCAGAGCCAGTGTTTAGGAATCCCTGAAAAGTCTGATTATTTCTTTTTCCCCAATGTCCAGTCACCCAGTAAAAGGGTGTAGATCCCTTTGGGAAAGACTAGGAGAAAGAGTAATGGTATAAATTTTGGGTGGTGTAGCTGAGTCCTTACTCAAGAGGACTCAGCTTCCTTTTCATTCATGGGGCTCTGGGTCTATAAACTGGCTTGAGTCTTAGAATTGTTTGAGGGACCATGACTCTCTTGTTTTTATTATTCAAGTTTTTATGATTCAAGACTTTTATTTACTAGGCCTATAACTCTTTTGTGTATACAAACCAAGGAAGAATTTAGTAGATTTCACATCTATTTCACTTCTAGGAACACCATGATGCCATAAATCTTTACCAGTCAGACTATTCTGATTACTGGTTTGACTTTGTTGTCCATTATGATAACCACACCCACCTTGCCTTTGGTGATCAAGGGTTGCCTCTTGGCTCTTGCCACCCCAAGATCCAACAAGCCCCATTGCATTTAGGTTTCCCAATTCATATAATTTCTGACCTACAGAGAATAGTGACCACAGAGCTCTTCAAAGATGCTTGTCACATCACAAATTTATTTCTCACAGTAGTGATGACAGGTGTGTTCTCTAGATGCACCTAGGGTGGGTGAGCAGGTCTTACATGATAACACCATTCATACATTCTCATCTCTCTAAACCTTTTGATTACTTCCTCTACTATATACCAAGGTACTTCTGGTATTTCAACTTATTTAATATAGGTCACCTTTTCGTCCATATTTCAGCCAAACAACCAAACAAACTGTTAGAGCCTTATCTAACCCTCTGAGCTGCAATGTTAAATCCGGAATCTCTGCTTATTGATATATATCAATAAATTAAGCCTGATCCAACTTTATGTTCCTTCTACCATTATTCAAAGCCCTTAATAGCCATTCTCACATGTACTTCCTGGATTTCTGTCTGTATAAATTGGAAACGTCGGATGGTTTTTGAGATCACCTCCTCATGGTCCCACTTTGTACCTCAACTTTCAGTGCCTGCTGGGAAGTGAGTTTAGTCTAGAAGAAAAGAAGTGGGTCCTGAGGAGAATCTGCAGTGTTTTGCAGGGAAACTGCTCCACAGGAGGCCATTATGGGTTCTTCAGGCATATCAGCATTAATCTCCTCAGGTGGGGGTAGGACAGCTGAATCTATGGACAAAAAATACTAGAAGTATTAGAGGTTCACTGTCCCCAGTCTCATCAGGATCTTCCTATATGGCCCCATTCTAGCCTTCAGAATTCTATTCCTTCTCAATCAATGCCCTCACTTTACCAGTAGATATTCTGTGAGGTTTGGAATCAGTTTGTGTTGTAATTCAGCCAGTAGCAGGATGAGACTCTGGGTCTGGCTTTCAGCAATCTCTGTGGCTACAGGATATAAAGGTTTCTGTCAGGGCAGACATAGAATCTTTCAGGTTACTTACTGGTACTCAGACTGGGAATTCAAATCCTTGAACTCATCATTTTCTTTCCTCACTTTTTCCAGCACAATTAGGAGCAAACAGCCAATTTCATTATACTTGTTAGTTTGACAAAAATGTTGTAAGGTATCAGGTACACGGTCAGCCTAAAACTTGCCTTCTATAAACCTTTGATTAGGAGTATCCAAGATGATATTTTGCATATCTTTATTGCCACATCACACCATGAACTATCATTTACTACTGGAAATACAGTCATTAGTGCTTTTATAACTAATCAGATTAGAGACTCAATTCCAGAAAAGTCAGAATCAATTCGGAAAACTATCCTTAAGATTTGGTTCTTCTAAACCACTCTCAGGTGGTTTTTCAGAATTCTCAGAATTTTTCAGAGAAATGCAATCAATAAGCTGTATAGATAGATAAAGAAAGAGAGATTTATTTTAAGAAGTTGGCTCACATGATTGTGGGGACTGGGAAGTCTAAAATCTGCAGGGCAGGCCAGCAACTAAAAACCCAGGTAAGAGTTGATGTTGCTAGCAGTCTTGAGTTTGGAAAATTTGTTCCTCTCAAGAGAACTCAGTCTTTTCTCTTAAGGCCTTCAGGTGATTGAATGAGGCCCACTCACATTGTGGAAGATAATCTGCTTTACTCAAAATCTACTGATTTAAATGTTACCCACATCTAAAATATACCTTCATAACAACATCAACACTTGTGTTTGACCAAACGACTGGGCACCATAACCTAGCCAAGTTGACACATAAAATTCACCTTCATACTACCCAATGTCTATTTTTCTTTCTTTTTTTGTAACCAACAGAAACTAGATTTTGTTTAGAACAGCTATAAACAATTACATCTCTCAACCTGTCTTCCACTTCTGACCAGTGAAATTTCAGCAGAAATCTTTAAGTATGGATTCCAGAAAAACTCTTTAAAAATGTGAGACCAAGGGGTGCCTGGGTGGCTCAGCTGGTTAAGCATCTGCCTTCGGCTCAGATCGTGATCCCAGGGTCCTGGGATCGAGGTCCACATCGGGCTCTCTGCTCAGCAGGGAACCTGCTTCTCCCTCTCCCTCTTCCTGCAACTCCACCTGCTTGTGCTCTCTCACTCTCTCTCATAAATAAATAAATAAACAAATAAAAAATAAATATATAAAGTGAGACTAAGTTGGCACCTCATTTTGTCATTTCCCTTGCCCTTCTTCTTGCCAAGACTACAGAATATGTGGGGGCTGGGAGACAGTGGGGGAGAAGAAGTCATCTTCTGAAATATAAGATGACAATGTTGACAAGAATGCCTCACACAAAACATGGCAGAGCAGAAAAATAGAAGTTTGGATCCTTGACGTCAGAGTGGAACCACTTTCCCTAGACTGTTAACTTCTGGGCTTCTTTCATGTGAAAAAAATTAAATCCCTATTTGATGAGTCTCTGAAATAAGATCTCCTAATGTATTACCAATCTATGCTAGACACTTAACTATTTCATTTACAGCCTTAATAGTTTAATTTTTAATATTGGGCAGATAAGTTTTTTTCTTTGAAAAAATGCATAATTACCTTATAGTCAGGGTTTTCTTTAATATCAAGAAATATATTGTAGCTTAGATGCAGATGATGTTAATATTTTCCTCAAATGTTTGTTATGAGGATTAGTTATAATAATATAAAGTTGCTTTTGTAAAAGAAATATCATTTAAACAGTTATTAACAATTTTAAACATATATAAAGAAAACAGATTAATTGATATCTGTTTCATGTTCCCCACTATATGATTGAACCAGGACTAGGGCTCAGATATTCTGATACTCAACTAGTTTCTTAAGAACTATAGTCCATCGGAATCTTGTATTTCTTAGGTAGATGATAACCAGATAGATCACAAAAACAAGAGAGAAGAAGAAAGAGAGAAGGAAAGAGAGAGACAAAGATATTGAAGAAATTTTTAATATATACTTTACTCAAACAAAAATTTAGGAAAGAGATAGAAAAGATTCTCCCTAAGCTAAAAATTTTCTTAAAAAATTATTTTCAAAGCAAGAAGTAAGATAATCTTTGAAACCCTAGAGGTTTTTGTTTTAGCAAAAGCAATATGACTCCTATAACTTGGAATATAGATCTGAAGCTCTAGCTCTGGGAGACATTTGTTGCCAACAGTGTCCAAGAAGTATCACTTTGTGTGAGGTATTAAACCAAATGTCATGAAAAGGTTAGTTCTTAGAATATTAGAAGAATGAGGATTCTAGACTATGAGAAGATATTTCATCTGGTTGCTTTTTTCCCAGGAATCTGAGATTCTACAATATTAGAAAAATGTCATAGGCTCTACATCCCCTGGCTCTTTTCTCATAAATACAAGAGACTTTAACTCCCATGTAAAGCCATAGCTCTCTTAAACATGACAATTAGGTAACAAGGTCATACCTGACATACAGCAGTCATCTTTGAGCAAAAGGGAATAGAAAAAATTCCCTGGAAGAAAGATGAGAAGTCAGAACAAACTTTTGCATCCACGAGAAGGTCGTACTAAATCCAAGTTAAATTAACAATAACATTTCTCTTCATAAGTTGAGCAAATGTACGAAATAAACTACCAATCCCTCTTCTGTGCTCTAAGGACGGGCCAGGGCTTCTAGAATTCAAATGAAGAGGTATAGAGACAGAGCAGCTAGTGTGAGCCTTTTAAAATAAAAGATCATGCCGTATGTCTGCTCAAACCTTTGCTATGATTTCTTATTCTACTCAGAGTAAAATCAAAAACGTATACAATTCTGACAGGGTATTTACTCCCCATCTCTATTATCACACTGACAACACTTCTGGGATCAGCTAATTACTGCTATGAAACAAACCATCCTGGGATCGAGCCCCGCATCGGGCTCCCTGCTCGGCGGGAAGCCTGCTTCTCCCTCTCCCACTCCCCCTGCTTGTGTTCCCTCTCTCGCTGTGTCTCTCTCTGTCAAATAAATAAATAAAATCTTTAAAAAATAAAAAAAATAAAAAAATAAAAAATAAATTGCCTTTAGACACCACTTGATTAGTTCTCATGAACCTGCTGGTCAGCTGTGCGGTGTCAAATGTCAGCTGTGGGTTCCCCAGGGCTGTCTGGTCCAGGATGACCCCAGGCAGATGCCAGATGCCTCTGCACCACTCCTCGGGGCTTTTCACCCTCCCTAGGCTGTCCCAGCCTTCTTCCGTCATGGTGGCAGGGTTCCAAGAGAAAGGAAAAGCCTTTTACTAGCTCCCTTGAATCCAATTTGCTGCCATCCCATTGCTCAAAGCAAGTCACGTGGCCAAACCCAGAGTCAGTCTTGAGAAGGAGTCAGTCTGGAGAATCACTATCAAAGTGTACTGGGAAAGGAAGGCATCAAATATTGGGGCCATCGGTGAAAACCATTCACACTTTTTTTACATTTTTTGCTACCCTTCCTTTTGCTCAGACAATCCCAACCATACCGGCTTTCACACGGTTCTGTGAACACAACAGACCCCTTCCTGCATGAGGATCTTAACTTAGCTGTTTCTTCTTCCAGAACTGCTCTTCACCGGATATTAGCTTGGCTAACTCCTTCACTTCTTTCAAGTTTCTGTTCTAACTGCTCCTCAATGAGCCCTATCTGCCCACTCTATTTAATAAAGCAATCCACCACAAACGCCCCCTTACTTGTTCTTTTTCCTTCTCCATAACATGGAAGAATTTCTAATATAATGTTATGCATGTATATTTTTTGTTTCTTATATGTCATGGGGTTTTTTGGCTTCTTGTCTATCATTCTTTTCAGTGAAATGTAAGCTGTGATCTTCGCCTATTTTGTTTAATGATGCATCTTAAGACACTTGTTAAGTGAATTTAATTTAAAATACTTGTTAAATGAATTAGATAATCAGATTTCTGCTTCTGTCACTTAAATATAAGAAATATGAGCTTTGTGTACATCACAAAGTGCACAACAATCAGGAAATGAATACAACATAATAAATAATAAATATATAATAAATATAAAGGTTCTGTTCAGAAACTTCAAAATCTCTCGAAACAGGTAGCCTCAGTATTGGAGCAAGTCACAGGAGGTGCAAGCCCAGGAGGTGAAAACCAAAAAAAAAGATCATTTTATCCAACTTCCTTATTCTACTAATGAAGACAATTAGGCTCAAGGGCGTTAAGTGTATTGAAGAATGTTTAAAAGTCAGCTGGTGGTAAAACTAGGATTAGAACCAAATTTTCTAATTACAAACACTCTATCCGTTCTACTTTCTCAAATTAACAAAATCACTGCTCATACAAAATTTATAATGATCAAATAAAAGTGTGATAAAAGAAATTTCCAACATTTTTGGGCACTTAAAAATGTAGGGCTTTGCAAATTAAGCTTGCAGCTCCTAATTTCACCAAATGGAAATCCAATAGTCTGATATATACTTGTTTCTCAAAAAAAAAGCATAGATGACTGCGGTTTAGCTTGTCTGAATGTAAAACTGTAATAGAAAAGAGAGATGTCTTCCTGAATCTAAATTTACAATCTTATTGAACTAAATTATTGGCTTCTGCCGGTCCGTGGGAATTTCATTTGCAGAATTGAAATGAGCATAGTAACGGGGCGCCTGGGTGGCTCAATTGGTTAAGCGACTGCCTTCGGCTCAGGTCATGATCCTGGAGTCCCTGGATCGAGTCCCGCATCGGGCTCCCTGCTCGGCAGGGAGTCTGCTCCTCCCTCTGACCCTCCCCCCTCTCATGTGCTCTCTCTCTCATTCTCTCTGTCAAATAAATAAATAAAATCTTTAAAAAAAAGAAAAGAAATGAGCATAGTAACAGCTACTACTGAGAAAGGGAAAGATTGTTTCAGCTAGTAATGTGAAGGAAGTAGAAGTCACTATAAGGGAATATCTTTTTAGTCTATTTGCTATTGAATAGTTTCAAAGAACCTTTTTTTTTTTTCTATTTAAACAACCAGGGAGTTAATTTACCTAGGAGAAAAGCATCTAGTAATTATGGTTTTGCTTCTACACACTGAATTTTACCAGTGTGAGAATCTGGGTCAGTGTTTTATATCACTGGCTTCTAAGACAAAGTAATGTGATACTCCCTCCTTGCTGCAACTGAAAACCAGGAAGTTAATAATTTTGTAGCAAAGTTTATCATTTCCTTTCCCAGACATTTGGCTCTTTTGGTCTTGTGATTCTTCCCCCATTTCAATGTTATAGCTAATTGAGATGCATTTCTGAGGAAGACTGAACGAATCTTCCCTGGTGAAAATATTATATATTTATAGCTATTAATGTCCTTATATTTAATTCCCACTTCACTGACAATAAATCAGTTATTAGGTTTCCTATACAAATTGGCAACACGAAGTTCATAAAACTAATCATTTAAAGGTCAATGTTTATATAGTTAAAGAAAAATAAAATCGAGGCAACCAGTTTAATTCTCTGCTTTGCACCAATTAAGAAAATGTTCTTCTACTCAGCAACCACTATAAGTCTATTCTGTAAAATAAAATTAGAATTTCAGCACCATCTGCAAATTCTCTCACATTGAAAGTTAATTACATTATCGTTAAACTGATTTGTTAAAGCTCAAAATGTTGTGTTATAGTAAGAAGACATGAAGAATCTTTCAGACTCTGGTATCAGACTGTTCTCATTTTCAAACAAAACTTTGCCTCATGTATTCAATATAATTTGGTTAACTAACTGAAGTAGTAGTTTTCTTTATTCCCATTATTGTACAAAAATGTTAAATTGTCTCCTTGAGAGTAAAGAAATACTTTATGTATTATGTAGAAAAGAGGGCAGATGCAATGACTCACCAAATCTCCAAAAATCTGAACATGGTTTTATTCTCAGCCCTATGGCAAGTTTCTACTTGACACCAAGCATCTCACTGGATAATCAATAACGTCCTAGAAAGAGGGTAGATGCAAAAAAAAATTGCAGAAGATTGCAGTGACTTCTCCAGAAAGAAAAATATCTCTAACATCTTTGGATCATTCCCAAATTATGCATATAACAATGCTAGAATTTCTTAAAACTTTAAAAACTTGATGGTCCCTCCCCGCCTAACCCCAATCATATTTTCTCCTGGGACCAGCAATGAAAAGATTTATGTTTAATATTAAAAATCTTCCCAAATTTGCATACCAGGTTTCTAAATTATTTAACTTCTTAGTTCTTAAAGAAAGAGAGAAATCCCTTTTTCCACTTAATAAATTATTATAAAAAGTAAATACAATAATAACATATGTCAGCATAACCAAATCAACTTTCAGTTTAACCTCTAAAATTTAAAAGAAGCTTTATCAGCATGAGAAAATATTGTAGGTTCTGATTATGTGTTTTCTGTATCTCCCTATTTCTATGGTTTGGATTTGAAAATGGTAAGATGGTCCATTGCAGACTAGAAACATAGAACATATTTCCATTCCAAAAGGACAGTAACCAAAAGTATATCTTTAAAAAATAGAAGTCTACCTGGGTCATCTGCTCAAACTTGCCTTGTAGCATTTCATACAAAATGCAATTTATTCTCTAAATTCAGTAACAGCCTCACAAAAGAATAAACTATAAAAATAGACAATACCCCTGCCCTATAGGATCTCAATATGTCTTGCTGCCAAATAAGAGAAAGTACTTACAGAGAGAGCAGAAATGCATAACCAAAGTGGGAAATAAACTTTAAAGTATGAATTTCTCCACAAATGAGTAGCAAGAACCAGAAGGAGAAAGAAAATCAACTCAATTGTTTCAGTGAGGAACTACCAAACTGAGAAGCAGTAATTTTCAGAACAATAACCCCAGCAATGTCATAAAGAAGGTGATCTGATACTTGGGATCTTTAGGACTATAAGGAGATGAGCAAATATTTAAGGATGTCCACACTGATTTTTTTTATTTTAATTTTTTTAAAAAGGAAGTTTTATGGTCTGCAACATAGAAAATAACAATCACCAAGTTATATTTTCCATTTTGGGGGGCTTGATGGTGCTCTCAGTAATGGTAAACTAAGACTGTCTGCTTGGAACTAATGATTAGAAAATCTCATCTTACAGTTTCGTTGTTAACTTTAGATAACAATTGCAATAGCTAACATTTATTAAATGTTTATAATGGAGTAAGTGGGTGCTATTCTAAGTACTTTGATTTTTTTAGCTTATGTAAAACCTCACAACATAAATTATCTTACCTGTTTTATAGATGAGATAATAAAGGCACAGAGAATTTACATGATTTACCCCAAATTACATAGCTAGTAATATTAGAACTAATATCTGAACCCACTTCAGCTGACCCCCAGGCCCCCCTACTTACACAGAGATCACTATGTCTTAGAAAGCCTAATGAAGTAAAAGGAACTTGGACAGTAGCAACAGAAGCCTAAAACAGATTTTATAACTTTATAGTCAGTTCCATTTTTTGGTGGGGGATTTTGCATATTACTTTTTCCTCTATTATATTTTAAGCTCAGAAAACAATTGTATCTTGCAAAGATAGGACAAATATTCATTTTAACCAACACTATAAATGACACTACAAAATAAGCCAACATCTTTCTTTGTGCTGATCATTTTCCTTGTCTGTACTTTGAGGGGTCCAAGTACACAGTTACCTTGAAGACGACTGCAATCGTTCGGCTATGGACTTGGGAAAGACTTGCAGACTAGAAACATGGAACATATGTTCTAGTTAAGAGCTCTACCCACCTTCACATTCCCCATCTCTTTGCAGGGTACACATCAGTTAGATAAGATGTCTTAGAAGTACAAGTCACTTGGCTGAATAGATTGCCTATTTCCCTGTCATACCACCCTAATGCCATGACCTCTCAACATAGAAGTAGGACAAGAAAATTGCACTCTGCGAAGCACTGAAGCTAGCCTAACTGGATGCCCAATACCTGCCTAAATTTAGAAGATGGGCAGCCTCTGAAGCCCAGCTTATATCTCTCTGTCACCATGTGTCGCTAACAAATCACTCAGTCCCAACAACAGGTAAAAAGCTGAACACAGTGAAGAATCAAGAACTCTTCTTGGATCCATAAAGGAGCTGAGGACACAGAGAAAACCCCTGTTCCCCAGATTGGAGAGACAAACAAAGGTACATGGGGAGTCACAGCTTACTGGAGCTGAGTGAAACTGCCTGGGGAACCAGTGCTGGAGGAGGAAAACTTGAACTGTAATTGACAAATTGCTGGAGGCTTAGTGCGGACAAGTCTAGGAGTTAAAAAATCCATGGAGACCCAGTCATGTGGGGTCCCCATGCTTTTGTGAGTCTTACCTCCAGGACCACAACCAGGTTCTCACAGTAAATATCAGAGAAAAATCCCCTCTTCCTTCCGGCAATGGTTGGGGGGAAAAGAACTGTTTTGAAATACACCAGGCATTTGTTTCTTAACAAGTCCTGCCCTCAGGGGAAACCAGTTAACCAGAGTCTCACAGGCTGGGGTTTTATCAGAACCTAACTGACCTGCGGTGGCAGAAATACCCAACTCCAGCCCACCCTACCCATCTTGTCCCACCAAGAGAGGGGGAGGAAAAAAAAAACAAAATCTAATTTGTAAACTTCACAGTCCAGAGACATAGCCTCTGGGAAAAAAAAAACAAAACAATTTGTAAACTTTACAGTCCAGAGGCATAGCCTCACTAAAAGTCATGATCTTTCCCTCATTTTGTGATACTTTTTCAATCCTGATAAATATGATAAATCTATTACAAAGCTACCGTGGAAAAGAGGAAAAGATCTTTTGTATTAGTGTGTGAGTGTGTGCATTGTGTTTGTGTCTCTGGGTGGGGGAGTTGTGAAGTGAGGGAAAAACATTAGAATAAAGCTATTTAGAAGAACATGTATTTAGCTAAGAAGGAAATGAAAAGTGATACTAAATCTAACACTCAAGTAGATAAAGCTTTGACCATCTTCACAGGAAATAAATGAATAGTGCTAATAGCTGGATCCAATTTATAAGGTACTAAACGGATATTATAGGAGGAAGGGAGATAATTAATCTTCAGCTAGAACAATGAAAGATCAGCTGCAGTGTTATCTCAGTGCCACATTCCAAGACATTGGAGGTGCTTTGCCTTCCAATGTATTAATCAAAGACTACCCAGAATTAGGATGTTTCATTATTTGCAAGGATTCTTTGTATTTTTATCTCTGCATAAAGCCACTGATTACTGTACATAAAAAGTTTTCCCCTTAACAGCAATATTAATAACCCCTGAGTATAGAAATAAAGATATTTGACTTCAAAATTTAACAAAGCTATAGTTTTTGTGATTATTTGATAGAGTAGAAATTTGATTTCAGATTTAATAAAGCTTTAGTTTCTGGTGATTCTTTGAGTATTTGGTCTATATATATATTTTTTTTAAAGATTTTATTTATTTGGCAGAGAGAGACACAGCGAGAGAGGGAACACAAGCAGGGGGAGTGGGAGAGGGAGAAGCAGGCTTCCTGCGGAGCAGGGAGCCTGACGTGGGGCTCGAACCCAGGACCCTGGGACCATGACCTGAGCCGAAGGCAGACGCTTAACGACTGAGCCACCCAGGCGCCCCAGGTCTATATTTTTTAAACCTTAGAACTGATAACAGTGTTATTCTACTTTCAGATGATTCAAATAAAAAAATTAAAATCATAAAAAAATTAAAGTCATGATTGTTAAACACAGGAAAAACTGTCCAAATATTAATTCTGTTTTTGCAGATTACTTCAAAAATGCGTAACATTGGTAATGAGGAAAGTTTTGTGCAATCTATGCCTCATTACAAATGCATAAAACAAAATGGGAGAGTAGAAAGTCACAGCACCAATTCAAGCACATTCTTTACCTTACAGTATTTAACAAGTTTATTCTTAAAAGTTTTGTGAATAAGCCTCTATCATTATCAAAGTGATATAATCATCAAAATGACATTGTTTGGCTACTTTTCCAATAAACAAGTTTTGAAACAGGGATGTCATTTTTTTCTGCTCTTCTTACACATAAACCTTCCCCTCTAGTTTGAAAAGACTGTCTCCCACTGTTTTCTATTACCTTGACTCTGCCCCCTAGTACATTTTGCAAGTATGATCACATTTGCCTTTCAAATGTCTCTAACTCCAATCCTTTCTTATATTTATTTTACAATAGTCAAAAGGTTCTCAGCATATGCAGATTGATGGTGCCATAACTCCATGTATAAACCTTCAAGGTTTTCTTACCCTAGAGATGCAGCCCAACCTTCTTAGTATAGAAGTTACAGCTCGCCCTTAGCTTGGACCTACTTACCTATGCAGTGATATCTCCTATCCCATTCTTTCATCTCCATTTCAGCCAAACTACCAAATGTTTCTTGAGATACTCTGTAGATGTTTGCCAGTACTATACTTTTTTCTTCATAGAATTCCTTTCCCCACCCAACAGCATTACCCATGGAAAACTCACACTATCCCTTCAAGACACACGTTCTTTACCTGATTCCTACTACTCACAGTCAGTCCCTTAACTGAAGTACCACCACTTGCATTATAGTTACTTTATGTGCCTTCTCTCTAACTTTTGTATGTCTAAAAGTAACAAGTGGCATATAGGACATTGTAGGTGCTCAATAAACATATGCTGCCTTAATCAATGGACTCTCCCCTATTAGTAGATCAGCATGCCCCAACTTGTAAGCTGAGTTACTGGTGACCCTTCACTTTCGTACTAACATGCCCACCTCTAGCAGGCTTGGTTTTGCCATTCTCCCCATGACAGATTCTATTCTAATCCATATGTTTATTAGAATAAAAGTAAGTAGAGTAATATTTTGGTAGGAATATAAAAAGAAAAAAAATCATTACTTTTAAGAACTGGTTGGTAGAAAACAATTCTCCATAAATCTAGCATTTCTGCATATCTTACAAAAACAAAGGCTTTTTCTGCCCTTTGGTTCCAAACAACCTTTACAAGTATGTTTACATGGAAAACAGCCTTGGACAATAGTGTCTCCCTCCAAAGAAGAATGCAGGTTTGTTAAATGTCCAGTATAAAAAAATATAATACCTTTCTCTAAGGCAATGATTGTTCAGAATTGCTTGTAGCTTATTATAAAAGATTCAGGTTCCCTAAGCTCAGTGTTTCTCAGCTGTAACATATTAAAATCAGCCAAGAAAAGAAGTGCATAGGGCAGAGCCCAGGAAATTTCCAAAATATGGAGCTTCCAGTTGTCCTATCCCAAGGAGTCTTAATGTTTGTTACTTTCTCAAACTTGCTTTGTGATAATGTGCATGGTATATTATAAACCAGGGAAGTTTACTTGATGCTTGTTGTTCAGACTTTTTATTGAGGCTTGATCACATAAACCTGATTGACCACCAACATTGGCTGACCACAGTCTCCAGCCCCTCAGGTGATTGACTGAGACCTCATGACCCAAAGACCCCACCTTAAATCATACTACATCTCAAAACCTGCCAGTAAACAAAGATATTTTTAGCAGGCAGAACATTACAAGGGCTTGGATATTACCTCTCAGGGACCAAAGATAAAGGCTCTACCTCTCTTTTCAGACCATAATCAATCAGACAATGGTATGCTTTTTATTTCAAAAACCATAGAAAAATTTGTTGAGGGTCAAAATATTCAATGGTCCATGTAGATGGACTTTCCACACTCCCTGACATCTGCAAATATCTGGTATCACTTAGTTTTAGAATTATCTTCTCAAAAATAATGAAGAACATTTCCTATCTTTAGCTTTCATACTCTCTCCTTGTCTACAGCTTAATAAGGTAGTTTGGTCACTGAGTATGGTCATCTCAGAAAGAAATAATCCTCCCTCAGCCACTTCCTGGGTGACAATGATGAACAAGGTGTGGGGGTAGCATACAGACATCTTTTGAAAATGTGAGATTCTGCTCTAACTATTCTTGACCATAATGCTATTTTCTTTTTCCTAAGGGAAATCCTTGGCTAGCTTGGTTGTCACACCTTGACTGCTAAGCCAAAACGGGACATAGGAGATTCAAACCAAATTCAGGTCCAGCCACCTGGATCTCTTCTTGCTTGATATGGTCTTATATCATAAGGATAATGACCATTTGGCTGTCCACTGCTTATTGAATCCTCCTACAGTAGCCCATACAGGACAAAGTATAGGACATAGTAGGTATCTGTAAGTCTTATAGAAATGCCCTTGCTGCTCTTGCACATGATCCTTTGTCTGAAAGGGTTTGGTGTGAGTAGGGGATGACTGGAAAAGGGGTGAGGTTCTAGCTATTGAAATGGAAACACTGATTTTATGAACATGAAGGAAGCACCAATCCTGGTGCCTGGGGAGAGAACATCTTAGATACCAAAAAGAATAAGGAAAGGAGGAAAATTAATCATAATTTTCTTTCAGAACCTTCTGTGGAAACTTTCACATGAAAGAAAATATCTCAGTATGGCTCTTCAAAACTTTATTTTATTTACTTGACTTTATTTACTTAAAGTCAACTGAATCTTAGGTCACCTATCCATCCCCTTCCAGATGAGTCTGTCCATGTCTCTTAACTTTCTCAAGATGTCTACCTGAAAGAGCACCGGATGGCCCTTACTCCCAAAATACATCTGGATGTCTTCCCCACCCCAATTTTTAATCATTTAGTTGGGCAGAGGAAAGCCAACCAGCTGGTACTGTGGAAAAACTGGTAGTCCTTCTTAAAAAAAAAAAGAATAGACTCAATTATTTAAACCAAATTTTGAACTCTCAAGGCAATAATCCAGCCAGGTGGACTACACTGGAAGCACTTTCAACCTGTGCCCCCTCACTGATGCAGGTTCTATTTGGTCACCATCAATTATAAGCAACACTTTCTTTCCAAGGGCATCTTCAGAATTACATTTTCAGGTGGAAGCTAGGCACTAACATGTCTTTCTCCCAAAAAACATGTTGGCTTGCACCTTAGTAAGGGTGATAAGAGACCTTCCGTGTTTAAGGAAATACCCCCTCTGCCCTAGAAGGCATCCAGCTCGGTCAGAACTCACTGACTAGGGTTGATATGAATGAGACAATTGCCCTATATTTCTTTCTTGCAAGACAATGTAGAGGCTGGGCAATCTTGAAAACAGTTTTGTGCTCCTGGCTTAATTCCTTAAGCCAGGTGGAAAGGTCAATATGGAAACTTAAAGGAGAAACCATCTGGCTTTATACAAGACACCCTAATGGTTCATGGAGGTATGGCACGATTGAGGTAAATAGTGCGTGTCAGCCCCATCCTTCTGCTTGGAATCTTGCTGGGAATGCCTTAATTAAATGCTATTTGAGACAAACTAAGTAGATTTGGTCCCAGCCCCTATCAGTTAGATGAACTAGAATGTTGCAATCTTAGAAATGAATACCATAGCAAAGATGATTCAGACACAAAAAGATACAATTATTTGGAGACCATTCCCCATGGATATCTCACATTTCTGCACATTTTTGTGAGCAAGGACACTACGACTAAGTACACTTTTTTCTGGACTGTTTTTAAGGATGTCTTGTATAGCAGATAGAAATAGTGTGTTTCCCTCTAAGATAGAGTAAACAAACCCGCTTGTCTTCTACAAGGCAAAGGTCAAACAGGTCTGCTTGCAGCTCCTTATAAAATATTGGGGTTTCTTAAACTTGGGGTTTCTTGGCTGTGATGGAAATCTACTACATACACAGCATTCACTTGAGCCCTTCTGCATCTCCCTATCATGGGTCCTGAGGGGTAAGGAGAACTGATATACACATGAAACTCATAATGCTTGCTGTGATGGGGGTAACAAGCCCTTTGTCTCTGACACAGAAGTCTCATGTTCTCCACCAGAATTCAAAAAAATGGCAGCAGACTAACTCATTAGCTCTCTAGTAAGGTATAATTTCTGACCCTTTAAAATTCTTGATAGTGGTCAGAACTTTCAAAACAAACTTATGTACCTAGCATGAGAGATGGGGGTGGGAGGGAGTCCAGAATGAGAAAAAAAACTGCATATAATTTCCATAGTTGTTCTTTGTTAATTTGTGCATTTTTTTTTCCCCTCATGGACAAATTTCCCCCTCTCAGTTAAGCAGAGACATATACAAAAACATAGTTCTCACTACCTAACCTCAAACTGAAATATATATATATATTTCTTTACTTAATTTGCAAATTAATATAAATAGGCTTGCCTTCATTTCATACATACAATTTGGGAAATCCATATTTTTGAATCAAAATATCAAGATACTAAAGAAGAGAGGAGCAATTGTTAAGGAAAATACTTTTCGGAAGTTATTAAAGTGGGATTGTAACTCTTAGTCTATTGCTTTGCCAACTGTACAAAATATGTGTCTATAATGAACAATTCATACAATTCCAGAAATACTAGAAAAGGAAATACTGCAAGCAGCATCCAGTCCCATGGCAGTTACACTGAACCTCTGGAGTGCTGTAGATTTTTGCATTATGTAAAACACGTGATCGTTTCAATTGGTCCATCTATATATATGCCTGCTCTGAGTTATGAATATGCCAGTATATGAGTACTTAAAAGCTGTTATGTTTTAAGATCATCTATGAAATTATTTTTAAAATTTTTGTGATCTGGATCTTTTCTACAATTATTGCCAGTTGAAAACGTACTTCATCCTTTCTGGAATGGAAACGGGAATATATACTCTGGGACATTTGACTATAAAGGCCCAAAGGGACATAGGCCTTAGGAACAGCTGGGTTTTGGGGCCTGATTTCTTGTAAATATTAAATCTAATTTTTCCCAATTACAGCCGGCACATATGGATGTAATACTAGTACAGCATCTCATTCAAGAATATCAGTATAGTTAAGGTATTTGGGTTCATTTAAAGTTTATGGTCAGAACAACCTAAGGCCAAGGGTTCAAACTTCCAGTGTCTGCTAGTTGGCAAAAATCCAAGTGAGATAATTCAGTTGGTTGCCATTTTTGTCTCAAATGAGTTTTATAACTGATTCTTATTGTTACATACTAGGGTCAGAAATACTGCACAAATAATGTTTAAAGAATATTTTCGAACACAGAAATAAGCTATCCTTGTATACATTCTTATGAAAATGCTGCATGTTATTTTAATTAAATTGTGATGTTGTAAAATTATTTCACTTCTTATACACCTGCTAAAGGAATATTATAATATTTAAAATCAGGTCTCACGTCAGTCATAAATTTCTAAGGGATTATTTTGTCAGAACCTTATAATTGAAGGTTCTTATTAAATAGGGACTTTTTTCCACATGATTTATGAATTTTAAAGTATAAATTTTATACGTCACTAGTGTTATTTTTTGCAATAGATTCTGTGAGGTAAAAGCTCCACTTCACTTGATTAATGGATATCTGTTTATGAAGTCAGTAGTTCAATAGTGCCATTGTTTTTAACCAGATGATAGGTAAGTCTATTGGGTGGTTTGAAAAAAAGGATGGAAGGATAAGAGGGAGGGGGGAAGGGAAGGAAGGGAGAAAGAGAGGAGAGAGAAAGAAAGTGAGTTTAAGGAAATAAAAAAAATGCTATAAGCAGTCATCCACCAAATAGGGCATATATTTTAATATTTACCCTTTTAGTTGACTAACTGATAACTTGTATTAACTGTGAACATAACCTGCCTTCTAGCAGAAAACAATTACTTCAACAAAAATGTTTAACTTTATGTTTAATTATGTCCACATTTCTGAATAGCACAGAAGTTCAAGTGTGTAGGTAATAAAGGGAAAAGGCTTTCCCAAACAAGAACATGGGGAAGGCTTGAATATGTTCCAGTGAACTATGTCCGTGGAACCTGGGCACTTGATTCAAATTCCCTGCTAATATTAAAAACTAAGTTATAGTAGTTATGATCCTGATTTGGACATTCAGACATGCAAGAAAGAAAATAATCTGCTCCCTCCTTGAAAGAAAACATTTCTTCTTCTCTTTTATGTCAGAGTAATTCTGTACCCCTTTTATGGCTCTTATCACACCCTGCCTTCATTTTAGTTATTTATGATATCTCCCCTCTCTCTGTACACTCCTCGGGCACCTGATTCACCCTTATATTGTTATAGTGCTTAGCGTAGCCTTTGCACAGAAATGTTTAGGATATGAAGGAATAGAAAAAAGAATGACTCCTTTATACAGTTGACCCTGTGTGGGTGGAGCCAAGATTGTTGATGCCTCAGCAACAACTCAGCGTAGTTCAGAACTTATTCTTCCCTTACATCTGGGCATAATTCTGATTGTCCTCATCAGTCACAACAGTTGACTAGGAGCTTCAGGGTAATAGCTAAGAGAATGGGCCCCAGAGCCAGACTGCTCTGAATCCAAACCCTGCTTTGCCCCATTCCTATCTGTGTAATGTTTTGCAAGTTACCATAGTTCTCCAGGCCTCAGCCAATCTCCGCTATAGGATCGTTGTGAGATTTAAATGAGTTAATCCACATAAGGCACTTAAACATCGTCTGAAACATGGAACACATTGCCATGTGTTAGCCATCATCATCAGTATTAATTTAGAATTGCAATACTAAGCACAGACCTATCGTGCACAAAGTTGAGAACTACCCTCAGGCTTTCTCTCTATTCACCAAAGGAGATACATTTTCCTCAGAATATAGGAAAGACTCCATTTCTTTTCCTTAATTTGAACTTGACTGGGGTATAATTGACAAAATTGTAAGATATTTAAGGTGGGCATTGTGGCAATCTGATCAACATTACGAAAGGGTTCTACTCTCTCCTCAAATTCCAGGTATACAGTGTTGTCACCCTTAGTCACCATGTTTTACTTTCCATCCTCAAGACTCAATTTCATGTGCCCTAAAAGCACCCTGAGGTTTTATTTTACTTTTCTCAAGTGAAATTTGTTACCTAAATTTCCTAAAGCTGACCAGTCAGATATCAGCTCCAAAATATCCCTCTGACAACCATATTCCTTCTGCCTGGGCCTTTCAGACATGCAAGAAAGAAAATAATTTGCCCCCTCCTTGAAAGAAAGCATTTCTTCTTCTCTTTTATGTCAGAGTAATTCTGTACCACTTTTATGGCTCTTTATAACTTCTTGATTAGTTAGGATATAACTTCTTGATTAGTAACCACTATCTCTATTTAATGAGAAAAGTACATTTCTTACAACTTTCCGTAACATATCTCACTCTGTGAAGTCAATCAGAGCTGGTTTCAGGTTTGAAAATAGCATTCATCCTTCTTCTCCCAGCATGAATTGAAGCATATACTTTCCTTCGAGATGCAAACTTGAAAAGACTGTGATTCACTGCATTTGATTAAGTAAATGTTCTTCATAAATACATTCCTGGCAATGGAAATATAATGGATATTTATCCTTTATCTTGTGTTTTGATCTTTAATGGATCATAATAGTAATAATAATAATAATTAATAATAATAATAAATCCATTTTCTGATGGCCATGATAGGCATGTTACACCTGGCAACTTGACCAGATTTTCATTCTTGACACACACTGTCAGAGAAGCCAGAAAAAAGCTCAGTTTTAAGAAAGTGAGAGACTGATCTATGATGTATTCAAGAAATAAATAGCTCTACTACATTAATAGAATTCTGATATACCTCACCCAGGCTTACATGGAACTTGTAATGACAGTATATTTAAGAGAAATTAACTCAAGATATGTAAATTGATTGAGTGTTGAACTGTGCCACAGTTATTAGAACTAATTTGCCCCATCTGAATCTTACATTGACTTTTATACTGTTTTAATAAGAATCCATTATGAGGCTCATTTTAGGGAAAGGGATTCTATTAAGCAAAAGTAACCACATACGCATCCAAGCAAATGCCTAGTAGAACAAGTAATAGATTTTAAATGGAAGTTAAAATTCATAAATGTAATGAGTGATAATAATAAATCATAATTTGTATAATTCTTTTTATTAACAAAGCCCCTTCAAATATCCTGTCTCATTCAGTCTTCATAAAATTCTTTGGTAAAGAAAGATATTTATCTGTAGTTTAGGTCTGACACCCTATGGATTTCTATTGCTGTTTGACAATAATATCTTATGAGTTGGGATTTTATCAAGGCAATATTCAAGAATAAACCATTGGAATTGAATTAGTCATGTTTAAATGTTCTAGGAAAGTCAGTGGAGCTAAAGAACATTACATTACCTTATTTCTTATCCTTCCAAAAAACATGACTAATTTGCATGAGAGACCAGGTGGTCAATTTGCATAGATAAGACCCTAGAAAATGTGTGCTACATTATGAAGTTTGGGGGCCGGGGGAAGGGAAGGCTGGAAGAATAATGCAGGGTGTGCTTTTTTTTTTTTTTTAATCTTCGGTTTGTTAACTCAGGCAAAGTCTGACTGGATCAGCAGGGACCAAAAATCTCTTTGTTCATTTTCTAAAACCTTGGCCATTTTTCAAACTAAAAATATCATATTTATATTTTAGGCACACTTAATAAAGTAAATAATAATAGAATAAAATAATCAAAAAATAATAGAAAGTTGAATTGAGAAATGTAGCATGGCTAAAGATAGTTTCAACTCATCTAAATTTCATTTTTTTGATAGAGCATTACTTACTTTATCCTTCTATTTAAAACATATTATAATATTAAAATGTATTAGTTATAGAAACAATACTGATTATACGCATTTTATTCAACTTTTGGTTACTAGTAATAAATCTGAAAATACTTCAAGCTTCTTAAAATAAAGCTAATACAGTTGTTTCCCCCTTCTTAAAGTTGACATTAGGAAATGGAACGTTAACTCTTCTATTTTCGGGTAGCAGAGGGTGGTTTGTGCACTCTTCTCGTATCAAATTTGTTAGCTACAGGGGAAAGAACAAGTGCCATCATTTGTAGGTTTTACTCTGATAAGGGACAGAATAGTACCTCCACTACTACAAAACACCTCCCTTTCCCTCTTAAAATGACACTTGGTAAGAATGGGAAGCACTAGTGGAGATCAAAGTTATCTCAGTAATTAACCTTTAAGAAAGAGAAATCCCTGGTTATCCATGATAGGAGTGGAGAGGAAGGATGATATCTAAATCCCTCTAAATATAGAATAAAATAAATTTTCATTTATCCCCCTGATAACACAAGAGATGGGTGCAGGTTCCCTGGAGGGAAAGAAAAACAGCCACATCAACTTACGATGGAAGAAAGCTTCAGATGTGAATCTTCCAGAAAGAAATTCCCAGTCACAGAGCAGGGTCAATGAGTGGCTATTCAAGGAATGTCTAATGTTCAACTCTCAAGTTGTTTCCTTTTTAGATTTGTAAGTAACCACCATCATTCCTATCTACTTAAAATCTTGCACATAGGAAAAAAAAAAAAAAAGACTTGTGTTAGTTGTGCACTGAAGAATGGAGACATACAGAAAGAATAAAGAGACAATTCAACCTAATCAAGCAAAAGACAGGAGCAAGAATAAGAGTGTTTCTTCTTTTTTACAAGGGAAATCCTTGGAAATCCTGTGAACAGGATTGGAATTCCCAGAATTTCCTGGGATGGAAGTTCAAGTTTTATTTTTTTTTGTTTCCAATATATATTAGAAGAGAGAGAAAGTCGGATGGCTGGAAAATAGTTCACTACATATGTAACTTTTATTCATGTAAACACTATTTATTTTTATTTATTTATTTATTTTTTTAAGATTTTTTTTTTATTTATTTATTTGAGACAGAGAGAATGAGAGAGACAGAGAGCACACGAGAGGGGGGAGGGTCAGAGGGAGAAGCAGGCTCCCTGCCGAGCAGGGAGCCCGATACGGAACTCGATCCCGGGACTCCAGGATCACGACCTGAGCCGAAGGCAGTCGCTCAACCAACTGAGCCACCCAGGCGCCCCATGTAAACACTATTTATGCCAGATTCATTTAATGTGCTGTGTTATTTAATAAACTGGTAACATAAGATCTTTCCTATTGCTAATTTATTTCCTTATTTGTGTATCCTGAAGAGGGGGCAGCCCGTTGTCCTAGAAAGAGTAGACAATGGCTGGCCCATCAGCAGACAGCAAACAGCTTGGTTATAACCCTGTCATGGAATTTCCTGGAGATCAGGGACTTTTGTCATCTATGATGCTATATCCGCAGTACCTTGTAAATATTTGATGAATGAAAATTTGTACTTCTGTCTGGCTCATTATTTAACTTTTTTCACACAAAAAAACCCGTGTTAGTAGTGCCTTTAAAAATGAAAGTATAACACCCAAAAAACAAGTAACCCAGTTAAGACATGGGCAGAAGACATGAATAGACACTTTTCCAAAGAAGACATCCAGATGGGTAGCAGACATATGAAAAGATGTTCAACGTCACTCATCATCAGGAAAATACAAACCAAAACCATGATGAGGTACCGTCTCACACCTGTCAGGATGGCTAAAATTAACAACACAAGAAAAAAAAAAGGTGTTGGCAAGAATGCAGAGAAAGGGGAACCCTCTTGCACTGTCAGTGGGAATGCAAGCTGGTGGAGCCACTGTGGAGAAGAGTATGGCATTTCCTCAAAATGTTAAAAATAGAACTACCTGGGGCGCCTGGGTGGCTCAGTCATTAAGCGTCTGCCTTTGGCGGAGGTCATGGTCCCAGGGTCCTGGGATTGAGCCCCACATCGGGCTCCCTGCTCTGCGGGAAGCCTGCTTCTCCCTCTCCCACTCTCCTGCTTGTGTTCCCTCTCTCACTGTCTCTCTCTGTCTCTCTCTCTGTCAAATAAATAAATAAATAAAATCTTTTAAAAAAAAATAGAACTACCTTACGACCCAGTAATTGCTCTACTAGGCATTTACCCAAAGGATACAGAAATACAGATTTGAAGGGGTACATGTACCCTCCTGTTTATAGTAGCATTATCAACAACGGCCAAACTATGGAGAGAGTCCAAATGTCCATCAACTGATGAATGGATAAAGAAGATGTGGTATAAATACACACACACACACACACACACACACACACACACACAATGGAATATTACTCAGCCATCAAAAAGAATCTTGGCATTTTGCTATTTGCAATGATGGGCATGGAGCTAGAGTGTATTATGCTAAGTGAAATAAGTCAGTCAGAGAAAGACAAATACCATGTGATCTCACTCATATGTGGAATTTAAGAAAGAAAACAGATGAACATATGAAAGGGGGAAAAGAAAAAAGGAGGGAAACAAGCCATAAGAGACTCTTAACAATAGAAAACAAACTGAGAGTTGATGGAGGGATGTGGGTGGGGGGTGGGCTAGATGGTTGATGGGCATTAAGGAGGGTACTTCTTGTGATGAGCACTGGGCATTTTATGTAAGTGATGAATCACTAAATTCTACTCCAGAAACCAATATTACACTGTTACGTTAACTATCTAAAATTGAAATTTAAAAAAATGAAAGTATACATAAAGACTGATTTACTCAAAGATTTAAAACTAATAAATCCTGAAAACCTAACTGAAAATGGGACTCTTTACATAAGAGTTTGAAGTAGTTTCAGTTCTGATAGGCAGTTATAGAGAACAGCAATTTTGACTTTTCTTTTTAATTACTTGTATCTATAACTGTAAAGCTTTGTTGTTGTTTTTTCCCTATGAATCATTCTCCAGATAATGTCATTTTGAGCACTAATTGCATCTGATGAAAGTAGAATTGGTATTGCTTGGGAGTTTAAGAATAATTTTGATGGAATCGTTATTTCACTGTGAATATAATATCATTATTTTTCCTATATACACATACAATTATTCTTCCAATGCCACAGATTTGAACATTTGATTGAAAGATAAATTCTTTTTTTAAAAAATGTTAAGAATAAATTTCTTTCCTGTCCATGCAAATAAAGAGTCCCAATATATACATCAATCTGTGTAGTGATTTCTATTCACTCATGCCTACTTGCATCTCCGCATTTTAAGGAAAAGTATTTTAAGCTTCTTGCTGATGCTACTTCTTCTGTTATAATCTGAAAAAAACAAAATCACATGATTTATGGGTTTTAGCATAAGGGATACATATTTTAGCCCTAGAGTCCAACTCATTAACAAATTTGACTTTTCTAGACACCTTTACCTGATCGAATGCTACTATTGCATTCTGTCCCTGCAAAGAACATCTCTGATGTTACCCAGCTACTGTTTTACCATGCTCTCTAGTTTCACTTTTCTGTCTCATGCCATTCTCTCTCTCTCTCTCTCCGGGTAACTTTACTTTGACAGGTTGGCATTGCATTCTTTATTCATCATGTTTCTATAATTAGAATTCTGACAATAGGAGGAGAAAATAGCATGGGCAGAGGTATAGTTTTTGAATCTCTCCAATCTCCTAATAACAGCAGAACAATGGTGTGAGAAGAAGCTGCTGAGAATGGAATAAATCTGCAGAGGCAATAGAAACAAAGACAAGGAACACTGAAATTCAAGTTGGGGAGGGGAATAAAGTCAGGAAATCTCAGAAAGCAAATCACCATATTTTCAGCACTATAAAAATTTTTTTGAAATTAAAAAAAAGGAGAAGGAGCTCTGGAAAGCTAGAACTATGCTAAATCACATCTTTTTTTAAGATAAAATGATTGTGTTATTCTTATTTAATAAAAATAAAGACTAAAGAAAACATACCTTCATATGAGAAACACAACATAGATATAATACATTACTTTTACCAATTGAGTACTATAGTAAAGATGGGCTTCTGCGAATATGGTGAATCAGGGCCAAGTTAACATGAAGCATGATATGTCTCAATGCTTATGCCAGTTCTGATTTTGAACCACGTCATAACAAAAAAGAGCACAAAGATGGAATCCTGTATAAGGCAATTTGACTTAGAATGGCCCACGAAGCTTAGAAATAGCAATTGTGAGTAATTAAAAAGACTTCACTCAAACCACTTAGATTTAAAACGTAGGCTTAAAATCAAGAAAATTTACTTTTTAAGTGCATTCAAGTAAATCAGTAAAGCAAATCTTTTTGAAAGATAAAGAAAACTTTTTTTTTTTTAAAAAAAAGAGCAACTCTAGGGGTAAGGGTGAGGGCTTGAGCAAAATGGTTGAAACGGAGGAGAGACAGGCTTCCAGTTACCAAATGACTACGTTATGGGAATAACAGACACAGCGTAAGGAATAGAGAGAATGACATGGTAATAGTGATGTGTGGGGACAGTTGGTAGCTACACTTGTGGGGAACATAGCCTAACATATAGACTTGTCGAATCACTATTTTGTACACCCAAAGCTAATGTAACAGTGTGTCAACTATATTCAAATAAAAAAAATTACAAAAAAAAATTTAAATTATACCTAACCAAATTGGTTCAGAGTTTCAGGGTTGGGGAACACATCCAGGTGCTGGGAGTGTGGCATGCCCAGCAAAGGGCATGGACGCTCCACACCCTATCCCCACTTTTTACCCTATTCATCTCTTTCACCTGGCTGTTCCTACATTGTATCTTTTATTAAAAGAATAATAATAATCCAGTAAGTTAAAAAAAGGCAACACAAAAGGGTCATAGTGAATTCTATACAAAGTTATTATAAGAAAAAAGAGAGAGACAAAATAAGGAGCAGAGTAAAACCCCTACAATGAAAATAATGTAAACTATAATACTAATAATAACAAATGTAAACTTTAATGCACTACTTCAAGAACAGCTAAAAAACTAAAACAATTATACAAGACCTAAAATAACATAAATCTGAATTACAAAAGAGAAGAAATGAAGTAGAACTTTGGAAAGAATTAAAAATAAAACAGTCATTCGGAAACACAGACCAAACTAGAAAGAATACAAGAGCCATGAACATAGTACATAATGTCTTAGTATAAATAGAAGATCAAGGGAAATGAAGAGATAAATAGGATTAAGAGAATGTGATGATTATAGAAGACAGATAAGATCTAACAGATGCCAGAAAATCCTGAAGAAAACAAAGCAAGGGTTCAGGACAAATACAAAAAACTACATTCTAAGAAAACTTTCCAGAGACTTAAATAAAAATATATTTGTAACTACATATTGAAAGAGTATGCCTCATCCCTGAGACTATCAAACACTAAGGTATATTCAGATATATTCTACTACAATTACTGGGCTTTACAGAAAAAAAAAAAAAATCTTCAAGTATTAAGGTAAAAAGATCAAGTGATGAATAGCCAGCTAACAAAAGAAGGACAATTAAGGACAATTGGGTTATTATCAAACTGATGCTACGCTTTATGGCAGAAGAAATGGAGTAACATTTTTGTTAGTCAAGTGAAGAAAATGTGAACTAAGGAATGTATATCCAGCAAAACTGAATTTCCAGATAAGTTTATCTGATAATCAATGTGCAAAAATTCAAGGAAAGATGTTCCTTTGATCTCTTTCTGAAGCATCTACTACAGAACAGTTTCAAAGAGCCAAAATGACTATTTGAAAGAGACCCTGCCATAAGGACTGAAGGTGAACATTAAGTATACAATTGCATGGACAGCTAAGTCTAACTAGTTAGGAGATAAAGTGCAATATGTAGTAGCTGTGATCTCTGACAATGTAGATATATTACGACTGCAAAAAAAAAAAAAAAAACAGGAAAATGAGGGAAATATGCAAAAGATATTTTTTAACTGTTTTCAGTCACTTTTTTTCCCCATAGTATTAATATTAGTGTTGCAACTCTAAGTGAATTATATAAATGTTGGGTAAAACAACTGAGTAATTCAAATTGTATCATCCTCTGAGCCCTGAAGATTAATAATACTGAAAAAAAAATGAAAGAAAGAAAAAGAAAGAAGAAAATGAAAGTAAAGAAAAAGAAAGGAAAATTTTAAAAATTGTTCACCTTTGGAAGATCAGAAACAAAGGAACGATTTTTTTAAGAAAATGAGTATAACTTACCATTGGGAAACCCTTTGGAGAAGTTTCATTTTCCTTCCTCACCCTAGGCTTACTCTAGTTGCTAGAGGACATGGACTAAAACTGCATCTTATTTAGTTCTCATAACAGTCATGTAAAATAATTATTATCTCCATGTTACAGAGACAAAAGTAAAGCTCCAAGACACTAAATTATTTGCATAAAACCTCATAGCTAATAAACTGGGCTGTGGTTCAAATTCAGTTCTTTTGAGTCCAAGTCCAACGTCCATTCTGTTATGATACATGTGCACACAAGCACAAACAAAATACAAGAGAAAAGAGGGGCTCCAGGGTGGCTCAGTCAGTTGAGTGGCCGGCTCTTGGTTTGTGCTTACGTGGTGATCTCAGGGTCCTGAGATCAGTCCCGCATTGGGCTCCATGCTCAGTGCAGAGTCTGCTTGAGATTTTTCTCCCTCAGCCCCTCCCCTCCCCTACCACTCGCTCATGTGCACGTGTGCCGGCCCTCTCTCTCTCTCTAAAATAAAATAAATAAAATCTTTAAAAATAACACACAAGACAAAAGACTATTTTCCCAGTATTTCCAATAATTTCCACTGACTAGCATTGTTTTTAATTTGTATTAAGTTGTAAAATACAGGGGGGAAAGTTCGCTTGTCTTCCTACCTCAATGCATCTATGAAATTTTGCATACGTCTACATCCATACAGTATTGAGTATCTTCAGCATCCCAGTAGGCTCCCTCCTGACCCCTCACAGTCAATACCTTCCCCAAAACTAACTTAACTTGTATCCCAAAAGCTCTGTTTTCACTATTCTTAAACTTTACAAAAACGGGATTCTATAGTAAGTTCCATTCTGTGTCTGGCTCATTTTGCTCAACCTCGTGTCTCTGAGATCTCCCCGTATACTTGCGTCTGTGTGGTTGTATCCATGCAGCTACTCTATTTTTTTCTTTTCTTTTGATGTATTTACTCTACTGTGAGTAAATATCCACAATGCATTTTTATTTATTTTTATGTTGATTGAGATCAAATTGTTTTAGTGTGAGGTTATCATAAATAAAGCTGTAATAAACATTGCTTTGCATATATTTTGATGACCATAAGCACTCATTTTTCTTGGGGATGACCTCATATCATAGTATAGGGATATACTTAGCTGTAGGTGAGGTTAGTCTCATAACCTAAACAATTCTGGGTTTGGCCCAAATAACCACAACTTCTTAAAGGCATTTGACTTGTTTCCCATTGCAGGAAATCTTCAAACTCCTTCAAGGCAAATAAGAAAGGCCCTTGTTGCACTTTTTGCTGACATCTTTTCCAGCCTGATCTATTGTCAGGACTGATATTAAACTTGACTCCCTAGAGACATAGAACAGCTTGAAATTACCTATTCTGATGCTACCACACTCACATCTTTGCTAATGCCGAAACTTCTGCCTAGGGAGTTCTTCCCCTCAATATTAATTTTGTTTCATCCTATTTATCCCTAAAGATGTGTTTATATTTCTACAACTCCACCAGACTGTGAGTTCTTTCAGAACATTCTCTCATTCATCTTTATGTTCCTAATCCCCAGCATTATATCTGAAAAGCACTTAAATAAGTGAACACATGAATTCAGGAAACATCCAGTCTCAAAGAACTGGAAGAAAAGACATCTTTGTTGTACCATCTTCCCTCCCCTAGTTGTGTCCCTCGTAGTGCAAAATTGCATCTCTGAAGATATAATAGAAAATTAAATATAGTAAATTTAAATATCTTAAATCTCTAAGATTAATGCAGAGGGTCTAAATTTTCAAAGATTATGGTCACTAATTTTGAACTCCAATGCAAAATTTTAAAAATTACTTTGTACAACTTATCCATGATCTTAATAATTTCAAGATGATGTTCCAAATGGAACTTCCACAACAAAGAATAAAAATATTATATTTTTACCCATTTAAGCATTAGGATTTCTGTACATACATATAAATTGATCTGGAACTAGACTGTACATCTGGCAACATTTTGTAGACTGGATTAGAACCTCATGAAAAATCAAAATGCATTACAGATTTAGTGTAGAATTGTAGCTTAATTGTATTCCTCATACCCTATAATAAGCATGCATTAAGATTAGATTGTCCTCAAAGGCATATGGTTAACCAAATGTGCAAAGAAATACAAGGTTTCAGAGTAAAACATTAGCAATGTATATGCAAGTGAAAATGTTGTGTGTAACTATACCAAAGTAGACATATGCTTTAAATAGTTGCCACTTCTCCTCATCACAGAACCATTTCAGTTTTAAGGAAGAGGTACAGCTCGGGTCATGATCCCAGGGTACTGGGATCGAGTCCCGCTTCGGGCTCCTTGCTCTGAGGGAGGCTGCTTCTCCCTCACCCTCTGCTGCCCCCCTGCTTGTGCTCTCTCTCTCTCTCTCTGTGTTAAATAAGTAAGTAAAATCTTAAAAAAAATTTTTTTTTAAAAAAAGCCAAAAAGAACAATTCCTGATGCATTAGATCTCTTGTACTTTGCATGGCAATTTTCACTTTGAAGTTCCAAGAGAAAACCTTCTCTCTCCTTCTCTCTGAAAGGTTTATAGAAGATGTTTTATTTTTTTATTGGTTTCAATTGTTGTTACAAGGGGAAAAAAAAAGAAGAAGAACCTGATGTCTGGGCAACATGCTACACTAGCTGATGTTGATCAAACAATTCCATATGCTGATCCAAGTGTAGAAGGTGAAAACCTCTGCCATTATTAACTGTGATTGAATTCTTTCCAGGAATCAGATATTATAACATTATCTGTTTTTCATCTTTTATTTAATATACTTCCTGTAAAGTGTGAAATATTAGAAGAAATTCATATAGATTTTATTTTTGCAATGACTTAAAAAGGGGGATTCAGTTGTGGGAGGTTACCAGGAAAAGCACACTAAATAAGTGTGAGGTTATTGTGCAGATTTAAATTGTTGCCTTCAGCATTGATAAAAGTTTCTAGAAATGTGGTCAACCCCTTTTTCCTGGTACAGCAAGGGAGATATCCTTATGAATGGAGATTTTCCTTACACATGTAAGTAAGTCTTACAAAATCGTAACTTCTTCTACTCAGTTTTCAGATCATCTCCTGTGTCTGCTGTTTCTTAAAAATAATCCCCTTGGGGCACCTAGGTGGCTCAGTCAGTTAAGCATCCCACTCTTGGTTTCGGCTCAGATCATGATCTTCCACTGGTGAGATCGAGCCCCATCTTAAGCTCCGCACTTAAAGGGGAGTCAGCTTCAGATTCCCTCTCTCCTTCTCCCTCTCCCTGCCCCTCTGCCTCTCCCCTGGCTCGCTCTTGCACACATGCTCTCTCTTTTTCTCTAAAATAAATAAGTAAAATCTTTTTAAAAAAATAATCACCTTAAAACAATCCTTAGTCCAAAGAAGCACATTTTGGAAAGGCAAATTCTCCTTCCTTTCAAATGCCAACAAGTTCTTGAGATTTTGGATTTTATAAAGAAAACAGACAGGACTGAACTTCTCCCAAGAATATATGATCAATCCTTGGGTGTCTCTTAGAATAACTTTACTTTAACCAATTGCAACTGAAAACTCTAGGGGTTGAAAATTCTGGGATCATATAAGCTACAAAGAATATGGAAGTAATTAAATTCAGGAAATGATAAGGAAAATGACAACAGAATAACTGCAGGACAGAAAAAGCTCACAAGGATTTTAAAGAAAGAGACCATGGATACGTAAATATCCTAAACATCATCAATGTCAATGACAAACTCCCTCCTTGGGCGAATACTTCCAGTAGAAGGGAATTGGGCTGTTTCTTGGGGACATTCAAACCTTGATCTGAGGTTCTGCACATATTAGAAAACTGTATGGAAGAGCTTCATAGGTAGGCAGAAGGAGAAAAGGAATAATTTGCCGCTGCTAACTCCAGTCCTTGTTTTCTCAAACCTTACCGCTTCCCTTAACCAGTGTTTGAAGAAGAAAAGGGAAAGGAAATAAAGGGGAGGGAAGGGGGGAGAAGGAAGCTGGAGGAGAGGGGGGAAGGTAGGGGAAGAGAGAAGTAGGGAGAGAGAGAAAATGAAAGGACAGTGGACAGAAAAACTGTCAGAAGGTTCCTACTGAATTTCTCCTGAAAAACTACATAAATTACAAGAAAGAATGCATCAGAGGAACAAAAAAACTAACAAGCACTACCAAAACCTGCAAGAAACTATAGAGGAGACTACAGATTGTCATTGTGGTCAGGAAAATGTTCATATTTTGCCCTGTCCTTTCTCCTGTGTTGACTTAGAAAAATCATCACTTGCTGCTTGGGCACAGAAGCCACCAACATCCACAGAGTAATCTCAGAATGCTGCAAAAGCCTTCTTGGGGTAAGAAATGGATTCAAACAGATCTAGGGTGGCCTTCTGCCCTCCAACATTCATTCCGTTAATGCCTTCCTATACCCACCACTAGTGGTTTACAAACTAAGGCAACAGTCTTCTCCCTTTCTTTCCAAGAATTTAAAAGTGAGTCCCTGACCAAAGGAGTAGTCAGATGATAAGCAAGTGGTCTCATCATCAGTGGTCCTCATCTGATGATGATAAGCAAGAGTGAACAACAGTAGTTCTGTAGTGCCTGAAATTCTCTACTGTGAGCTTCATGCCCTTCCATATCCCCAAATTTACCAGGAGAGAAACAAACTAAAATGTAGTCCTTAGTGTTCTCCAATACCCATTACCAGGCAAAGCAGCTGATAATTTCATAGGATAATGTGCTTATAAGACAAAAGACTAAGTACAACCACTATAAAAGAAAAACCATGACTTGAATATACATGAATTAAAGCTGAACAGAAAAATAGAAAAATTAAAGTATAATAAAGTATAAGTAAAATATAAAGTATAATAAATACAGTTAAATATATGAAGATGCTAACAATATCAAATAAGAGCAAGAAACTGAAGAACTAATCAAATTTTAGGTCTAAGAATAATAATAGTTGAAAGAAGAAAAGAGATATTGAATAAACAGCACAATGAACACAGTTTAAGAACAAATTAATGAGCAGGAAATCAGACTCAGGCCATCTTCCAGAAATAACAAGAAAAACTACAATCTAAAATGATATATTACATAAAATTCAAAAAGAGAGATATAGAGATTTCTATTGCCAACATCCAGAGAGTTGGAATCCCTGAAATAAAGGAAATTTTTTATAAAGGAAGAAAAAATGAAGATAAAGTTCCTAGAGTTAAAGAAACATGGAAGACCCCAGATTGAGAGTTCTCAGAGAAACAAAGAAAGCAAATAATAAAAAACTTCACTTCTAGACACATTATTATGATAATCAAGAATACAAAAGACAAGGGAAGAATTCCAAAGCTTCCCAAGAGGAAACTCAAAATCATCTATACAAGGATAGGAATAAGTTGACCTCAGACTTCCCTGCAGCAATACTTCATGTTTTAATGTATTCAAAGGAAACAATTGTAATGTGAGAATTTTATATCCAGCCATATTACCAATTAAGTATTAGGGAATGATTAAAAAAAAAACTTCTGGGGCGCCTGGGTGGCTCAGTTGGTTAAGCAACTGCCTTCGGCTCAGGTCATGATCCCGGAGTCCCGGGATCGAGTCCCGCATCGGGCTCCCTGCTCAGCGGGGGGTCTGCTTCTCCCTCTGACCCTCCTCCCTCTCATGCTCTCTGTCTCTCATTCTCTCTCTCGCAAATAAATAAAATCTTAAAAAAAAAAAAAAAAAAACTTCTCAGGCATACCAAGCCTCAGATATTTTGCCACGTTAAAGCCACCATAAAAACAAACCTGAAGAATGTATTGAAATAAGAAGAAAAATAAAGGTGGTTATTTAAAAAATTATACATTCAACATCATCAAACACCATGATAACGTTTGTAATCTAGAAAGCTAGAAACAAATAAAAGAAAAAGAGAAAATACATTATAACCAAAAAAAAAAAAAAATTCTAATAAATATCATCACTGTCGTAGGTGATTATCCTGTAGGACAATCAATGAAATCAGTAGCCCAAACTCCTAGAAGTAAGAAAGAAGTTGACCTAGGTTTATTGATATAAAATCAAACTGCAAACTTCAATAACATCTCTTTATACAAACAGTAACAATTAGAAAATATAATAAAAATGATATACTACCTACACATTAAACATTTCTAGGAATTATTCCAAATTGATAAACTCAAGACTTTATGGAGGAAATTTTAAAGCTCTAATGTAGATCATAGATGAGCTGAATAAATGGAGAGACAGAGTATGTTCTTGGGTAAGACAACTTAAAGTATAAAGATGTCAGTTCTCCCCTATAAATTCAGTGCAACCTTAATCCACTAGGGTGTTTGAGCAATTTGATATATATACTCTAAAATTTATATGGGGAAAAAAAAGCGTCCACAAATAGCAAAGTCTATCTAAAAAAGAGGAGAAACAAGGGAAAATTTAACATATCAGGTATTAGTTCATACTATGTCGCCTTATTAAAATATCTCTATATAAATAGATATAAATATAAATGCACACGCATACATACTGCGATGAAAGTATGTTATGGGCACAAGCACAGACGATGGTCCAAAGAAAGAAAATAGTTCAAACACTTACCATCTATGTATTATAAAGAACTTTATATATACTATATGTATTATATTATAAAGGTGGCAGCACAACCAATGGGCAAATGGCCAATTGTTTAATAGATGGAGTTGGAAAAAATGGCACTAGAGTAGCTGAAGTGAGATGAATGATGTAGGCACTATAATGTAATATTAGGCTACTATTAACCTTCTGGCAATACATTAGGAGAATCATCTGCTTCCAGACCACATTTGACCATGGAGAACTGAAACCAGGGAAAGCAAAACCACGGATAAAGGACTACTGTAAATGGAGAAAAATATCATTGGAGCTCTTTGTCTTTTCAGGCTGCTATAACAAATCTTCGACGGGGGGGGGGCACTTATAAACAACAGAAATTTATTTCATAACAGCTCTGGAGGCCAAGAAGTCTAAAATTGAGTGACTGGTGAGGTCTCACATCCCAATTCATAGATGGCCATGTTCTCAATGTGTCCTCACACAGTGGAAGGGGCAAAAGAGCTATCTGGTGTCTCTTTTATCTTTTTTTCCAAGTTTTTATTTAAATTCAAGTTAGTTAACATATAGTGTAGTATTGGTTTCAGGAGTAGAATTTAGTGATTCATCACGTACAACACCCAGTGCTCATCTCAACAAGTGTCCTCCTTAATGCCCATCACCCATTTACCCCATCTCCCACTCACCTTCCCCCAGCAACCCTCAGTTTGTTCTCTAAAGTTAAGAATCTCTCAGGGCACCAAATGGCTCAGTCAGTTAAGTGTCCAACTCTTAATCTCAGCTCAGATTCTGATCTCAGTTTTGTGAGTTCAAGCCCAGAGTTGGGCTCCAGCCTACTTAAAAAAAAAAAAAAAGTCTCTTATCATTTACCTCTCTGTTTTTATCTTCTTTTATTTTTCCTTCCCTTCCCCTATTTTCATCTGTTTTGTTTCTTAAATTCCACATAAGTGAAATTATATAGTATTAGTTTTTCTCTGACTTATTTCGCTTAGCATAATACACTCTAGCTCCATCCACATCGTTGCAAATGGAAAGATTTGATTCTTTTTGATGTCTGAGTAATATTCCATTGTGTGTGTGTGTGTGTGTGTGTGTGTGTGTGTGTGTATGAGAAAACTGGACAGCAACATGCAGAAGAATGAAACTGGACCACTTTTTTATACTATACACAAAACAAATTCAAAATGGATGAAAGACCTAAATGAGAGACAGGAAACCATCAAAATCCTAGAGAAGAAAGCAGGAAGTAACCTCTTTAATCTCGGCTTTAGCAACCTCTTTTTAGACACATCACCAGAGGCAAGAGAAATAAAAGTAAAAATGAATTATTGGGACTTAATCAAGATAAAAAGATATATATATACCCCTTCTTTATCCATTCATCAGTTGTTGGACACTTGGGCTCTTTCCATAGTTTGGCTATTATTGATAATGTTGCCCTAAACATCAGGGTGCATGCACCTCTTTGAATCTGTGTTTTTGTATCCTTTGAGTAAATACCTAGTAGTGCAATTGCTGGTTTGTAGGATAGTTCTATTTTTAACTTTCTGAGGAACCTCCATGCTGTTTTCCAGAGTGTCTTCACCAGTTTGCATTCTCACTAACAGTGTAAGAGGGTTCCCCTTTCTCCACATCCTGGCCAACATCTGTTGTTTCCTCTGTTGTTAATTTTAACCATTCTGACAGGTGTGAGGTGATACCTCATCACGGTTTTGATTTGTATTCCCCTGGTAATGAGTGATGTTGAACATCTTTTCATGTGCCTATTAGCCATCTGGACATCTTCTTTGGAAAAATGTCTATTTATGCCTTCTGCACATTTCTTAACTAGGTTATTTGTTTTTGGGATGTTGAGTTTGATAAGTTCTTAATAGATTTTGGATACTAACCCTTTTCAGATAATTCATTTGCAAATATTTTCTCCCATTCTGAAAGTTGCCTTTTAGTTTTGTTAATTATTTCCTTGGCTGTGCAGAAGCTTTTTATCTTGATTAAGTCCCAATAATTCATTTTTACTTTTATTTCTCTTGCCTCTGGTGATGTGTCTAAAAAGAGGTTGCTAAAGCCGAGATCAAAGAGGTTACTTCCTGCTTTCTTCTCTAGGATTTTGATGGTTTCCTGTCTCTCATTTAGGTCTTTCATCCATTTTGAATTTGTTTTGTGTATGGTATAAAAAAGTGGTCCAGTTTCATTCTTCTGCATGTTGCTGTCCAGTTTTCTCAACACCATTTCTTGAAGATACTGTCTTTTTTTTCCCATTGGATATTCTTCCCTACTTTGTCAAAGATTAATTGACCATATAGTTGCGGGTCCATTTCTGGGCTCTCTATTCTGTCCCATTGATCTATGTGTCTTTTTTTGTGCCGGTACCATACCGTCTTGAATACAGCTTTGTAATAGAGCTTGAAGTCTGGAACTTCAATATTCTCTTCAAGTGAAGCCTTCTGCTTTGCTTTTTTTTTTTTTTTTTTCCAACATTACTTTGGCTATTCAGGGTCTTTTTTGATTCTATACAAATTTTGGAATTGTTTGTTCTAGCTCTGTGAAAAATGCTGGTGTTATTTTGATCAGGATTGCATTAAATGTGTAGATTGCTTTGGGTAGTATAGACATTTTAACAATATTTGCTCTTCTAATCCATGAGCATGGAAAGTTTTTCCATTTCTTTGTGTCTTCTTCAATTTCTTTCATAAGTGTTCTATATTTTCAGTGTACAGATTTTTTACCTCTTTGGTTAGGTTTATTCCTTAACTTAAGGTTTTTAGTGCAATCGTAAATGGGATTGATTCTTTGATTTTTATTTCTACTTATTCATTATTGGTATATAGAAATGCAACAGATTTCTATACTTCAATTTTATACCCTGCAACTTTGCTGAATTCATGTATCAGTTCTAGCAACTTCTTGGTGGAGTCTTCAGGGTTTTCTACATAGAGTATCATGGCATCTGTGAAGAGTTTGACTTCTTCCTTGCCAATTTGGATCCTTTTATTTCTTTTTGTTGTCTGATTGCTGAGGCTCGGATTTCCAGTATTATGTTTAATAATGGTGGTGAGAGCGCATATCCTTGCCTTGTTCCTGACCTTAGGGGATAAGCTCTCAGTTTTCCCCATTGAGAATGATTTTAGCTGTGGGCCTTTCTTATATGGCCTTTATGATGTTGAGGTATGTTCCTTCTATCCCTACTTTCTTGAGGGTTTTTATCAGGAAAGATGCTGTATTTTGTCAAATGCTTTTCCTGTATCTACTGAGAGGATCATATGGTTCTTATCCTTTCTTTTATTAGTGTAGTGTATCATGTTGATTGATTTGTTGATCTTGAACCACCCCTGAAGCCCAGGCATAAATCCCACTTGATCATGGTGAATAATCCTTTTAATGTACTGTTGGATTTGATTAGTTAGTATCATGTTGAGAATTTTTACATCCATGTTCATCAGGGATATTGGTGGGGTTATCTGTCTGGTTTTGGAATCAAGGCAATCCTGGCTTCACAGAATGAGTTTGGAAGTTTTCCTTCCATTTCTATTTTTTAGAACAGTCTCAAAAGAATAAGCATTAATTCTTCTTTAAATGTCTGGTAGAATTCCCCTGGGAAGCCATTCGGCCCCAGACTCTTGTTTGTTGGGAGACTTTTGATTACTGACTCAATTTATTTGCTGGTATGACTCTGTTCAAATTTTCTATTTCTTTCTGTTTCAGTTTTGGTAGTTTATATGTTTCTAGGAATTTATCCATTTCTTGCAGATTGCCTAATTTGTTGACATATAATTGCTCATAATATTCTCTTATAATTGTATTTCTGCAATGTTGATTGTGATCTCTCCTCTTCGTGACTTTATTTTTTGTGTCCTTTCTCTTTTCTTTTTGACAAGTCCAGATAGGGATTTATTAATCTTGTTAATTCTTTTAAAGAACCAGCTCTGTGGTATGATCTCAGTCTTTTTGTACTGGTTGAGGCCTGATTTGTGACCCAGTCTGTGATGTATTCTGGAGAATGTTCCATGTGCACTCTAAAAGAATGTGTATTATGCTGCGTTAGGATGAAATGCTCTGAATATATCTGTCAAGTCCATCTGATCCAGTGTGTCATTCAAAGCCATTGTTTCCCTGTTGATCTTTTGCTTAGATGATCTGTCAATTGCTGTGAGTGGGGTGTTAAAATCTCTTACTATTATTGTATTATTATCAGTCAGATTCTTTAAGTTTGTTATTAAATGATTTATATATTTGGCTGCTCCCAAGTTGGCGGCATAAATACAACTGTTAGATCTTCTTGTTGGATGGACCCCTTTATTATGATATAGTGCCCTTCTTCATCTCTTTTTTTTTTTTTTTTGCCCTTCTTCATCTCTTATTACAATCTTTGGTTTAAATCTAGTTTGTCTGATATAATTATGGCTACTCCAGCTTTCTTTTGATGTCCATTAACATGATAGATGGTTCTCCACCTCCTCACTTTCAATCTGGAGGTGACTTTGGGTCTAAAATGAGTCTCTTGTAAGCAGCATATTGATGGATCTGTTTTTTTTGTTTTTTAACCTATTCGGATACCCTATGTCCTTTGATTGAAGAATTTAGTCCATTTATATTCAGAGTAATCATTGATATTATGAATTTAATGCCATTGGATTACCTATGAAGTCGCTGTTCCTGTAGATTGTCTCTATTCCTTCCTAGTCTTTGTTGCTTTTGGTCTCTCTTTCCCTTTCAAAGTGTCCCCTTTAATATTTCTTGCTGAGCTGGTTTAGTGTTCATGAACTCTTTTAGTTTTTGCTTGTCTTGAAAAATCTTTATTTCTCCTTCTATTCCAAATGGCAGCCTTGCTGAATAGAATATTCTTGGCTGCATATTTTTCCCATTTAGCATGTTGAATATATCACACCAGTTTTCTGGCCTGCCAAGTTTCTGTGGATAGGTCTGCTGCCAACCTATGTGTCTACCCTTGTAGGTTAAGGACCTTTTGCCCCTCGCTGCTTTCAGACTTCTCTCTTTATTTTGTATTTCGCAAGTTTCACTACGATATGTTTGGTGACCTTTTTTGTTGATTTTGAGGAGAGTTCTCTGTGCCTTTTGGACTTGAATGTCTGTTTACTTTCTCAGATTAGGAAAGTACTCAGTATAATTTGTTCAAATAAACCTTCTGCCCCATTTCCCCTGGTTTTCTTCTTCTGGGACTCCTATGATATGGATATTATTGCACTTTATGGAATCGTTAAGTTCCTTATGTCTATATTCATAATCTAATAGTGTTCTTTCCCTCTTCTTTTCAGCTTCATTATTTTCCATAATTTTATCTTCTCTATCACCTATTCATTCCTCTGCTTTTCCCATCCTCATTGTGTTTACATCCAGTTGGTTTTGCATCTCAGTTATAGCATTTTTTATTTTGGCATGACTAGTTTTTAGGTCTTTTATCTCTGTAGTAAGGGTTTCTCTGATGTCTTCTTAGCTTTTTTTCAAGCTCAGCTAGTATTCTTATGACTGTTGTTCTAAATTTTTATTCAGATATATTGCTCATATATGTTTTGAGTAAATCCTGGCTGTGGTTTCTTCTTGATCTTTCTTTTGGGGAGAATTCCTCTATCTTGTCATTTGCCTAAGTTTCTGTTTTTTGTGTGTATCTCCTGCTCCTGAGAGTAACACTATATTAAGAAGGGGTCATACACTGTCCAGTGCTTCAGGAAGTGTTCTGGTGTGTACTGTGTGCACTCTTCTGTTGTGTTTTGGCTGCTCTTTCCCATGGTCAATCCTTTGCAGAGTTCTTCCTTGCTTGCAATGGGGAGTGTTTGGACCTTTAACTAGGTGTGTTTTGATTTGTTTGTTAAAATAAGCCTGGAAAAAAAAAAATCTTGATCCAAAAAACAGAAAAGGAAAAGGAACAAAGCAAAGCAAAACAAAACAGACAAACAAAAAACTTTAATTCTGATTCCAAAGAAAGAGAAAAAAAAAAAAAGAAGAAGAAGAAACCTGATCCAAAAAAAAAAAGGAAACAAAAAACAACAAATAAGCAAAAAGCTATAAGACTGATTACCACCATCAACCCCCCCAAAAAAAAACCCTGGTCCTATTTCCACCAGACCTGAAGCTGATGATTGGAGCACTCTATGATTAGTAGACTTGATGCATGTGGGGGACCTGTGCTGGGCATCTCAGGGAGAGGCCCAATGTGCTGATTCATAGTCAGACTTACCCTATTAAAGATGCCCCTACGGGGCACAGTGGGGGTGGAGTTTGGTGTAAGCAGCTCCCGCCTCCACTGGGGGCACTGTGTTGTCCACTGAAGTCCCATGTGCTAGTGGGCAGGGGAAGATGATGTCACCCCATCCTCTCATCCCTAGGGAAGGGAGCTGAGCCTGCTGCTATTCAGGATGCCTTCACAGAAAGGCAAACAATCTCCCCTCTTATGTCCCAGGTTTCCTTCAGATCCCCGTCCTCAACCTGCTTGTGCCCAGGCTATTGGCACACCTGATGCCGTAGTTCTCCTGTGTTTTATCTCTGGCTAGTGACTGGGATTCAAAACTCCAAATCTTAAAGGACCCGACAAGGTGCGAACCTGCTCCCCTCCCCAGGAGGACAGTCTCACAGCACTGTCCTGGTGCTGTTTTGTCCCAGAAATTCAGCTGCACAGCTGTGCAGGTTCTTGGAGTTTATGGATTATGATGAAGCAAAAAGCTTCAAAGCAAAAAACCAGGTTATCTGCCCTTTGCACGTGCTTCTGTCCCTTGCTGATGAACAGCCGCTCTATGGTACCCAGTGGGTCTTCTGTCCTTGAAGAGGCATATATCCTCTTCCAAATGTGCTCCAGGAATGGAAACGTTCTCTTCCAGTGCAGCCCAGGGCATCCCTACACTATGCAGTCCGCTCTCCACTGTCTGCTCCCACACCTCTGCCCTCCTTCTCCCCAGGAGTCTCCACTGCCCAACTCGCTTGACTCTGGCAAATGGTGCGGACTTCTAAACCCTCAGAATTTGAGCTCCACTGTTTGTAAAACTTGCAATAGTCAGTTCCTCTCTATTCCCCAGTCAATGGTTTTGGGGGAGTGTTTTTCTTGCGTGAACCCGATGCACTGCTCAGTCTCTCCCTCTCTCTTTCTCTCTCTGTTCTCTCTCAGCAAAAAGGGCTCCCTCCTCTCTGCACCTCGTATCTGCCATGTTCTTTCCCTCTAATTGTGCAGATTGTTCTCTTAATCCTCAGATTGATTTCCTACATGATCAAAATGACTTGATGTTCTAGCTGTGTTCGAGGGATGAGACAAGCCCAGGGTCCCCCTGCTATTCTGCCATATTAACTCTGGTGTCTCTTTTAAAAGCCATTAATCCCATTCATAAGGGCTCAACCTCATAACCTAATCACCTCACAAAGACCAGACATCTAATACCATCACACTGGGGGTTAGAATTTCAACACAAGATTTTGGAACATTCAGTTTATAGCAATCTCCATTCTACATCAGATACAAATGTAGACTCAAATATATTAAAGACTTAGATATGTAATGTGAAAATCATAGCTAATGATAGGTAACATGGAAGAACAACTTGGGGACCTGTTGGTCAGACATGTCTTCTTAAACCCAAAACCACATACAAAAATTAGACCAAATAATTACATTGAATGTGAGGATTTTGCTCAAGGAAGAAGATCAGAGTAAAATGAAGGACTGGAAGAAGTTTTCATTGTCTAAAACTATCAAGGTTCTGATACACAGACTATGCTGAGAAAATCAAAAAGGAAAACAAAAGGGTGCCTTGGTGGCTTAGTCCGTTATGTGTCTGACTCTTGATCTCAGCTCAGGTTTTGACCTCAGGGTCGTGAGTTTTATATGAGAAAATATATAAATCCCAACTGAAAATGGGGCAAAGTATATGTTCCAGGAATTTACAGATAAGGTAGTCTAAAAGGCCAGCTAACATATGAGGAGATGTTCGAACTCATTAGTAATTCCTTAGAGTGCCCATTAAAACAATGAGATATTATTTTACAACCAAAAATTAGCATATGAGGTAACACTAAATGTCTGCAGGCTTGTGGAAACATGAGAATCCTCAGGAACTGCAGGTAGGAATGGGGACTGGTACAGAGAGCAATGTGGTAATACTGATTTAAATTAATGATGTGTATCACCTAACGATGTGTAACCTGGCAACTCTGTATGTATACATCAAAGAGCTCCTCACACAGATCCATAGAGATATGTAGCTTTGTGTGGAGTACAGAGGCTACAGACACCACTGAGGAAATGGAGAGGTAACAAACAGTGGATGCACACTATAGTGACTCTATTATACATAACCACAAAGAGGTCTTCAACCATCCTTATGGGTGAAGATGGTAAGAACAAGAAAAAAATCTATTCCAGGACCATTTACACAAAATAAAAACAGATGCATGTGAAGCAGTAATACATATTTTATTAGAGTGTAAGAACAGAAAGATATACATTATGATTGTCTTCTGTGGAGAAGGGGGTTGAACAATGAAAATAAAGGAAACGCATCAAAAAAAAAAAAAAAATAGGAGAAGGACCTGACTCAGAGCCCTGTTGAGCATGCCCCATAAACAGGAATATGGCTAATTTAACTCCTTGTATAATTTTTTTTCTAAAGAGGAAGTAAAGAAAGGATAGGATGAAAAAGAGATAAGACATAAGAACATGAAAAGATGAGACTCAAAGACAAAGAAATTCAGAGTAGGAGTAATGTTGTCCCATTTTTTCCCTAAGAAGAAGAAATGCAGATTTCAGGCTTTTGATAGTGCAAGTATAATGCCATACTTCTTTCTTTCTTCAAGCACTGACAATAAGGAAATTGTGACTTGCTTCATTTGAATAAGAATAACCTATGTAGTTAATTTCCTTGCTGGAAATCATAAATTATAGTAAACACAATGATGATGGTATTTTCCTTCCTTCTTTCTTTCTTTCCTTCTTTCTTTCTTCTTTCTTTCTTTTTCTTCTTTCTCATTTTTTTAGCACAAGAATGACTATAACAGTCAGAATTTTTAAGGATTCCAAACTGAGAAAATACATGTGCTTGAACTATCCAGTCATTCATTCCTTAAACAAACTTGTATTGAGGGTCTATTATGTATATACATATCTTGCAGAAACTTAACAAAAAAACAATACACAGTAATGAATCGAGATGAACCCTTTCATATTGTAAAATACTGATCTTTAATAAAATATTTTTAATTTTCAATTTGAAATGCTTTTCCTTGCTTCATTAGGCCATGTAGATATACAGACTTTGCCCAGTTTATACCCTAATCATGTCTCAATGCTACATTGTAACTAGACCAAAATCAGACTTTACAATCTATCCTGTTGTTTCTTTAAATGTGCATAATGCATATTAAGAATCTGCAGTGGGGAAATCCATTTGAAAAATAATCTCCTGATCATCTTTCTGTGCCTGGCATTCTGGCCCTTATTAATCACCTCCCATAAATCTGGTCTTTGACACCACAGACAAATACAACTTTATTAGCTGCAAATCTATTTGGCGGTTTCTAAATGGCTTTCTCAAATTGCACTGCTCTCACAGTGCAATGGAGTCCTTTCATGTTGATTAAAATATTTGAGGGATACAAACAACAACAACAGAGTCACAGGAAACCCAGTCATTCCTTTCATCTTCCCAGTGGGAGCCAGTCAGTGTAACTTGACTTTCTTCAAACAAAACTCCCCTTTTTGTGGCTGAAGAAAGGCTTTGGCAAACACTTCTCCTTTGATATGATATGCACTTGACAAAAATCACAGAACAAATCAAGCCATTGCTTTGAAGAAAATGCTTATTAGAAACCTGAAGCTCTTAAGTGCACCAGGACTTAATACTGTTGCCAGCCACAGGAGGCCAAACGGGGCTGGGGCATCCATGTGAAGTCAAGTCCAAAGGTATTGACTTCAGGGCTGCAGCTGCCATCTCATTCCTTAGTTTAATTGCGAGTATACCTTGAAGAATTGTTTAGTTTTCAAGTCTATTCTGGAATGTCAGTTCTATATTTCATTCCACTGAAGCGTGCATTTCATTATTTAGTTGGAAAGGAATGTGCAAAAATCCTTGTTCTATACCCTTTGCTTAATGTCCCAGAGCCTCCGGTAACATGCCAATTTCTCTTTCAAGTAGAAACTCAGCTTTGGAGGAGAGAATGCTGGGGGATCCAGAGTCAACCTAGAATTCTAACGGGAAGAGGCAGGGTTGGAAATCCTCATACCCTTTCAGGATCCCACAGGAAACAGATGGCTGATTCAAATTAGGATAGTTTGAGGGGAGTTTAATAAAAAATGTTACAAGTGTATGGGGAGAAGTGAAAAACCCAGAAGGAAAAAAAAAAAAAAAAAAGGAAAACCCAGAAGGGATGAAGCAATACCCCTGGCCCCCCCTTTTTTTTATGTTCAGTTAACCAGCATCATTAGTTTTTCATGTAGTGTTCAATGATTCATTAGTTGGCTATAACACCCAGTGCTCATCACCACACGTGCCCTCCTTAATACCTATCACCCGGCGACCCCATCCCCCCACTCCCTCCCTTCTGAAATCCTCAGTTTGTTTCCTGGAGTCCATAGTCTCTCGTGGTTTGTCTCCCTCTCTTATTTCTTCCCCTTCAGTTTTCCCTCCCTTCCCCTGTGGTCCTCCACGCTATTCCTTATGTCCCACATATGAGTGAAACCATATGATAATTGTCTTTTTCTGCTTGACTTATTTTACCTTAGCATAATCCCCTCCAGTTCCATCCATGTCGATGCAAATGGTTACCCTTGGCCTTTTAAGAGGTGGACAGTTAGCAACCTTAAGGCTGTAGGAGAGTCAGTAGTGACCAAAACCCAGAAACAGACAGCCACCCTCAATGACCCAAGAAGGAGAATAAATTTCCAAACTCACCCTCCTCCCTACTTCTTATCTCTTATTCAATTTCCCCACTGTCCTCACCTAACCAGGGGACAGAAGGAAAGGGATCCAGGGGCATAGTCTCTACAAGTTAGCTTCCCAGGACCAGAAAAAGATGTCTGTGGATCTGCAGGGCACACAGAAGACAGCCAACAAATATGAATCATCGCTTCCACTGAAGTCATCCCTAAAGGTAAATGGCACTTGCTAAGAGAACCAGCAAAACATCAGACACCTTCTCTAAGCTTTGACCTCAGGTGAAAACTCCCAGTTTTTTGTTTTTTGTTTTTTTGTTTTTTGGCTTTTTTGCGATAAAGCCCTTTCATTTTCCAAAATGCAAATGTGGAAGTTAAGTCAAATTTCTAATTTAGTTAAAAAACATATCAAATAGATTCTTGTAATGACTTATATCCCCTCAAATATACAATGATGTCAAAATACAGATGGTATACTTCATTGAAATAACTATAACAAAAATACATAAAAATATATGCAGAGATTAACTTGTAAAGATTCCCTGAAATAGCATATTGCTATCATAGTTTTAACAAAATGTTTTCTTCTCTGATTCAAGAAGTCATCACTGAAGAGAAAGTGTAGATAGAAAACATTTTTCCCAGTAGCTCAGCTCCTGCTAATCTCTAGACATTTCTGCTTTGGTCTCTCCCTGACACTTCAAGTCCAGCATGTCCAGACACAAATTCCCTCTTCCCACCCCAAGACTACTAACTTCCTGAATGATGGTATGCGAGTGCGCGTGCACATGCGCGTGCACTGTGTGTGTGTATACATATACAACACTGAGCTTTTTACTACATGGTAAATGTTTAATGGATAGGTTTATTAATTATTGGATAAATATACTCTTTAACATCTACTTTAAGAGAAAAATGAAATTTTGCATGAAAAATCTAAATAAGCAGAGCCAAGGAGGTACGAACTCCTTTGCTACCATTAGGTGATCAGGACTTTGCCAGGCTGAGCAATGATTTACAAATGAGCTCACTTTCCTTAGTGAAGTAAATGTGGAATATGATCCAAGAATCTTTATCAATTAAATTAAAATAATAGTCTGTAAAGGAAGTGAATGAATGCATTATTAACCTGTCACAATCACTAAATCTCCCAGAGGTAAGCTGCAATAATTAAGAGAGAGTAAAACTGGCACACACGGGAAGACTCCAGTGTGAAGGATAGTGTGGAAAGAACAGGTGTTCCATACCAAATCTGGGACCCATTACCTGTACGACCACAGACAGTCCAAAGTGCACGGGATATAAATGAAACAAGATGAGTCTTGAGTCAACAGCTGCTGAGTAGGTGTAGAAGTTCGATGCCAGCACCATCCAATAAAAACATAATGGAAGTGATAGATGCCATATATGTAACTTCAAATTTTCTAATGGCCACTGTTTAAAGGGTAAAAGGAAATAAGTGGAATGCATTTTAGAAGTGTATTGGATTGGGCGCCTGGGTAGCTCAGTTGGTTGAGCGGCTGCCTTCGGCTTAGGTCATGATCCCGGAGTTCTGGGATCGGTCCTGCATCAGGCTCCCGGCTCGGCGGGGAGCCTGCTTCTCCCTCTGACCCTATCCCCTCTCATGCTGTTTCTCTCTCTCTCTCTCAAATAAATAAATAAATAAAATCTTTAAAAATATATATATATATTGGATTTAACTCAATATGGCCAGAATATTATTATTCCAACATGTGTCACTAGGAAGCTTTGAAATGCTCTTTAGCCACATGTAGCTAGTTTTCTATAATTAAACAATTAAAAGAAAAAATCAAAAAGCCTGTCCTTACCTCTCTCTGGGACTCTTTGCCATCTCTTTGTTGAAGGAGATACACTGGTCATTACATCATTTCCAAGGTTCCTTCTAATTCTCTGGTTTTTACTTCCTTTTCTAAAGTATTCTCATTCTGATTTTTCACTACTCCATAGGAAAATGTCTTTTAAAAAATTCCTTTATGCTCACAGAGATATGACCTGAAAATTACCATTGTCTATTTATCTAAGGAATATTTGGGGATAAATGGCCATTTATTTACAAAATAGTTTTTCTTCTGCTCCAAGCCCAAGCAGTAATATATGAGCTCTGTTCACATTTACCACTGTTTTGCTCATTCAGTTTTTCCTTTCATATAATAAGATTTACCACTTGACCAGGTGAGAGATGGGTATTGGGAAGCGGCAGATTAATAACACAAATATAAATCATAATCTATATCCAAAAAGTAGTTTTGAAGGAATAGAAATTAATTTATCTTGGGCATTTCTCACATCATTTGTAAAAATTTAGTCCTAGTAATTTCATGGATTTATCACATTTGTCCATTTGGTTTTCTTTTTGTATTGTGTTTTATAGTTGTGTTTACAGAGCCTCAGCTTCATACCATTCAAAATAAGGTAAAAGTTAAAATAAAAATTCCTGTAAATAATTGAATGTGTGTACTTAAAAATATCCATCTTTATGACTGACTAAACTGTTTAATTTTAATTTAATTGTTTTGATGGCCTGCAGCCCCACTCTGTTCTCTTAGCCCAATATTTAGGTCAAGCTCACCAGTAAATATGCTCCTGGTATCATTTTGAAGAAAGACTATCACTGTGTCTTTCTTTTATTAATCTCAACTAGAAGGAAATTGCATATTTAACCAATTTTAGGAGATCTTGATATATGAAAAAATATACTGGGGGCAGAGCAAGATGGCGGAGGAGTAGGAGACCTGGATTTCGTCTCCTCTCAGGAATTCAGCTGGATAGGGATCAAACCATTCTGAACACCTACAAAC
>NC_138369.1:155055323-155295990 GCF_054177405.1 Leptonychotes weddellii | reverse complement strand
GAGGGAACACAAGTAGGGGGAGTGGGAGAGGGAGAAGCAGGCTTCCCGCTGAGCAGGGAGCCTGATGCAGGGCTCAATCCCAGGACCCTGGGATCATGACCTGAGCCAAAGGCAGCCGCTTAACCGACTGAGCCACCCAGGGCCCCACACGCATATTTTCTATATGTTCCTTCACTACTACTCCCATGGGAGAAAAATTAATTATGGAGACTTTTTTGGACAAACAAAAGAATCATTACCATAAATCAATTGTTTCTCTATGGTTTTCTTCATTTAATCAGCTTGTCTGGTCTTTATTACCTGTGAGGTTCCAGCCATCTCATTCTATGACATTCATGAAAACAAAGATCCATTTCCTTTAATGGGACTAAAGAATCTGTTGGCATTAACAGGAACAGAAGTCTTTATGCAGTTATGGGAATAAAGGTTGGTTCTCAGTTATGGGAAGAAAGGATTGTTTCTCCTGATTTGGCAGTTCTTAAACATAGCATGAAGGAGAAAGGGTAAGAAAAGAGTGAATAGAACAGGAAGAGAATTGTATTACTAATAATACTCTAAGCACACATTTCTACTTACCTGATGATCAAAATATTTAAAGATGCAAATTTAATTTAATTAATTCAAGATGCAAATTTTCTTTCCTCTAATTTATCCTCAAGGGCCTCAATGTTTTATCACATCAACTCAGCATCTGTGGCTCCTAGAAGAAAGTTTTCCTACAGAATATTTTTTAAAAACGGAAGCCAAGGGGAAGACTGAAAAACCATGACAGTGACATGGCGCTTTATGCTCTAACAAATCAGCTGCCCCAACACTGGATCAACTTCAGGCCTCATGTGTCCCGATAGTAACCATCTGCAAAGTCAAAGATTTTCCAGATAAAATGCCGACTTTTCTGCAAGAGAGTCCAGACTTTACAGCAATATTGACTTATATCACTAATAATAACGAGTGTCAGGAAAAAGTGACCAGATATGGTAAATTTAGATGTCATACCTACAGGGAACATCCAGTTGTTCTAGTAAGAAGAGTAGGATACAAAATGAGGAGAGCCCTTCAAGACCCAATTTTAAGTGTGATCCATTATGGCCCCAAAACTTATGATTAGAAATATATTCAAGGTACTTCACAAAATGGACTCACTACCTCTTAAATAGTTTTTCCCACTTTCCCCTACACATGTTCTTTCCAGACATAAGTTTTCCTCATTGATGCCAAGAAATATCTGAGCATTTCTCCCCAACACAACCTCTGCTTTCCATTTCAGGGAATGAAATGTCCCAGTATTTCAAAACCAAAGGCAAAATCCAATTTTCTGAAGCCAATTGTGACAGATCTAATCTAAATGAAACTACTCACATATCTAAATTCCCATGATCTCTTCCACTTATTGGAAACTTAAGTGTTTCCCTTAAAGTTCAATTTGTTTTATATGTTATTTCTAGTTTCCACCCATTACTGTATAGTCATCCTTTTAAGGCACTGGCATCTGCTTAATTCACCTTTGTGCTCCTCTCAACACCTAGTACATCGCCAGGTCCCCACCTGGCATTTAATAAAAGTTAAATGGATTTTATAAATGGAGAAAGGAAAGTGGTGAGAATTAGTATAATTCTCTATATTGATATTGTTCATTGGTGAAAAATCTGAAACTAAAATGTAGAATTCCCCCTTGTGAAGTTAGTGCTCTTTCCAGTAACTAATGCTATTTTCCAACACCACACAACTTTTCATACACACTTTTCAATTCTAGTCCCCACTTAGAAAAATGAGATAGTCGATGCTGCCGTTGATAACAGATGTGATTTATTTTTGGTGTGATATAAATAAGACTTCTAACCTGTTACAGCAGAATGAAGGAGGAAGAATAATTGACCATGCAAGAAAACTATTCATCTATAACCATTTCATTACTGCAACAGCATTAGAGGATAATGAACAAGGAGTGATTCAGAGTAGGTGGCAATAGCTAGGCAGTAGTACAGTCAAGAAGAAATAACAGCAATATCAAAAGGACAAGAAGAAATAATTGGTATAGCAACCGGTCACTCAACAAATATGTAATAAGGATCTACTCCATACCAGTTAATGCGATATACAATCACGAAATAGAAATGTCGACCTCTCTCTCCAGTATCTCTAGTAGGAAAGATGAAATTGCATAAATAAATGTATAAATAATAATAAATAAAACGGATAAATCATAAAGGATATTTAAAGAGCTTTGCTTGGGAGTGGGAGTGGAGAGCTAGCCATACAGGCAGCTTGTTCTCACTGTGTTGCCTAATTTAATACAGCACCCAGCTCTCTGTGGGCACTTAATGACTACCAGTTGGCAAATGGATAAATGGTTAGGGAAAAGAGATGAGTGTGTTATCTCCCTGGTTGCCCAGCAAACTGGTGTGGCTTGTGTGGGAACCTCCTCCACTGTGACAGCTACACAGTGACTCCTAGTGGTCACAAGTTGAACCTTATCTTTGATCATAGTATAACAAGCATGTAATTTAGTATAATATAATATATACACCCACATTTATTATATGAGTTAGTATAATAACTAAAGCCACCACCCTTATTAACAAATTTTGGTACTCATTCTTCTTAAGAGTGAAAAGTATTCTGTAAAGCACAATGATGCGTGCTAGATGAACAGTAAGTTCCTTTCCGATTCTGAAAGCCAGATTCAATTATTTTAAACTAACTTTCTAATAGGGTCAGTGTGGTGTTAAACTTAGCATGAAGCAGAACAAATAGAAAAGATTTTCATTATGAGAAATAAGCACTGTTGTTTCCAAGCTAATGGAAATGCCCTCCTCAGGGAAAGACATGGAATATTTCTTTGAGTTTTGTCTAAAAATTAGAGGCATTTTTCTTGACTCAGAACAACTATTAGCTTGATAAGAATTCCAAATTGTCCCAGTCATTTATAAAATATATACGTTCTCCTTTTTTATAAAGAACAAGAACAATGGTTCGTTATATTTTTGCGTATCACTACAAAGGTATTTCCACTGCTGTTTAATATTTCTCTACCAATAAAAATAACTATGCAGGGCGCCTGGGTGGCTCAGTTGGTTAAGCGACTGCCTTCGGCTCGGGTCATGATCCTGGAGTCCCGGGATCGAGTCCCGCATCGGGCTCCCTGCTCGGCAGGGAGTCTGCTTCTCCCTCTGACCCTCCCGACCCTCCCCCCTCTCGTGCTCTCTCTCTCTCAGTCTCTCTCTCTCAGATAAATAAATAAAATCTTAAAAAAAAAAAAACTATGCAGTAGGTCATTCTAGTATATTAGTATTTACTGAGTTCTATTCAGGTCAGCTGAAAAACCACAATCAGTGCCAACTATATGTAAAGCCTTGTGCTAAGTACTGGAAAAATAAAGATAGGTAAGACATAGCCCCTGCCTACGAAGAAATTAAGGTAGAGGAAGGAACAAAGACCTCACTATCGCCCAGAAGCCAGAGGAAATGTGAAAAAAAATCGAACCTGGCGGTTAGATAAGGCATCATCATCATAACGACTTATAACGTCATTCTCACATGGTTCCCCCATGTCAAAGCCCAAATCCAGTCACTCCGTGAGCATTTGTCATCTTCCGTCCCATTCATAAAGGTTTTAGGAAGACCCTGACCTATGATTCTGCTGTTGTCAGCCATCCTCTTGCTCCTGCATATTAAATTAGATGAAGGCTCTGAATTCACATCAGACAGAAGAGAAAGGAGACAGCTAGGGGAAAGAAACAGTTAAGCTATATACTGAAATCCTTTGAGAAATGTCCTGTCAAGAGTGTAGCTAGAGGGGCGCCTGGGTGGCTCAGTCGTTAAGCGTCTGCCTTCGGCTCAGGTCATGATCCCAGGGTCCTGGGATCGAGCCCCGCATCGGGCTTCCTGCTCGGCGGGAGGCCTGCTTCTCCCTCTCCCACTCCCCCTGCTTGTGTTCCCTCTCTCGCTGTCTCGCTCTCTCTGTCAAATAAATAAATAAAATCTTTAAAAAAAAAAAAAGAGTGTAGCTAGAAAATCCAAGCTGCAAGGCGCTGTATATTACCGTGTAAGTGTCCAAAGACATTCTCCTATCCCCAAGTGAAAAAGCACTGCATGAAATCAAATCATAACACCGTCCTAAAACTGGACACCTAGGTGATATATATGGACATCTGTTCATGTAGACTGACCCCTAGCGGTAGAAAGTGATTGTTGCAGGGAGAACCGTCGAAAATTAGACTCCCTTAAAAAAAAAGAGCTCACTCCTCTTCAAAATGTAGTGATACAGAGTTTCATAAACACGGACATTCTAGGTGAGATATTTGGCCTTACTGTCCTCTATGAAAACTAAATAAACATAATCTACAAAATTTATAGTGAAGGAGAAGACAGTTTGAGAACTGACCTATCTTGAATCATTGAGACTATTTTCTTTATGATGACATATATGTTATTCTCTGTCACCCCTAGTATTGTCAGCACATGTGTGTCTCTATGACACAATATTCTCAAAGTCTTCCTATTTGGTTGCAAATGACTTATCACAAAGATTCTTTTCAATCTTCTAATCTTATTTCAATGAATTTGGACACACCACAAAACAACCTCACCTATAGTTACGTTCAAAAAGTAATTTGTAATTTCTAAGTAATAAAAAACGAAAACATATATCATTAATATGTTAACTAAATAAAAATGTAAAATAATTTGACAGAACCAGTTAAAGTGAAGAACAACTTATTTCATATATTATAAAATTATGTGCTCTTTTTAATAATGAAACAAAAAATTACATATTAAAGTCAAAATTATATTTAGGTTTAAGGAAAGATGAGAAAAAGATAAGTAAATGGTTTTGTGCTTCTAAAACTAGAAGTGAATGGCCTTTTCTCCACCATCCGTGTTGAACATAGATTAACTTAGATAATTCTTGTTATAATTAAGGAGTTTGGAAACAAAAGCCACCCACAGAGGCCAACTAAGAAGTCTTGTGTGTATTTTCTTTTTCTTCTAGATGTTCTTTCTTCCGTTTTTTTCTATTGGCATCCCATGGGAAAACTGCAAGAACCTTTTTCTTTCTGGGTCTCAGAGAGAACTATTTCTATTTTTTGCTTTTCTACCGTCCCTACTAGATAAGTCTATGAATCGCCTGTGAGGAGGCAGGATGGGGTAGTGACCCAAAGCATGAGTGCCTAAAGACATACTTGTGTATTCCATCTTCTTTTAAAAATGGTTCTTGATAGCCTCATATTAGGAAAAAAAAAACCATTATGGTTAATGACAATTAATAGGCCATCTGGAAATTGTTCCACCATGAGAAACATAGACTACCATGTACTGCGGTACATGTAAATAGTATAGAAACCGTAAATTGTTAACTATATGAAGTACATACCACTGAAAATTAAATTTAAAAAAAAATGAGACAAATGTATGCAAACTATTCTAGAATAGTGAAGTTAACCTGAAATGAATAAATTCGGGAATTCTTAAAGTCAACCCATCAAGAAACTCCTAAATGTTGTGGCTTCTTCTAAACTGTTGATGTCCCAGCCGAGTAATATATCTTTAAATTTTCCCTCCTTCTCCACAACCAAAAACGCAGTAACTAAAGAAAACTAACAGACAAACAGAAAGAGACAGAGTTTTTCTAAAGAAAATAAGGAATTTGGTCAACAGCATGGAGACCAAGCCAACAAATGCTTGTTTATAGCACTCCACATCCTTTCCATTAGAACAACCCAGAACATTTTAGAAACTCAAGCTGTAAAGTTTAGCAGTTCTGAACCTACATTTTATAATTTCATGTAATTAGAGATCCAATACTAGTAATTCTAGATAGAATGACCCAAATTATATCAGAAGTTTGGGAATTAGTTTCAGATGAATATATATTTTCAGAAAACAATTTATGACAGACTACAATCTCCAGGTCATTTTGCACTAAATTAAAATTCATATTCAGATTTTTTGTATGCAGTCTGTGTTCTTCTTAAATAACTCTTATCGTCAAATATGCTTTAAAATCTATCTTACTGGGGCACCTGGATAGCTCAGTCGGTTAAGCATCTGCTTTCAGCTCAGGTCATGCTCCCAGGGTTCTGGGATAGAGCCCCGCATTGGGCTCCCCGCTCAATGGGGAGTCTGCTTCTACCTCTCCCTCTGCCCCTCCCTCTGCTCGTGCCCTCTCCCCCCTTCTCAAATAAATAAATAATATCTTTTTAAAAAATCTATCTTACTACAATGCCATGCAAACATTTTCTAAGTTTTTTCAAATTATTGTCAGCAACTCCTCCCCTGAACAGTAGGAGCCAACATGCAAGGTATGGAATTCAGCAACTAAAGCCTCTTCTTTATATTTGAAACTGCTTAGTGACAGTCATGTCTGTTTATCAAAGAAATTTTTTCTCACACTCTCTGCTCTTTACCTCTTACATCAATGTTTTGAGAAGTTCTCAGCACACAAATCTCTACAAATAAATCTGTAATTCAGTTGCAAACACACTAAAGCTTGAGATCATCAATCAAAGAAAAGACACACAAAAGCAAGCACAAATTCCCAAGTCAGCACAAAAGTAAAATCTTCACATGCAACAAAGGAGTGGAGAACTAAAAAGAAGAGAGACTCTAACTCCAATGTCCCAATTGTTGATCCCACTTCAATCTTCCTTTTTTGTTGTATTAAAAAAAAAAAATGTTCTTCCCTTGTATGCAAGTCATGTCAACAATCTATCACAACAAACAGATCCAGATGGAAAAACCAAAATTGTTCTCCAATTCACACTACAGAATGGACAAAAGGGCTTAGGTTTAATATCCACTACTACATAAATAAGTCTCTTAGGTACCTTGCATTCTCCAGTTTAAAAAAAATCTTTAATTTAACATGTGGAAGATTCGGCCACATTGGGCTGTTATTTGTAATAGGTCTTGCCCTTTCTCTCTCCTACAATACTCCATAGAGTGATGAGCAAATGCATTCCCCTTACAGTTAAAGAGTTTAGAAATTAAAACTACCCAGAGGTAGATAAGTAAAATCTCACTTTATGAAAGCTTTCCAGATGTCTTTACATCCGCCTCTTTCCCTGGAGGCGAAGAAGAACCAATGAGAGAAACCCTGATACTTTAAATAATTCTCTTTCTGTCTGGCAGTTTTTCTTAGACAAGTCAGGGTCTGTGTATGATGCTGCTCATAGCTGTTTTGGCAGCCTGGTGTTCACCATTGCATGCATACTGTGAGGATTCAAACATTTTGTTTCTTCTAAGCTCAACAACTACCACTGAATGTAAACTTAGTTGCTTTGACATGGGAAATCATAACAGGCAGAGAAATTTCAATTAAACAAACCATGGTCTTTTCCAAACACTCCCTAAGGCCAGATCCTCAGGATCAGTCAAACATAAATGTCATATCAATCACTCTAAATACATCACTAACACATGCAAAAAATCTAAAGTAGTCATCTTTTTTTTTCCAAGCTGAATGACCTGTCAATAATAATACCTTATTGTTGCTTAAACTCTGTATCCAAGGATTTCAATATGTTTCATCTACCCTCTGCCACTCAAGTCTTAGGTAGGATATAGGCAGAGTTCATATTGTGTAAATTTAGGCAACAGCACTTAGAAATCAAGTAGCAACCAAGAAGAGTGAGGCAAGAGTGAATGGAGTACTGCACAACAGAATGAGAAAGTGAATGTGATGTATAAAGCAGAGAAGAGAAGCAAACTGGGCAAGAGCCAGCACACTTGACCAAGCAGAAGGGGCCGATGGAAGCCAATTGCGGGTGTCCTTTTCCACTGGCAAACAGGAAAGCTGTGTTCCCATTGCTCAGTTGGGTACTCAGATGACCTCAATAGTATTGGAAGCTTTGGGGCATGAAGACAAACAATAAATTTAAATCCAACCTTTATTTCCTCTTCACTAATACCCAGCATGGTGTCTTCTTTAAAGCATAGAATAAATCTATGTTTTAATTTCACTTGGAATTCATTGGTGACTCTTGAGTGCAAAAATAATAGTAGTAAACACAATTTATCCAATTTTAAAGCAAGACGGGCTATAGGAACGTACTTTCCCCAATCCTCCTATTTGCAAAAAGAAAACTGAGATCCAAATGGGTGACATGACTAGCTCCAGACTATATAAAGAATAAGAGACAGAATTAAGACTAGAACCTAGATCCACTGGTCTTATGTTCTTTCTACTACTCCTCATGGTCACTCCTGCCTCTATGAGTTTATTATTTCCTCCATTGTGATATCAGGCATGAAGAATCAAGGAATAATTAAAAGTGAAACATTTAGTAAGAAGAAAATACCAATAAACATTCTGAATTTCTGGGTACATTGGAGAAATTCATTCCAATATTTAGGGAATGTTGCTAGCTAATACCCACCACTCTTTATTGTACAACATTATTCATTCCTCCCGATTCTTAAATTTAGACAAGTAAAATATTCCACAGACATGAGATTTGTTATTTGAAACAAAACTTTCTAGGTTATGCTAATTTTATGTCTTTTAACTCCTCTATATCATGTAAGAAACTTGAGACTGTATCCAAATGTTTCCCCTTTCCAAAGTAAAAGTTTCTTCTCTTTCTTTCTTTCTTTTTCTTTTTTTTCTTTCTTTCTTTTTTTAATGTAAGACCTTTGTTAACAGGTGCTTGCATTTGGTTCACTTTTTTGGGGAAAAAAAAAGTTGTAAATTTTTATTACAAATTAAAAGTGATGTTCTTAAAAAAAAAAAAAAAAAAGACAGAAAGAAAGAAAAAAATTGCAACTTGACCAGACATGAAACAACTTAAAAAGTCAGCCCCGCCCTGCTCAGCATCTGGAGCTGAAGAATTTTCGCTGGTGGATGCTGCTTTTGTCTCTTCGCCATCTCGTGGTTTGGGGTTTTCTGGGCATCTGCTTCGGTAAGTGAAGAGGTGTTGGTTCTGACGATGAGGCAGCTGCTAAAGCCTTTGTACTATTTCATGTCCTTGGTCTCGTCGCCCTGATTTTCCCTGTCTTCTTCGTTGCCTTTGTCTATAGGCTAATGAGTGAGGAGGGCCCCTGCAGGACCCCGGTCTATGACCTCAGTAGTAGTCTGTGTCGCTGGCCTGCCTTGCTCGGCTGCACCCTGCTGTCCGCACCGTGCACCACTTCTCCCTGCAACAGGGGGGCTGGAGCACCGTGGTGGGGCCCACCGGGCCTCAGTGCAGGGGAAGGGGACACGGTGGCCCGCAGTGGGGGCAGGGCAGCGCTGTTGGACCTGGCCTGCCGCAGCTCGCTCCAGTCCCTCACTCTCCCACTCTTCGCCCTTCTCGCCATTCTGCTGGTGACTTGGTGCAGGTAATTGGGTCTATTGCGTCCGCATGCCCTGCGAGGGGCCAGTATCTATCCTGGTTTGGGTCTGCTGCGCATTTACTGCCCTGCCCTAGCACTCCACCTGCAGCATTTGCTGCTCCCGCCGCCTTTGCTCCAAGAAGGTCAAGTCCTACACTGCCAAGGCATTTCCTGAGGTTCTTCTTTATGGTAGTCTACTCTACAAATACATCTTCCTTGATGTCATTCTTGTGGATGAAACTATATCCGTTTCTTACATGGAACCGTTTTACGGTTCCCAAAACCATCCTCGAGGTAATCCTGTCGTTCCCGCCTCAGTTCCCGGCACCGCAACACATAGCGTGGGGTTGGGTGTCCCAGCGTTGAGGCAGGGCGGCGGGGCTGCTGGGTCTCCGCCTCGCTGACCCTGACCGTGGGCGCGGTGACAGGGTGGCCCCGCTCCTCCCTCCTGGCTGTGAGGGTAACGGCCTGCAGCCTGCGAGACAGTGGGGCTGCTCTCTGCTGTCTGCCCTCTGTTCCTGCTGCGGCCGCCAATGGAACTCTGCAACAAGGTTCTTAAACGGCCATCACATTGGAGCAATGGCCTAAAAATAATGCTTCGTTTTGTTCTTCAGAATTTGCACTAAGTTGGAGATAAACTATGACTTCTGAAAGGAATAGAGGTGGGTTTTAACGAATAAGGACTGTCAGCTCTGGAAACATATTGTGTTATAAACAAGGGCCATCTCATTATTAATTTGTTTACTGGATAGTGGAAAGCCTTTAGGGTAAATTAGTTTTTTGTAACATTGGGATGGAACCCAATTCTGATAAGACTTATTCTATAATTTCTGTCTTCTGTTCAACCTTTATTAAAACCTTAGGTAAAATAAGATTTCTAACGAAAACTGTGTCTGGTCTTTGCAATGTATATTGAATTTAAAATCACAATCAGTACTCGAGCCTTCTAGGTACGATATGTAAATTTTATTTTTCAAGAAAACTTGGAGTGGTTGTTCCAACATAATGAATCAAATGCAAATTTTTCTGCTGAGAACACATATGTGAGTTCTAGAGATATTATAGTTTCCCTGAGGCACATTTATTATAGTTTTTGAGGCCTAGAAATTTGTAGTGTCTTACATTATAGGGGAAGAGGAGACATAACTGGTTTTATTTCTTACTACTGTGTAAAATAATGAGCTCTGTGTAAACACACAGTATCTTTCTAACAGCATATTTTCTCTTACTGATGATGTATTTTGCAAACAAAGGCTTTAAGGATAATAGGTTCTCCAGACTGAGAACGGAAAGCAGGCTTGACGTCTGACTTGAAAGTGGCTATGATAAAAGGTCAACAGACATCATCAATATCTGATGATTTCTCATCAGTGCCTCACAAGGCAATTTCAATCCAACAAATATATTGACAGCGTACTCCGTAGTGAGTCAAACCTAATTCAGGTTATTATCAGTTTCTGTTCATATACTCTAATAAACAAATTCCAAAATGGCCCAATTGTGGAGATGCCTGGTCTAGGCAGAGGAAGGAACAGTCATGGTAACTAAATCTGACTTCCCACACCAAAATAGGGAAAACAATATAGGCTCTTCCATTTTTAAAAGGTCCTACAGAGCAAATTTGGTTGACTGCCAAAATGCAGGATTATATTATGCTAGTTGGCCAAAAAGTAAAAGATTTTGTTTTGGATTTTTGGTTTCATGTGTTCTTTTGGATGTTTGGAAATTACTCACGGTGACTGCTTGTGAAAAAAAAAAAAAACTAAAGTTTCTTTCTTCTTAAAGATTTTGCCATGTTCTATATTTTTAAGACAAACTCCATTAAAACATCAGCAAAAATCTTGCTGTTTCCCTTGAAAAAACATAAAGAGCTAATGAGCAGTTTCTCTTGTGTGTTCAAGGAGCTTAAAACAAGAATGAGTTTCACAAATGGAAAGGAGAGTGAACGAGAAGAAAGGAACAAAAGTGAAATCCAAGAAAGCCTACTCACCCATCTCATGCCAAGTTCTCATTAAGTGAACAATTCATGGAAAAAAATTGCCATCTTACATATTTTAAAGTGTTTACAGTGAAAATGAATGTCTCTGACATAGGAGTCTATCCTCTGAATAACAAGCGATAGCTTGGAAAACATGTGAATGGCCAATAAAATTCTGTGTATGATGTTCTAATTTTTTAAACAAATCATAAAAGAAATCAATAATGTTTTTTCTTGCTTTAACATTAATCCAAGGCCTTTGGAAGTTCCAAATATAGGGCAAATAAACAAATTGAATGTAACAAAAATACATTATTTTTCATTGTTTCCAAGAAATTTTCTTGAATTTCACACTCTCACACTATACTACACAGGACAACATTTGATTGAGTGGAGTTATAATATTGGAAATGATCATTAACCCAAATCTTAGCCACTGATCCATAAGCCAGATGTGGAATTGTCTCAGTGTGAGATGTCAGAGAAGACTATCACATGCTCAAATTTTTAAAATATCTGTTGATTACCAATCCTGTGCAAGCCTTTGACTTACATATAAAGTATATAAAGATCAAAGCTCTATATAAAGTGTTTAGAAATCGAAAAGAGAAGTTTTGACCTTGAGGAGTTTACAATTTAATGTGAGGGGTGTGCATAACCATTAGGAAAACCATACACTCCGAGACAGAGACAGTTATTACCAGTCCTAGAAGAGGACTTCAAGAGAAGATCTTGAGGGGATTGGTTACAGGAATTGGGATAAAATTGGCCCAATGTGGAGGAAACAGAGGCAAAATCTGCATCCCTGGAATGGAACCAGCTTTCAGAGACTCTACATAAATAGACAGCGAACATAATAGATGGCAAGTGTGGGCAGTAATAGAATGGACAGACACAATAATAGTGTGTGTCATGAGCTGGGACATCAAAAAATCTGTTCAAAGATTACACGGAGAAAAGGAAGAGAATTTGTCTGATTTCAGTACCCTTCATACCCTTCATTGGAAACCATTGCCAGAAACAGGTAGACAAGAAGTCCCCAGTATCCTGTCTCCCAGAGACTTCATGCCCTAAGGACAGAGGTGAGAATAGGAAATACAAAAAGTAGGAAGCAGCTGTTCCCACTTGTAGAATCTGAACGAGCGTCAAGAGGAAGGTTTTTTTTTTAACTGAGACTTGATTCAGAGTTTCAGACAGGTAATAATTTTGAGAAGAACGTGCAAGTGCCCATAAAAATCAGGTGTGTCAGAAATATATTGTGAGAACAGAGGGTCCGTTGCTGCGCAGACACATCAGCTGGGGAGCGGAAGCCAAGGACGCTGCGAGACTTGCAGGGTACACGGAGCTGTCAGGTGAGGGGGCGGCCGTGCGGTTGGGAGATTTACTGTTACAAACAAAGTAGTAAATTGATTGAGCAAATAACTGTGTGTGTGTGTGTGTGCGCGCGCGCATGCACGTGCACGCGCGCACACACGCACGAGAACATGTGCCTGTGGAGAAGGAGAAACAGATACAGAGGAAAAAGGGAGCAGGTTTCTCACCATCAGAGAAGGATTTACAAACACAGAGAAGAGAAAGAATCTTCAGAAGAGTTTAAATAAGAGATATTAGGGGGCACCTGGGTGGCTCAGTCAGTTAAGCATCCAACTCTTGATTTTGGCTCAGGTCGTGATGTCAGGGTGCTGGGATCAAGCCCCATGTCCAGTTCCGCAATGGGTGTGGAGCCTGCTTAAGATTCTCTCTCTCCCTCTGCTTCTCCCCCCACCATGCGCACTTGCTCTTTTTCTCTCTCTCTCTCTCAAAACAAAAAATAAATAAGAGATATTAGTATGAACTCTTTTTTTTTTTTTACAATGCTCAGATACATAAAGAGTATACAGAGATGTGTATGTACAAGGGTAGGAATATGCATACATGTATTTCCTAGTTCTGTTTTCTGAGAGGTACTTGAAGCAACGTCATCCCAAAAGCTATGAACACGTTAAGTACCCAGATCTTGGTTTCTGAATACCATCCTTCACTAAAAAGAAATCAGAGTGTTTTGGGAAAATGGCTGATTCCAAGGCTGGGGTGAGGCAAAAACAAGCCTGAGACATCTTATTGTGCCAAATCGTAAGAAAATGCAAAAAGACATGAATTAGCTTGAAAGGACCAAATCTATGACAATTTCCATCAAAGTAAATAACAAGAGTAATGGATGACTAACTCATTGAGTAAAATAGGAATTTGTAAGTCCACATATAATAAACTAAAAAATAATAAAACAAAAAGTCCATATAATCTAAACAAATGATAAATAAATGAATAAATGAATAAAAAGGAAAAGTTCTCTCTTACAATGGAATGACCACTAACAAATGAAGACAATTAGAGTATCACCCATTTGACAACCATTATAGACTGGTGGCTAATTCCGGAGAAAGTCATCAATAGATGCTAAGGCTGGTCAGTGGTTTGATAAGTAACAAGAAAGTAATGTAATAGCAGAATTTCTCCTAAGAGAAAACAAAACAAAACAAAATTTAGAAGGGGAAAATAGAGATGCCTGGTATACCCTGACTTGACCAGGTGATGAAATTAACATCACCAGTGGTAGGACAACTCTATTTATATGCCTACATTATCATGAATTGAGAAGAGCACAGCATCACTTCTGGGTTATTACTTTCCAGAATGCATGGCCTGAGCATGGTTAGGAGAAAGCATTATTTGGACTCATGTTGAGATTATCAAAGTCCTAAGAGACAAGGAAACATTGAGGAATTGTTCAGTCTGAACAAAATTGAAAGGACATGACCACTAAATGAAACATAGGTTTCTGGATCACAAAGGGAAAAGCAACATTGTTGGAAACATTGGTGGAATTTAAATGCTGTCTGTGAATTGGGTCTGTGTATTGTGTCATTGTTGATTTCCTGATTTGGAGGTCAGTGTGGAGGTACTATAAGAGAGTGTCCTTGTTTTGGAGAGGTAGACACTGGAATATTTAGGGGTAATGGGGCATCACAATTGCAACTTGCTCTCCAATGGTTAGACAAATAATGGGTATATACATATAGCAAGGAAGGCCGATAGATCACAGACTGAATCTGGGAAAATAGGATGAGGGAGTTCTTTGTACTATTCTTGCAATGTTTCTATAGGTTTGAAATAACTTCAAAATAAATGTGACTTAAAAAAGAAACGTGACTTTATATTTTGTGATTCAATTTCATTTCTATGTTGAGCCACATTTTGCTGAAATGACAGAAAATAAATCACAGTAAATTCTAGGCTTTCCCTTCTCCAGGATGTGTGTAACTGGTGAGGAAGGATGGGAAGGCAAATATGGTGCCAGGGCCATGGAGGAGTCTGACTCCTAGTCTGAGTCATCTCACCAGGCTTGTCTGGACTGAGGAGTCCTTCACCCCACCTGGCTCTCTCGGCTGCTTCCACAGTTGCTGCCTCTGGAGGTCTCCCCTTGTTGTCTACACATGCCATTCATGTCCTGTGGTTGCCCTTCCCTCTCTTCACTAGTGGACAAGAATACCTTTTCTACTTCCAAGCTGTGCCAAGTGACCTCTGTGAGACTAGGCCTTACTTGACCCTTCCCTCTTCAGCGTCTACTCTTGTCACTTCCCACACATCTCTGCTCATGTCATCTTCGGTCACCCAGCCCTGGTTCCAGGGAAATAATTTTTTCTGAGGGGAGAGAAGGTTCAGCCTGGACTCTACGTGTACTTCTGAGGAAGTAACTGTAGTAAAACTCTTTAATGGATTCAGATTTGGGGAGAGACATTTTCTCTTCTATTTTCAGCACTGAATTATTTTTCATTCATTATGGTAAACACAAAGTCAAGTATCTACTTGTGTAAGGCAGGAGAATGAAGGATGTAAGTGGAGAACTTTAGGTTAGTTAATATGTTGGAATTGGACTTAACCAGGTGATACTAATTCTAGGAGCTCACTTTGAGAACCACTGGCCTAACCTAACATTTTCCAGAAATCAATTTTCTGGGTTTATTGGTAAATTACAGGAAGTTCATGGTTTTGGAGATTGACTAGATCCAGGCCTTAACTCCTGGCATTGCTTCTTACCAGCTATGTTAACCTAATCAAGTCACCTTCCAATAATCTCTTACTTTTACCAAATTTACCAAAATGTAGTTACATAATATAGTACTATTTTCCTAAGGAATTGAATGTCAATGTTGTTATGGATGGAATGTTTGTGTCCCCCAAAATGTATTTGTTGAAATTCTGCCCCCCAGTGTGATTTTATTAGGAGATGGGGCCTGTGAGAGGTAATTAGGGTGGAGCCCTTGTGAATAAAATTAGTGACTTTATAAAAAGACACGAGAGAGCTTGCTTCCCCTGTCTCTGCTCTTTCCATCCCATGAGGATACAATGAGAAGTCAGCAGTCTGAAACCTGGAAGAGGATTCTCACCAGAAGCCAACCATGCTGGCACACTAATCTCATTCTTCCAGACTTTACAACTGTGAGAAATACATTTCTCTTGTTGATATAAGCCACCCAGTCGATGGCACTTTGTTAAAACAGTCTGAATAAACTAGGTCAAATGCCATGTTGAATAAATGAACTGAAGGGTTTTATTTTTCATAGTTTCGTCATAACAATGTAGTGTGCTTACTTCATGATTTTTCATGATTAGAAAAATAATAAAAGAAATCTCTAACTTACTCTTATATAGATTGAAGCCATAAATGAAACATTTATTGGGGGGAAGGTCCATTGCTTCAGGGGACGATGAACTGTGTGAAGGCTGTGAGGAGCAGAGGGGCCGTCTGTTCAGGTACCTGGGTAGAGTGCCCTGCACAACATCCACATCATTTTCAAATGCAGACATACTGAAACCCAGCCTCAAACCACACCGCTGAGCTGTGGGTACTAGACACACCTCACAGCAGTCAGCATATTTCCCTTCAAGGGAAGGGTCTTGTGAGTCACAAGTCTAGCTAGAGCTTCCTTCCTGAAAAAGCAAGAGACTGCAGAAAAAAAATCAATCCAATGAAATAGCCAATTTTAATAAAACCTCTAGAGTATTATGATATATGCCTCAGTGCATCAGTCAGTTCAGGGTTCTCCAAAGAAATAGAACCAATTAAGGGCACCTGGTGGCTCAATCAGTTAAGCTTCTGCCTTTGGCTCAGGTCATGATCCCAGGGTCCTGGGGTCAAGCCCAGCATCAGTGGGGAGCTTGCTTCTCCCTTTCCCCCTGCCCCTCCTGTCCTCACTTGTGTATGCTCTCTGTCTCTCTCAAATAAATAAAATCTTAAAAAAAAAATAGAACCAATTATACATTTATTATATAGAGATAGAGTCAGAGAGACAGAGATGGAGATATAGGGAAAAGGGGACACAGACAGACAGAGGGATTTAGTTTAAGGAATTTACTTATGTGATTGTGAGGACTGTTAAGTCAAAATCTAAGGCAGGCAAGTAGGCTGAGAACTCAGGCAAGAGCCCTATGTCACAATCTTAAGGCAAAATTCATTCTTCCCTAGGAAACCTAAATTTCTGCTCTTAAGAACTGATTGGAGAAGCCCATCCACATTCCCAATGGTGATCTCCTTTCCTAAAGGCAGCTGACTATAAATGTTAATCATTATCTGCAAAATACCTTTATAGCGACATCCAGACTAGTGTTTGAACAAAAAACTGGGCATCATAGTGTAGCCAAGTTGACACATAAAGTGAATCATCACACTTGGTATCTTTTAAAATTTTTTGAATTCTCAAAAAACTATTTTTGAAAAAAGCATGTGAAAACACGAAGTTGGTGATACAGAAAATTACTATCCTATGTTTGCACTTCAGAAGCATACAAACACATGTACATGCCAGACTCTAAAACATATCAAAATTATGCTCAGAAGTTTATGAATTGTTGATAAAACCTGTTCGAATACATGTATGACTGAGGTTTACCCAATTCTGAACTCTGATCCTAGAAGACTAAAAGGGAGGAGGCAATATTTTAAAAAGTAAGTTAGTTTGGAAAATGATGAGAGGTAACAAAGGAGATAGCAAGAGAGATGAAAAAGAAGGAAAAGATAAAACAGAGGCTTAAAGACAAAGGGAAAGGACTTTTATTTAAACCTGTACAAATAATGGCTCCGGCTATATTTGAAACAATTAGCCAGGGTGACATAGCTAATTAGAGAGAATTCCACTACAGTATCATGGACAATTAGAATGTGTCCAGACCCACTGTTTAAAAAGATACCAACTTCATAGGCAATAATGGAAATAGACCTCATTTGGAGTGCCTGGGTGGCATAGTCGGTTAGGTTTCAGCTCAGGTTGTGCTCTCCAGGTTGTGGGATCAAGCCCCGTGTCAGGCTCCGCACACTCAGCCCAGAGTCTGCTTGGATTTCTCTCTCTCCCTCTGCTTCTGCTGCTCCCCTCCACATGCTCTTTCTCTCTCTAAAATAAATAAACAAATCTTAAGAAAAAGAAAGAAGAAAGAACGAAAGAAAGAAAGAAAGAAAGAAACCTAATTTAAAAAAAATCACAGGGAACAGCATAATCTAAAAGATCCTATGTACAGAACAATAAGGGATCTAAACAAAACATAAATTCAAGGCACCAATACAAGTCTTTTCACCTTGCAAACCTGCCTCTCTTCTCTCAGCCCTTGTTCTCCCTCTAACCCTGTTTATCTCCTTTATACATGACTTACACTTAATGAAGTTGGAAAGAAATCATGCAGTGAGCATTTGAGGGGGAAAAGGCGGGAAGGTTCAGATTAATTCACCATGAAGATCAGCCACTTTTTGTCCACAGCCTTATCACTTTCCATTCTTGCATATGGAAAAACATCTTCAGTATGTTTTCCACAAATTAATTGGTTTGGCTTAATCCCAGCACAGCACTTGTTCCTTTTAAGTAGGTTAAAGTACTTGAAATTTTAAGCTCTTACAGAATAATTTAAATATTTGACTTGTGGAAATGGCCTTCTTTACAAGTTCATATAATTACATTTTACTAGCAAAAAAAGTGGGGGAAAGAATGTTCCTTGAGTTTTCTCCTCAGAATTTAACTTTAAAAGCCAGGATCTAAAGTAAAAAAAAAAAAAAAGAAAGAAAGAAAATCCTTACAAATTGGTAATTATTCAAAGAAAAGTTGCAAATGGAAGAGGAAAATAAGGTATCAGGCATAAATCAAAGCGCAGGTGATGGCCCCCATGGTTTTCTTCCTGATCCGGTGGTTATGTGACAGAGTACACATGTGACTCAGCCCTTCAGAGTTTAAAATCGTGTGTAATTGTTTAATCAATTATTTTTTTATAACATCGGTAGATTGTAATAAAGATAACTCTGTCTTGGATGATAACATTGCTCAAAATATGTTTGTCATCTGATTTACATAATTTCCTTTAGTTTGTCCCTGTAAAATAGGCTGGACAGGTAGACAATATTAACCTAATTTTATAAACAGGACACTAAGATTTAGTAAATTAATCACCTTGACTTAGAAACTTCACAGGTGTCAAGGTGAGACCAAGATTTTGGCTCCTGACTGAAAAATGTTGCTCTTTGCCATAGTCTGGGTGCCTTTTGTTTTATGTTGAGCTAATATTCCTGAGGACATTATGCTACAGGATAACCAGACAAAGACAAATGCTATGTGAAGTCTCTGACATGAGGAATCTGAAACAAGACAAAACACAACCATGAAAGCAGAGAGTGAAACAGTGGTTACCAGGGGGTGGAGAGAATGAGAGAGATGTTTAAGGATACATACTTGCAATCAGTAGGTAATTATGTCCTGGAGACCTAATGCACAGCCCAGTGATTACAGACAACAAAACTGTATTACAGACATTAAACTTGCTAAGATTAGACTTTAATTTTTCCCAACATTAGATGAAATGACAGTTATGTGATGTAATAGAGGTGTTAGCTAATGCTACACTGGCCATCCTCTTGCAATATAAATGCATCAAATCAATATGTTGTACACCTTAAACTTAGAAAATGTACGTCAAATATATCTCAATATTATTAAAGAATTAGAAAGGGCTTACTATGTGTCAGATGCTCTAAATTTAATGAATTCATATAATTCTCATATCTGTTCCATGAGGGAGATTATATTTTACAGACTGGAGCCCACAGTCACTCAGCTTGCTAATGTCAGAGCTGAGCTTTGCAAAACCTCTAAAGGGAGATCAGGGCTACCCAGTTAGGTGTATAGGCTCATTCTTCTAGCATTTTCTGAAAAAGCATGGAATCAGTAGAAATTGTAGCACAAGCAGAGAGATGTGAGGAGAACAGAGACTAACATTGATTGTCCACATTTTTGGACTAGATGTGGGGCTTTACATTTATTCACTTGACTCATTCAGTACTTAGCCCCCCAAAATATTGTACTATTCTATTTATTCATCACAAGTACTCTATAGGACAGGCACTATTCCATTTGACAAATGAGAAAACTGAGACACAGAGCTGGTAAATAATTTGCCTCGTTTCAGAGCCAGGATTGAACACTAGTGAAATCCCACCCCAGGGCGCCTGGGTGGCTCAGTTGGTTGGGCGAATGCCTTCGGCTCAGGTCATGATCCTGGAGTCCCTGTATCGAGTCCCGCATCGGGCTCCCTGCTCGGCGGGGAGTCTGCTTCTCCCTCTCCCACTCCCCGTTTGTGTTCCCTCTCTCGCTGTGTCTTTCTCTGTCAAATAAATAAAATCTTTAAAAAAAAAAAAAAGAAAGAAATCCCACCCCAAAGTTGTAATATTTTCACTTCGGCATTCCTGCCCAACAATCCATTTAACTCGGTTGAGTAAATGCAGATATGATGGTGTCTGGCAATCCTTGGGCTATAAATAACTCACAGATAGCTCTGATCATCGCAGCCAAATTTGAGGTAGGCGTCAAGGCACTTCATAGCACTTTTTGAACAGTCGGCTTTTATTGAGTTTTTTCCCCTGGCCTGGTGTACAACATTAATGCAGATTTTCACCCAATGCTTCTTAGTCTTTCTTATTCAAGAGTTATTTCCTTTGCAGTACTTTGATAGATTTTCTTGTATGTCTAATGCAGATGAACTTGTAGCTGGCCATTTCTCACTTAGCGTCTCTCCCCCTGCCTGGCAAGATACCCTTGTATAACAGTCAGATCTGTAGCATCCGCCTTTGATGCCAGCACCTGTCACTGAAAAGGCCTTTGATAAACGTAGATTGAATGCATGTAAAGTAATCCTGAAAATGTCAAATTAGTATTACAGTGACTTCGCCAGACTATCGATTCTTCTTGTTAAACTAATATTGATTCTTCTTGTAAAATTTATATTTATCATCAAGGGATCAAGGTTCATGTAAGAAGTAGGTTTTCAATTATTGCACAAAGCAATTAAATATCCAGACCTGTGATGAAACAGGCTTACAAGTGATCTTAAAATGTGAAATATTGGGGTGTTTCCTGATTGCCAGAACTAGAGTATTTCTACTGGGAGTTCACTGTCTCATTTGTTACACCCAGAATAAAATCACTTGCTTAGCTTCCATGTATCATGTATCAAGGAAATCATTTGATGCAGGAGCCATTCAGTTTCCATGTCTTGAGCCCTTTTCAGTTGTTCACTGAAAGCTCTCTATAGGGATAGATCACCCTAATGACTAAATAAGATGTTATATTGACAGCAAAATAAAACAAGTAAAACCTGCTGTAAGAAACAAGTAGGTCTGCAACAATGTTTCTTCAATAATATCCTTAAGGTTTCCTTTTCTGCATCTCAACCCTACGCCTCCCTCCACCTCTACCAATAATATAGCAGGTAAAGACAGAAAAACAAAAGCCCCTCAAAAATATTAATTAGGCTAAATCGTAACACACCTAACAACAAAATATTTTCCTATCTCTAATGAATGAGTGGAGAGATCAGGAAAATTCCCAGTCTGCTAGTGATCAGAGTCTGAGGCTAGCCTAATATAAACTAATGTGTATGTTAAGTCTATAGTAATATAATGATCAGCATGGTTTGCCAACTTTAGAGTCTTGGACTTTTAACCAAAGCAGTTACTGTAAGATGATTTCATTTTTTTTTTTTTGACACTAAATTCTCAGGAAATTGAACTACACAAAAAGGATAAATCAATGTATTAAATAAAAATAAAGGGGTAGTTTAAATTTATAAGAATTGTTTTTAAAAATTCTGAGGAGCGCCTCGGTGGCTCAGTCATTAAGTGTCTGCCTTTGGCTCGGGTCATGGTCCCAGGGTCCTGGGATCGAGCCCCGGATTGGGCTCCCTGCTCAGCGGGAAGCCTGCTTCTCCCTCTCCTGCTCCCTCTGCTTGTGTTCCCTCTCTCGCTGTGTCTGTCTCTGTCAAATAAATAAATAAATAAATAAATAAATAAATAAATAAATAAATAAATAAATAAATAAATAAATAAATAAATAAAAATTCTGAGTTGTTTAGAGCTAGTGGTTTTGTAGTGGTCAACAAGGATTGTTACGGAAGCTGGACTGGATCGCCAGACAGAAGAACCAAGCGGCACTCGGAGATCTTGGAGGATAGGTTTATTTAATGCCGGCGGGCTCAGAGGAGAGTGGTCTCCAAAGGTCTGAGCCCTGAGCACAAAGGGGGAAGTTTACACACTTCTACTTCCGCATACTTGGCACTTTTGGTGCGTGCACGAAGCGGGGCAAAGAAGGACCCGGAAGAGCCCCGGGGCAGGGGCTGGGACTCTTGCTGGCTCGGTGAGCCATCTTTAAGACACAGATTTCCCTTATCAGGATGAGTACTTAAATTAAAAAAAAAAAAAACACACACACGCTTCTTAAACCTAAATTCTCTTAAAAGTAATTTGCTTAGGAAGAAAGCAAACTGTGGAGACTGAGAGTCTTGAGCCCAAAGAGGATGAGAGAGGATCAGTGAGGCAAGGAAGGACTGCAAAGTCCAGCTTTCTCTATCTTCACATGGTGGTGGCAGCAGAAGAAAAGGGTTAGAGTCTAAGAGGCAGTAGCCATCGTTAGTGGAGGTAAAACTAAATAGTCTTAGTGGGAGAGGGGAAAGGAACAGTAAAAGAATAAATATGTATTTAATGAGTCTACTATGATCAAGACCCCATTTCAGAACCCTTAAAGCACTGCCACCGTAGGGTGCAGAAGAACAGAGGTTAAATAACACTGATCAATCCCATTCCTTTATTCTATAGATGAAGACCCTTCACCATCATGGAAAGATAATTCTCCAAAGAGCAAAGCCACTTAGTGGCTTATATTGGCATTAAAACCCAGGTCTCTTGGTCCCCATATTTTACCTACTATACCATAATGTTTCAGAGAATAGTTTTCTTAACGTTCTTACATTGAATGAATTTTGTGAAACTGGATTATTTCAACTTTCTGTTGCTAAATAACTTTTAATTGCTAGTGTGTTTTGTTAGTCATTGTGCTAAACTGATCAGGAGCAAAAAAAGAAAAAAGAAAAGAAAAAACAGAAAACCATGTCATGAAAAATGTAGCTCTTCTAGACAATGCTTACTAACTGGAGATAGCATACTTTACTTTAAAGTACGTGTAGACTTTTTATTGTTAAATTTAGAAGAATCACAAATACAAATCTTTGCCCTTATCTGAAACATTTTCTCGTTGGAGTAAAATTTTCTTGTGATCTTTTTGATCATATATCATCTGTCTCTAGCATTTCCAAGACAGCGTCTTTGCTGTATCAAATGTGGCATAATCAGATTTTCACTAAATTGACCAATTTCAGCTTGGTTTTAATGAATAAATACCAGCTTTCTGGGCAAGGAATGATGATTGGAAGAATGAGTATTCCTTGGAGAAGAAATAACCCAAGCAAAGTACCAAGTTATGGATGCGGTGAATTGGAGTGAGGATTCATGGAAGTCTTGGAAGGCTCATACAATGGCCCCAGTGAAAGATGATCTGTAGAGAACAGTGAGAGTTGGGTAGATCAGAGAGATTCAAGAAATTTCTTGTCAAAGCACCTACCTGACTTAGGGATGAACTGGATGTGGGTAGTGAGAGAAAACGGAGAGCTATGGAGCATGACATCAAATTTCTAGCATGGAAAGCTGAGTGGCTAGTGATGCCTTAACTGAAATGTGAAAAGACTAGAAAAAGAAGCAGATTTGGATATTTGGACTATAGTTCTTGAGTGAATCCACATGTGTTTGTTTGGTTCAGCTGAAGTTTTAGATTTAAGGGTCCTTTGCATGTTGATGGTTTTGGTAGGCAGACTTCTAAGATGGCCCCCAATGATTCCTATCTGCTGAAATTCATATGCTGTGTAATCCTTCCCCTTGAGAGTGAACTGGACCAAAGATTTGCTCCTAACCACTATACTATTGCAAAGGTGATAGGATGGCACTTCCATAATTAGGTTAGAAAAAGTTTGACTTCCACTTGGCTAACAGATTTCTTCTCTTACTGGATTTGATGAAGCATGCTGCCATATTGGAAAAGCCAGATGGCACAAACTGAGGACAGCCTGCAGCCATTGGCTGGTGAGGAACTGAGGCCCTTTGTCCAACAACTCTTAAAGAACTGAATCCTGCCAGCAACCATGAGTATGAGCTTCAAAGAGGATTCTTCCCTAGGAAGCCTCAGGTAAAACTCCAACCCTGGCTAACACCTTGGTTACATTCTTACAGGAGACCACAAAGCCAAAGACCCAACTAAACTAGAGCCAGATTTCCGACCCACAAAAATTATGAGATAGTAAATGTGGTGTGCTATTTTAAGCCACTAAGTTCTGAAGTAATTTGTTTCATAGCAATAGATTAACTAATACAATGGTAGTTACAATCATGGGGACAAATGAGATTTAAAATAAAAAGAGTTGTCCCAAGACAAATCTTTGAAGGAAATCAAGAATATCTTTGGGCTTCTGCTCTCTCTTCATTACCATTGCTGAGTTTCCAGATTCTCAGTTCTTTTATCTGTCATCTATCCCTTTGTCAAAATGAAAATCAATCTGGCAAATTTATTCCCAGTAAAGTGTTTTTCATCATAATGTGCTAATTGGGAGTGCAGAATATTTGTATTTTAAGAGAGAAATCAAGGAGAACTACTCAAAGGCTAAAATATCTGGCACAGATATTTGTGAGTGAGAACTTGGCCCTGCCCACACAGCCCCCTAAGTCATTCCACATGGGTGACTTCTTGCTATTCCTGAGTTTAAATATGAACTTTTATCTGCCCATGGAAATACTTAAATATAATTTTTGTTTGATTCCAGTTTTAACATTGTGATTTAAGATTCTCAAGGGTGAGCAGAGTTTAAATTCATATCAAAACAAGGCCTTGAGTAAAGTACTTGCATGAAGTATCTTTTACTTTCCAGATTGATTTGGAAATTCAATGTTGACCCTGCCCAAGTGTTCATAACAATATCAAGTGGCTTTTGCATTCTATCCAAAGGCAGCATGGCATAAATCATCCAGCAGAGCAAATGCTTTTTTTTTTTTTCTGATAAATTTTATTTGGTTTCCTGAAGTGTTTAATTACAATTCTTAGTTAGAATATCATATAGCATATTTTTTTCATAGTATACATTCGGGGACAGACTTCCCTGGAAATTTTTATTTCTCTGAAAGTAAATCGAAACATATTTCACTACTATGACTCTGTTTAGGGGAATATAAGCCCTAGAAAAGGGTCTGAATTGAAAAAGTGAGGAGAAATATGGTTTCCCCACTAATGCTAGCCCCTTTAGCAATGATACATACCAAGAAATATATGTGATACATATTTGATTATCTGCTAAATGACTATGCAGTAAAAGGAAATCAAAAGGAAAATCCAAATTGCCTAAAGGCATAAGACATCATGGAGTAATAATTTCTCTACCACAATGTTAAGAATTTGCCACATTTTTATAAATAAAAATATAAAATATTAGGGCACAAACTCTACAGAATAGTTTATAAAAACATCATTCACAATATCTATGACTTTTCCACCAGAGAGGCCCAAATAGTCATGAGTGTCACAACATTTATGCTTCCATGAATGTACCTACCAAAGAAGCAAAACCCTAACAGCTTTCAGGATTCTCTCTCAGGCCTTCAAAATTCGGATTTTTAGTTACTGGACCACAGAGGTTGTGATTCATAGTCTGAGAAGGGGTTCTAGGCCCGTGTGTTCTAGGATACCTTTTATGTGATTTTGTGCACACCCAAGGTTGAAGGACTACAAGTTCTTAGAATGTTTGAATGCAACTCTTTCTACTCCAGAAAATGCAGTCTCAGTACTGAAGAGAGCAAACACCACAGGAGGTGTGAGAGGGTTACACATATGCAGATATTCAAACAACTTCTCTGTGAATTTATTCTGTGACGCTTGAATTTTCTCAACAAATCATGGACCAATGAAAAAGGTCAGAGTGTGGAGAAAGAGTAAAGACGTCATAAGGAAAATGTTGTTGGGGAAAACTATTTTCACTCACCCTAATGGAAGAGTGTCTTTCTCCTCATCTCAAGCCTTTCAAGGGGTAACAGTTTTCAAGAGAACCACTCTGACAGCTTTGAAATGTGTTCTCTGTAGTTGAGCCACACAGACAAGTGATATATCATGCCTGAAATAGTTAAGCAGATGGTGGATAGGCTTAACTGCCAGACAATGTAGGGATGCAGAGAGTCTGACAACTGCCTTTAGACAGAATCAGCAGACTGCTGCTATGTGACCAGTGAGCTGCTCTCTCAGAGGTGGGCAGGGCAAAAAGGTCAGCTTGGGGTCAGCTTGGGGTCACCTTGGGTACTATCCCATACAGCTCTTCTAGGGGCAAAAAGACCCCAGCCAAATAAGGCTGGATGTGGTAAGCTGGAAGCTGGCTTGAGTCTTGATGACTCTTCAGAAGAGAGATCAGTGGTTCATCTGCTGATGTCAAGGGAACCAAAGGAGGGCACAGGAACCCCCAAAAGTCCATGAAAGGACACTATGAAGAGAAGAATCATCTGCTTGACCCAGAAAGCACAGTTGGCCAGGTAATGATGGTACAATTTCAAGTCAAAATTCTCCAACTCCCTCACTTCCATTTCTTATTTCTTATTTCTCCTTTCTGTGAACCTAAAAATCAGCAGCTAGCCAAACGGAGGGAGCTAACAAGTGAGGAGCGAAGGGTGATGTTATGGTTCAGGCTTGGAGAAGGGAAGGAAGGAAAAACCAGGCGTGGCCCCTTTCTACTGCAGACTTCCATATCTAAGGCTGGTGGCTCAACCTGCTAATGGAGAAAAGATTTTGAAAGTAAATCAAGTTCACAGCTTTTATTAATATAGGACCAGACATCCTATTTATCAATTTGAGACAATGTTCAACACATCGTCCATTAACTTTTTAATGGAAGACCTATTATATAAGAATGAAAGAAAAGTCATGGTGCCTATATCTATTTTCATCCCTGAAGGAATATCCTCACTGAATACATTTTGAATGGGCAGTGGGAGTAAAAAATAAGGTTGCCTCTTAACTATGTCATATGATATACTTACTGTTAAATTATATTTATTAACTTAACAGAGTGATATGATTACAGAAGAATAAAATGACCATGGAATTTCACCTAGAAATTCATACAGATATTCATATAGATAAGTATTCAGGATGACTTGTTAAAAAAAATAATGTCTGGATTGAAGACCATTTATGGAGCATTTTAATTTTCCATCCACTGAGACAGAACACTTTTTAATTTTCACCTATAATTTGTACTTACAGCCATCTCAGTGCCTGTGGCTAATGAATCTGTAGTTGTTGGATAGAATTTACCCTGTGGTACTTAGATTATTTATTTAGTGTTCGTATATTTTCTTGAACTGGAAAGAATTTTAAGATGACTTTATGAGAGACTTTTATAATAAAACAGTAAAATCAAAATAGAAATGTGGGTTCAGTCCAGGGAAATATAAAGAGAAATTCAACCTGATAGAAAAGCTCTGTGTATGTATATATATATAGAGAGAGAGAGAGAGAGAGAGAGCCCATAACCACATACAGATGGTTAAGAGGCAAACCATTTATATTTCTTGTTCAGCTTCCTGGAGACCAAGGCCCAAGAAAAACTCACTGTATAATCTTCATTATCAGAAGTGTCATACCATACCTTCATGAATACTATATTTTCCTAAGACTACTCAAAAAAAAAATTCTCATTAAGTAGTCTCGTTAAGTGGGATCTATAAGTAATAAGTAAGAGATACCAATAGAAGTGACATAGAGACAAAGGCACCGATAGCCCAGCTTTTTACCAAATCTCTGGCATCAAAACTTGCATTGTTCTTAGATAATGAGTGAAAAAAAAATATTGGTATACGTATTAGATTCCAGGGGCTGCTGTAACAAATGACCACCATCCTGATGACTAAAAATAACAAAAATGTATTCTCTCACACATCTGGAGACCAGAAGGCCAAAATCAGTTTCACTGAGCTGAAATCAGGTGTTCTTGGAGTCCTCCATCTTCCAAAAGATCTAGGGGAGAATCCATTCCTTGCTTCTTCCAGCTTTTGGTGACTGCCCATATTCCTCAGCTTGTGGCCACATCACTCTGCCTTCATTGTCACACTGCATTATTCTCTTCTGTGTAAAATCTCTATCTGCCTCCCTCTTACAAAGATACATGTGATTTAGGGCCCACCTTGATAACCTAAAATAATCTCCCAATCTCTATACCCTTAATTTAATCACATCCACAAAGACCTTTTTTTTTCCTAATGTAAAGTAACATGCACAGGTCCCAGTGACTATTTTGGGGGATCATTTTTGAGTCTACTACAACACATAAACAACAATAGATACATTACATAACATGCAGAATAAGATTTTGTATATACTCCTATACTTTGGATAAGAAACTGACATTCAAAATCCAGAAATCATGTTGGATTTCAATAACATCTTCATTAATGTAATTAATTCTCACATCATTGCTAAAAGTAGAATTTTTAGGTCTCAGCAGTGAAAATAAAGTAGATTTCTGGAAGCGAAAAGATACTGGTGAAATGGTCTGTGTAAATGTGGGACCAGATTATTATAAAATTCCATTACTCACAAATGCCTCTACTAAGAGTTCTACGTAAGGAAGGTAAATTTATTGCTATCCCTTTAGGATAGTAAAATCCAAAATAGCTCAATGTGGGCCTTAGCTCACCACAGAATTTTAATGCTAGACAGGATCTCAGCCCATCATCCTTACTTTTGAGATAAGGAAAGTGAGACTCAGCCAAATGCCTGCTCTTAGTTCCCAGAGCTCATAAGTGGCAGGGATCAGGACTAATACTTCCTCACTCCTGGTCCATGCTCTTTCCTTTGAGCTATGCAACTCTCTTTTCTGTTTGGTCATTTGCTGAAATAAAAGCTGGTTTTTACCATTCTTCTATGCAGGTGTCTTCGATCCTTAAAATTAAAGCACATTATTTCGAATTTAAGTCTTTATTTCTAGATTGAATAACATAAATACTCCTGTTGACCCCCTAGAAACGAAAGTCTGATCTGTAAAAGAGGGAATTTAGGAGGACGGCCCTTAATAGTCAACCACTATTAGGTTAATTCAAAGGAGTTGGTTTAGTTAAGATTCAACATAAACGAAAGTAGACAAAACCTGCAAATGCACTCAGTCCAGAAACATCTACAAGAAGCAGTGAGCAGGACTTAATCTGTAACAGCTGGGGAGGCTTCTATCTACAAATTAATTTAAGATGCAGAAATATTCTCTCTCACGCCTAGTAAGTTGGTTTGTGCTTTTCTAAAAACTCACTGGCTATATATTATTTCTCATGAAGAGAGGCTTGATAAAAGGGCACAATGTCATGCTGATATCCTTTGTTAATCATTTGCTTTCAAGTTTACCAGGCAAGTTTAGCAAGGAGACAGTTGATTACATGACCTGCTCCTGTGTCTCTAACTGATGCCAGGAAGCTATTTGACAAATCCAGCTTTAAAAACCTAAGTGGGTGAGTGATATTGAACAGATTTTTTTCCTGTAGTTGTTCATTACATAAAATACAGGCGACATTACAACATGGTCCAGATTTTTTCTCAGAGTATTACATATCGTGTTTAGATAGTTAGAACTCCCCGCTATTGTTTACTCATGTCAATATAAATTACTCTCTTCAAATGAACTCAGGTCACGTAAACTCTGGCTTCCCAGAACCAGAGCATGCTTTATTTTGGAGAGATGTGAATTTCACCTTATTCCTTGAAAATTGAAAAGTCAAATAACAAACAACTTTAGTGTTTGCAATCAATACCTGGTTCAGTAACTCCCTGAGATTGCTTGACTCCAGTGTGAGTTGCAGTGTTGGGAGTATTAAGGACCTGAAATCTTCTTTTGCTATCAACTCCAAAACCAAGATGAGCTGGAGTAGGGAGTTGCCTTTATTACAGGGGTCTGAAGAGGATCTCTGGTTTGTTTTATTTATTTTAAAGCCACAAGCCAATTCAAGGATGATGAATGGTGTCAGTTTGACAGCACCAAAGACTGAAATTCTTCATTTCTTCCAAGGTTTAGCAGGGCAATGACTACTGTTTCTTTTACAGTTTACCAGGTGAAGTGCATTAACCCTTACCTGGATAAGCGGATTCTAAAACTGTGGTATTGGGATCGTGATCTATTCTGACAATCCTTTTCTCCTGATAGCCCTTGTAAGTGTGAGGGTAGAGGTATAAAAAGAGATTCTTTTTACTTTTTAAGAGATTTTTTTTTTTTCAGTTGGAACTGAATAAAGCCTTCTGATTGAATTTATTCAGGTCAGCACAGTGATTGAAGGATAGGGCTGGTATGAATCTGACCCCAACAATGACTGTTCCACAGGCCCAATCTCAGATGGGGTTCAGATTTATTGACCTGAATTTGTCCAGATTGAAAGGAAGTCTCGGGGAAAGTTGACGCTTACATAATCTACCTTTCTACTTTAACAGAAACTTCCTCTGCTCTTTGATTGGCACCAATAGTGGTAATATGCGGGAATGGATATTTCTTGGTTGCTGAGGGACAGCTGCGGAACAAGGAGAGAAAAAGCTATCTTTCAGCTGGTCATTGCCATCCAGGTAATAATGACTTTTGATTGTTAATATACAATCTGGCTTCAAACGAGAATCATTTTGCCTGATTTGTTTTTCACTTATTCTTTCCCACAAGTAACTAGTTTACAGCATTTAAATATTTTCATTAAAATGATTATAAAGGGCGCCTGGGTGGCTCAGTCGGTTAAGCGACTGCCTTCGGCTCAGGTCATGATCCTGGAGTCCCGGGATCGAGTCCCGCATCGGGCTCCCTGCTCAGCAGGGAGTCTGCTTCTCCCTCTGACCCTCCTCCCTCTCATGCTCTCTCTATCTCATTCTCTCTCTCAAATAAATAAATAAATAAAATCTTTTAAAAAAATAAATAAATAAATAAAATGATTATAGAAATGCAGTGAAAGGATGAAAGACGTTATTTCATTATTTCTTATGCATTCTTTTCTTCAACTTTTTAAACATAATATATATATTTTATTTTTTTAATTTTTATTGTTATGTTAATCACCATACATTACATCATTAGTTTTTGATGTAGTGTTCCATGATTCATTGTTTGCGTATAACACCCAGTGCTCCATGCAGAACGTGCCCTCTTTAATACCCATCACCAGGCTAACCCATCCTCCCACCCTCCTCCCCTCTAGAACCCTCAGTTTGTTTTTCAGAGTCCATCGTCTCTCATGGTTCATCTCCCCCTCCGAGTTCCCCTGCTTCATTCTTCCCCTCCTGTTATCTTTTTTTTTTTTCTTAACATATATTGCATTATTTGTTTCAGAGGTGCAGATCTATGATTCAACAGTCTTGCACAATTCACAGTGCTCACCAGAGCACATACCTTCCCCAGTGTCTATCACCCAGCCACCCCATCCCTCCCACCCCCCCACTCCAGCAACTCTCATTTTGTTTCCTGAGATTAAGAATTCCTCAGCATAATATATATATTTTAAAAGAAGGTTACTAATAGAGACTGAAGCTGAGTCTATATAAATAATACTAAGAAGGTTTGAAGAACAATTATACCAATAAAATTTTGTTGAAATTATGACGCTGATTGAATTCATGGAATAACCACAATATAACAGTTGTTGCTAAAAGCTTTTGGCATAATAATGAAAATACAGCTTGTTTCAAGGTATTTATAATCATCCTGCAGAAACAATAATACACTGAAAAAAAAAAACAAAAAACGGTTACAATGTGAAACAAAACCTGGGTGTTACCATCAAATACTGCATGTCTTATGAAAATTAACCTCCTTTTATAGTGAATCGTTTTTAATACATAATTGTTAAATATGGTGGCATGGACTTCAAATATTGCTGGAATTCAGCTAAAGAAGAAATCAAATAAAGTATAGAGTATGTGAATTGTGAACTAGATTTGGGAAAAAAAGTATATTTTAAAAATAGGATGAAAAAATAATAAATAAATAAGAAGAGGATTGGAGGAGGACATTGCCAATTAAAAAAATGCTATCAGATGGTCCAAGCATGGATTATATTGGAACAATGAGGCCTTCTCATTTCTCTAGTGGATGGAACACACTTTGAAATGACTTTAATGAATACCATTTTTCCCTTCATGCAAAACTTTCAAGAAGTGAAAAACTGAGTGATTGTTAAGATAATTTCAACCCATGTCAAAAAATAAAGTGAATTTTAACAAACTAAGTTGGAGGGGGAAAAAGAAAAAGACAAAACACAATTCCTTCTCTTAGAGGATTGAATTTTTGTGTTAAGATTTGCTGCCCACAAGCGCGACAGATTTTTTTTTAAATCTCTTTCTTGATTTAAAATGATGAAAGCTGAGTGAGAAATTTGCTTGAATTCATTAGACTAATATAACACTTCAGAGTTTACAAGTATAATCACTCACATTACTTATTTTATCCTAGACTGGAGAGAGGATGGCTGGTTCCTGTGTCACTACCATCGAGCGCTGTGACTTTGGCCTTTTGTTTGTCTGTTTCAAACTTCTTTTGAAGTTTAGTTTTCTTTTCTGTTATATGAAATGATGATACCCCATCGAGTTGTAAATCCTTTAAAAACATGTGCTTGCTACAGAATCGGCACCCAAGCATTAGTCTCCTACGGAGACTGAGCATGGTCACCATTTAAATGATGGCAAAATCTGGAAAAAGTCCAGTACCTTGTCAAAGGCTTCACAAATGGATGACATAGACATAACAGTAGTCTTCAGATTTACCATCTTGCACTTTTTCTGCTGTGTGGTATAGCTTCGAATAATTTTTCATATGCTCATATTGATGGATGTGAGTCTCTAGATACATTTTTACCTCTATCTAACAAAGCCAACTTCACTTATGTATTTAAGTGGTATGTGTATCACTGTTAGGCCTCTTAAACAATGTATCCATGGGTTATGTGTCTCTGTGCTATTGTTACTCAAAATCACAGATTAAATTTGGAGCACCTGGATGGGGGGAAGGGCAGTATTTTATATAAAAATAAGAAAACCACATATAAGCCATATGTAATAAGGTATTCTATTTTTAATATAAAACAAAAAGTGTGCTTGCAGTTTTAGACCATATGTTTATATGTTTATATGATCATATGTTTATGTGAACATGTTTTCTGCTATGCATAATAGGTTGAAAGGAAGGTTTGATGAGCAATGAAATACCATGTTCAAGATCACAAAGGCATTTGTGTTCAGAGAAAGCTACATTCTGCATAATATAGGCTGGAAGTTGGTGTGGTATCTAACCCTCTCTTTATACTGTAATTTCTATATACTCTTATATCTACTCTTCCCCATTTCTCCTTCTCCTCCATTTTGAATGAAGGAGTACTAAGTATAGCATGACCAAAGGCAACCTAAAGGAGGGGCGTAGAGGGAAGCAAGCCCAATACGAAAATATGCATAGTGGTTTCCGTACTCTAAGGGACATGATTTTACTTAAGGTAAAATTAAAATTCTTAATTATATTAAATGTTCTCATATCAGTGGCCTGTGTGTGGGATAAGTAAATTTTAAACTCAATCTTCTATACTGCTCTTCGTGGTGCTGGAGCTGGAGGTCTGTAAACTCATTTCTGCTTTATCTAGCTGGATCCCTGTTGGACTTTGCCAGTAGGGGGTGCTAGAGGGAGGGAGGCTGGAAAGCTAGAGAATGAAAAAAGACTTGCTGCTTTGTCTGCTTCCTGTTCTTGTCCCAGTGGACCCAGCAACACACCTTCTCCCTGCCAGTGACACTCGTTCGGTAAGCACAGTTAATTCCTATTTGCAGTTTTTCCAACATTCCCACTGTCTTGCGTTAAATCACTGATTTAGGCATTATTTCTTTTAAAATCATTTCCTAGTGCCTTGGTTATTATCACAAACAACAGTGACAGATGTTTGCTTGCTTTTATTTTTTTTTTTCTCCAACTTGATCTCTGCCAGAAATCTCCAGATAAATCATACTATCTCTCATCTCTCCCCCAAGAATTCTAGATAGGTTGGGTAATCTCCTTTTGTGATTACTGGAAAGAGAATATTCAAATAATTAAAATAAAATTTGTCTCAACACTACAAGCCATGAGACCATGAGGTCTTATTTCAAACCCTGTTTCAATGTGTCCATATAAAAGATTACTGAATGAAGTAATTAATTTGAACTTGCAATTAAAAAAATTCTCTTGAGGGTTTCTATGGGATTAGAAACTATTTTTTCATTTCCTTCACAGATGCAGCATAAAATGCACCAGAAAACTAAACCACTATACTTCTCACATCTGTTTTTCCTACTTTATATATCAAAAGTCTTCATTTTTTTTCTTTTTCTTTTTTTTTTCTCTTCTCTGTGTAATGCTCAAAAGGGCCTTGTGAAGCAAGTATTCTCAGTTTTCGACCATTTCATAGGAAATAAATACCCACAAGATGATTTTTAAAATATTTTTAAAGCTTTCATTTTGAAGATTTTTGATCTTCCAGAAAACTAGAAAGAGTTATATAATAATTTCTTATATACCCAATGTGATGGTTAATGTTATGTGTCTACTTGGCTGGGCCACAGTGCCCAGATATTTAGCCAATGTTATTTTGGATGTTTCTGTGAAGGTGTTTTTAGATGAGATTAACATTTAAATCGGTGGACTTTGAGTAAAGCAGACTGCCCTTTAAAATGTGGATGAGCCTCATCTAATCAGTTGAAGACCTAAATAGAACAAAAGACTGATCTCTTCTGAGCAGGAGGGAATTCTGCCAGCAGACAGTCCTCACACTTCAACTCCAACAGTGGCTTTTCTCTGGTTTTCAGCCTGCTGACTCACCCTACGGATTTGGGACTTGCCAGCCTTCATAATCATGGAAACAAATTCCTTATTAACTATGTATAATTTAGAATAACTATACTCACACACACATATTTCCACACACACACCACACACACACACACACACACATCTTATTAGTTCTATTTCTCTGGAGAACCTTAAAAAATACAACCATTATCACCATTAACAATTAGCAGTTTCTATATTTTCTTAATCTATTTTGTTTGTAATTATTTAGAGTAAATTCAGACATCATGACATTTTGTCTCTAAATTGTTCAGTACATTACCTCAGTAATCTCTGAAAGTAATATTTTCCCAAGAGAATGTCATTATCACACTTAACAAACTTAATTCTTTATATCAGTTAATACTTACTCCATCTTGAAATTCTCCCAATGGTCTAAAAAATGTCTTGTTCAATCAAGAAGCCAATTAAAAACCAAACATTGTGTTGGGGTATGATGAGACATAATACATTATAGGTGATAGTGTGTAGTTCATAATAAGAAGCACATAATGTCTGCATTATTAGTGGTGCTAACTTTAAACTCTGGTTCAAGAGAATAACAGCCTGATCTCTCCTGTGTAAAGTTACATCTTTTGCTTTCTGTTACCTGTAGGTAATCTTTGTGACTATATTTTGACACCCCATGAAGATCTGTAGCCATCTTTCATCTAGTGATTTTATCATCCATTAATGATCCTTACCTGAATCAAGTATTTTATTAGAGGTTGCAAAAAAATGTTAGCAGAACATCCAGTGATAATTTATTGTAGGATTGCAGGAAAGCCCGTTCTATCTTCCATCTCCTAATTTGTTCAACTCTGAAGACTCCAGCATAGGATTTTCGGTTATCATGGTTGCACTCAGTAAAATCAAGTAAAAGAGAATTGCTCTGGATGGAAGAGAGCCTACTTTATGGTCTGGTTTGCATAAGATGAGGGGAATCTAAAAGACTAGTAATGCAAATATGGATCTTTGGAAGTCCCAACCCCCATATCACTTTAAAAAATTAGTTGGGATATATTATATGAAATTTTCTGTTAGAATGAGGAACAGATAATGGATGAATTTTATGCTCGGCAGCGCAAACCAAGGAGTTATTAACTTGGAATTTTTCCCCCAGATTTACTGAAGTATAATCGACAAATAATAGAATTTTTTTATAAAGACCTAATCAAATGACATTTAGTATATGCAACCTGCTAATTTAACACTATGTTTACCTATTGTTGTGTATTTTTATATGGTTTTTGGCAATTCTTAACCTTTTTTCTTCCCATTTTTTTCTCATACTCACTTTGAATCACAGGTTCTAGAACTCTGAGTCTCACCTCTTCGGTATTCGATTTTCACCTTTTTCCTACCACTGTATAGCTTCTGCATATATCAGTTTTCCTTCAGCTTTACTAAGTCTGTGGCAAAGGAACACCCACTGAGCATAAATGGAAAAGATATTAAATTTAAGGGCTATGGGAATTTAGAAATTAACATTCTGATAGGAACAAGAAGATGCTGAGACAATCCTGGAAAAAAGCCAGTTCTCTCTAAGTTTGTGGTCTGTTCTAGTAAATTGTAGACATTTAATTAAGATCCCAATAGACTTTGAACTCAGAATACTTATTCAAACTCATTGTGAACCCTTTGAGGTTGACTTATTGCTAATATTTTTCCATTTTAGGGTGAGATTTCCCACTGACACTAACCAACACAACCTTAATGTGGATAAGTGGAATAGGAAGTTCAAGATCCCTGAACTCTTGTAAAATGGCCTATTTATTGTTTTTACTTAATTCCTCAGACATGCTTTGTGGCTTTTTTTATTATTACTATTAGATTTTTAAGTTCTCTTTTCTATCCAGTGGCCCTAATCTTCCTAGGAAAATCTTGAACAACAGGGACAGCTGTTAAAAGAATGAGCTCACTAATTAGTTTCACATTGGAAAGATAAATAGTGTAACAAGTAACTTACCTTATTGTTTATTTCTTAAGGGATAGTGTAGAAAATGTCCACTCATGACTTAATTGCAATAAAATAAATAGGGTTCGATCTGTATGCTTTGGTTGACAAATTTTCCAAGCGTAGAACAGTGCCAAATTAAAATAAGAACCTGTCTTCACAAGCTTGGTTGTTATTTATCTATCTAGTTATTCATCTTTTTCGTCTGAGAAAAATTCAGTGGTGAACAAATTATTCTCTTAAATCCAGGTGACATGCAACAGTCTGCTCCTTAAAGTATTCCAGCATTTGGTCTGCATGCCATTTTATCCTGGAAGTAATATATGAAACAGTATCTACTGAGACATGATAGGTTTCTGTAGATTCTAAATAAGGATCTGTACACTAATTGTTCTATTTCAGTAATGGAGTTTACTCATTTTCCCTATTTTAGAAGTGACATGTTGCTTTCTTTAAATGTAGATGTCATTTTTTCTTTGCATCTCAATTTTTCCTTTTCCTTCCTTCACTGAAGAACTTACTGGTCTGTTATGAACTGAATGTTGGTGTCCTCTCAAAATTCGTATATGGAAACCCTACCCTCCCGACACACACACACACCCAGTAAGATGGTATTAGGACATAGGGCCTTTGGAAGGTAATTAGGATTAGATGAGATCTAATGAGTGGGATTAGTGTCCTTATAGGAGTTAACCAGAGATCTTGCCTCTCTCTGCTCTCTGCTCTGTGAAGATACAGCAAGAAGACAGCAGTCTACACCAGGAAGTAGGTTCTCACCAGACACTGGATTTTCAGGCACCGTAATCTTGGACTTCTGAGCCTCCAGATGAGAAAAAAAACAGATATTATTTAATCCAGCCAGTAAAGTATAATTTGTTAGAGCAGCCAGAACTAAAATTGTCTAAACTAAATAATCACACGTCATACAAAAATAAAACTGTGTTTGAAAAATAATGCTGGTCACCTCCAACATTGCATATAAAACCATTCCACTTCATTTTACATTTTTACTTCTTACCCAAAAGATAGAGTGTTCTGCAATTCACAAATACGTCTTCTTTCTGGACAAACTTAAAATTGAATGCCTATTGGAGTTATTATGTGGTTCAACACAACTTTGCTTCTCATTTTTGCCTGGCACCAAAGTGGAGACAAACCCACAGCCAGTTCCTGGAGGGGACGAAACATGCCAACATTCATTTCTCTATGACCAGCACAAGCTACCTGGCATCCAACCCGGAAATCCTCAAGAACACCCAACCTTTTCGGCCTGCCTTCCTATGTTATGTCACTTCAATCAGAAAAAAATTGAGGAAGAAAGTGAGATTAAGGGAAGCAGTAAGGAAGGGAGTGGTTGGGGGAAAAAAGGAAAAAGACAATAGGTAGGAAGCATTTATAGTGGATTTCTGATTTTCTTTGCAATGTTCTCTAATGAAGTTCTGGAACAAAAGACCATTGTAACATGATGTACAATCGGTAAACTAGGCAAAAATAAGGAGTTTTACAGAGGGCATTATTAAAGTCCTCAAGCCAAATAAATCAAAACCAAGTAAAAATAAAATATTTTTATTGAATTTATTATTTTATTAAATGCATTACTAAATTCTAACAAATACTTGAGATACTAATTTCAAGCAGTCAAATAATTTTGACACGTTAACATGAGAAAACGTGTCGTATGTTCAGCCCCACCTGTAACACTTCGCTATAGAATAATTCAGGGGCTTTCCTTTGCTTTAAAATATTTTCCAAAGCAGTTTATCATACTGCCCTGTTTTCCTCCTGTTTCTTACATACAACCACTTTGCAGTTAAAAATAAGTTTTAAAAAGTTGTCTGTGATAGACTCTTGCCTTTCTTTATAAGTAGGTAGATTAGATTAAATATAAACGGTATCCAATAAACCTGCAAATTGCTGAGTCACGCACAAACTCCTGTTGGCGTCTGCCCGTGTCTTTTGGTGATTCTGAAATAAAAAACTATTTCTGATGGGGTACTTTGCTATGTAAGAGAACTACGGGAGAAGATGGGATTAGTGGTAAACCAAAATGAAGATTCCAACTGATACCCCTCAAAGCCTGTTAACCGTATATTGTGTGGCAAAGCGTATTTTCCAAAAATGGCCACAGCAGTATTTCTCGTTCGGCAGAGTATTTTCAGATCCTTGTCATTTCCTCATCAAGAGGTAGAGGCTGTTTTTCCTCCGCTTGACACGGAGTGGGACTTTATGAGTGAAATGTACCTCCAGTGATGCCGTGTGACTTTGAGGCTGGGTGGTCAGCGATGGTGTGGCTTCTGCTTGGCTCTTTTTCAGTCTCTCAGGACACTCCCCTTTAGAACCTGACCGCTACATGGAGCTTTGTAGGTGTTCAGCTGACAGCTCCCGCTAAAATCCTAGACGGCTGCCACACGGGTTCTAGCTACACGTGTGAGTAAGTGACTCCAGCGGCCAGGCTGCTGGCTGCCCCTGCTGGCCCTGAATGGAGCGGAGACAAGCTAGCCTGCTGAGCCTTGCCCGGTGGAAAACCTGTCAGCAAAATCAACGTTGTTTTGTTTGTAAGCCACTCAGTGTTGTGGGTTTGTTATTGTTATGGACTGGACTGTGTCTCCCCGCCCCCACCCCAATCCATAACTTTAAGCTCTCACTCCTAATATGACTATATTTGGAAGTAGGGCCTTTAAGGAAATAATTAAGGTTAAATGAGGTCATACAGGTGGTACTTTAACTCAATGGGACTGGTGTCCTTATAAGAAGAGGGAGAGACACCAGAGCTAGCTCTCTATCTCTCTCTCTCTCTCTCTCTCTCTCCACTGATACACAAAGAAAAGACTCTGTGTAGACACAGTGAGAAAGTGGACTTCTGTAAGACAGGAGGAAAGGCTTCACAAGAAACTGATGTTGGCACCTTGATCTTGGACATCTAGCCTCCAGAATTGTGGGGAAATGAATTTCTGTTGTCTAAACCACCTTCTCTGTGGTATTTTGTTCTGGCAATCTGAGCAGACTAATACAGATTTTGGTAGTATGAAATAGAGTGCTGCTACGAAAAATATCTAAAAATGGGACAGATACAGAATGAAGGAAGGGGCAGAATGAAGGAAGGCTGTGGAGTTCAAGTATTCTATGGGATGGGATGAGAGAACTCTCCAGCTTTGGACATGCATTATCCTTCAAGAAAAGCGAACAATGACTCTGAAGGCAATTCAGAGGCCATCGGGAATGCCACTCCCACCCCAGGCCCAGGGGGGCAAGGCTGTTTCGTCAATGCTTGCAGAGGGTGAGGCCACCTCCTCAGTGTCTGTGGGCCAGGATGCTGCTGCCCAGGGCGCAGGGGCGAGCCCAGCCGCAGGGCTGAAGGGGTGGGGCTGCCACCTTGGGCCTGAGGAGTGACACCTCCACCCAGTGGGCTCAGAGGGCAGAGCCTTGAGCCAAAGAGGATCTTTCTCAAGCTTTAAGACCTACTAGAATTTTTACCCACTTGGGACTTGTGACCCCTTTTGTATTTCCATTTTCTCCCTTTTGGAATGGAAATGTCTGTCCTCTGCCTGTCCCATCACTGTGCTTTGGAAGCACATAACTTGTCTAGTTGCACAGGTTCTCAGCTGGTGAGGAATTTTGATTCAGGAAAAATCATACCTCAACTCTCACCCATACCCAATTTATTTATTTATTTATTTATTTATTTATTTAAAGATTTTATTTATTTTTTAGAGAGCGAGTGAGAGAGAAACAGCATGAGAGGGGAGAGGGTCAGAGGGAGAAGCAGGCTCCCCGCTGAGCAGGGATCCCGATGCGGGGCTCGATCCCAGGACCCTGGGATCATGACCTGAGCCGAAGGCAGACGCTTAACCATCTGAGCCACCCAGGCGCCCACCCATACCCAATTTAGATGAGACTTTGGAATGGATGGTGGAATGGCTTATGATGTAGGGAGGGCTTTGGGGATGGGATGAATTTTGCACATGAGAGGGACATGAATTGGGGGGATGAGAGGGTAGAATGTTAATAACTGCACTGTGTTCCTCTCAAATTCACATGTTGAGGCGCTAACTCCCAGTGGGACTGTATTTAGAGATAGGGCATTTACAGAGGTAATTAACATTAAATGAGGTCATAAGGGTGGGATCTTATCCCAGTATCCAGTATTCTTATCAGAAGGTGTCCTTATAAGAGGAAGAAGAGCATGCTCACACTGAGGAAAGGCTCTGTGAGGACACAGAAGAAGCTGAGTGTTAAAATCTTCAACTATAATTGCACATTTGTCTATTCATCCTTTTATTTCTACCAGTTTGGGGTTTCATAATTTGAAGCTCTGTCATTAGCAGCATACATATTTGGAATTCATGTATTCTCTTGATGAAATGACCCTGTAATCATTATGCAATAGCTTTCTGTTTCCCTGCAAATAGTCAATGTTCTGAGGTTTACTTATCTTGATATTAATATAATCACACCCACATCCTTATGATTAATGTTTACCTTGTTCATTTTTTTCCATCATGTAACTTTTAACATAGCTATGTTTTTATGTTTATAGTAAGTTTCTTATAGGCAACATATAAATGGGTTTGCTTTTTCATCCTGACAATTCTTTTTTTTTTTTTTAAGATTTTATTTATTTATTTTAGGGAGAGAGAGAGAGAGGGAGGGAGGGAGCAAGCAGGGGGAGAAGCAGAGAGGGAGGGGGAAAGAATTTCAAGCAGACTCTGCTGAGCACAGAGCCTGACGCGGGGCTCCATCTTACGACACTGAGATCATGACCTAAGCTGAAACCAAGAGTCAGATGCTCAACTGACTGAGCCACCCAGGTGCCCCCTGACAACTCTATCTTTAATAAAGATATAAGATATCTTTAAATATAAATAAATATATATAAATATATATATAAATATATATAAATATAAAATATAAATCTTATACTATTTACACACATAATATAGATTACTTGAGTATTGTTTTGAATGTTGGCTTTGCAAGTAAGTATAACAAATACAAAGTTAATTGTAAAGTAAATTTATACAAATAAAATCTCACTTTTATCTGTTGCATAGTTTGGAATTCTGAATAAGGTATTTTTGAAGGCAAAAAAGTCTCTGACACCAAAATGATCTTCAAGGCACAGATGATCTTGTGTTGATCGATTATTAGCTTTTGGTCAAGTGGATTAATTTTGACTGATCTGAACTGAGGTGTAGATGCCCAAATAAACTTTCATTTCTGTACAGATGTGGGTCACTATTTATCACTTATATTAATAGTACCACAGTACAATTGCAGAACTAATTCTGCCACCCTCTGGTAATTCTGCCATGATCATATGCCTTTGAAACTTTGAGTTTTGCGAAAATGAAAAATCAAAGGAAAGGAGAACTGTTTTCTCATAAACTTTGCACTCTGCTTCTCTCCAGAAGTAGGTATTGACTTTGCCACCTTATCAATCTAAGCTTCCATTCTAACACCTAGAATATGAAAATAATATCATTTTCTCCAAAAGAATTTAGAAAGTATGGTCACAAGAGAATAAGTGATATTTCCAAAGATTTCCATTAATTTTGTGTCTCTGAATGCAAATCTTTTCTTTATATTACCTCCCTCTCCTGAAAATTCATCCATATTATAGATAAGACATTCTTCTCTCTTCTCTTTTGCTTAGTAAATTTAACTGAAGAAAAGCAAAATGCTGATATTATCCAGAGACTAGCCAAATTGCCCTTAAAGGAAGATATCTATGAATCACTTGTTGGACTATAAAAGGTGTTGATAAAAATACAAATGATAACAAATTGTTGTAATAAAAACCATTTATTTTAAGAATTCTACCCTATCTTTCAAGTAGGTATTAGCTAGAAAAGAACAGGTAGAAGGAAAATATTGCATGGAAATAACAAAAATTCACTTGCTTTTAATTGAATGGATGTGACTCAAATTTGAACTCCTGTGTTTGCCCTGAAAAACTCCCTTATTTAGTTATTTATTAAAAATGTAGAACTTTAATGGAAGATTTCAATATACCAAATCATAGGCTAACTCCACAGAGAAAATAAACACCATTTTTCTCAAATCCTGTAAAGGAGAAAATGATAAAATTCTATTACATTTATCAGAAATTTCTCTGTGATAATTACGAGGCTAGGGAAATCAGACCAACTCTATAAAATCTAGATATGTCTATTAAATAATTATGTATTTTACATTGAATATGTTCTGCTATATAACAATAAAGAAAAAGAAATACTATAAAGTTGAGAAGTAAAACCTTCACTACTTTAGAAACTTAATCTCATTTCTTATAATCTCTAAAATTAAATAATTTAAACTTTAAAAATGTAGATGGCAAATCACTTACACGTATCTACTTTTTTTTTTTATTTTAAGAGAGAGAGAACGAGGGGCGCCTGGGTGGCTCAGTCGTTTGGGCGTCTGCCTTCGGCTCCGGTCGTGGTCCCCGCGTCCTGGGATGGAACCCCGCATGGAGCTCTGCATCAGGCTCCATGCTCAGCGGGGAGCCTGCTTCTCCCTCTCCCTCTGCCTGCCTGTCTGCCTACTTGTGATCTCTCTCTCTGTCTCTCTGTCAAATAAGTAAGTAAAATCTTAAAAAAAAAAGAGAGAGAGAGAGAGAACGAGCGCAAGCAGGGGAGGGGAGTTGGGAGAGGAAGAGAGAGAATCCTAAGCAGGCTCCATGCTCAGCATGAAGCCCAATGCGGAGCTTGATTTCACAACCCTGAGATCATGACCTGAGCCAAAATCAAGAGTTGGACGCTTAACCAACTGAGCCACCCAGGCGCCCCAACCATATCTACATTTTTTTTTTTTAAATCAGCATGCATAAAAAGCTGAACCTAAATGTGTAGAAGTAAAGAGCTGAAAAAATGTTAACACTTAGCGATCATTTTAAATGGATCTGGATGAGTTCTTAATTTACATAATCAATTATATAGTTTTTAACACAACTAAGCTGCTACATATTTTTTTAAAGATTTTATTTATCTATTTGAGAGAGAGAGAGAGCACAAGTAAGGGGAGGGGCAGAGGGAGAGCCAAAGGGAGAAGCAGACTCCCTGCTGAGCGTGGATTCCTGACCTGAGCCAAAGGCAGCCACTTAACCCACTGAGACATCCAGGTGCCCCTAAGCTGCTATGTGTTTATTTGAACTTTAAAAAAATAGCATTTTGAAATTTGAAGAGACCTTAGAGATTATCTAGTCTAACTGTATTCCTTTAGAATGGAGAAGATTTAGGTCAAGAAAAGAGGAAACACTTACCCAAAATCTCCCTCCTAGTTAGTTTACCAAAGTGGAATTAGAACTCACATCTAATAACAGAATAATAACAGCAGGAAGTTAGAATAGTAAATTACATTACAGTTAGGAAATCACTTCTGAGTAAATATCATTTTATCTAATGCCCTTTCTATCACACCAACTGTTTTTATCCCTCAATTTCGTTTCTACTGTTTATTCTATGTAATTTTATTATTTTTCTTAGGAATAACAAACTATTTCACTTTTCTTTTACCTGAAATAGAACAGCTCATCTTCTTAAAATGAATGCCATTCTTCTATCCTCAGCAAGGTGATTTCTTATATGTCAATTAGTAACATTCAGATTTACTGACCCTGACAAATGAGAAGAGCAAGTTTTTAATTCATATTTTCTACCATTGAAATGCTTCTTGACTAACAAATGATTTCCTATGCTCATTTGGCCTAAGCTGAGATTCAACCACTCATCTATATGAAATCCCTAAATGTGTATAGTTATTTTTTCCCCTTAAGTATTATCAGTTGGGTATGAAATGATCTCTGAAATGTGTTCTAACATACTACAATAGCAGAAAATAGAAGGCTAAACCACTTTATTCTATTTTATGGTGAATTGTTCACTATTCTGCTTTCTTAAGCATTTTCTTCTAAGCTTCTATTATATAAAATGTTGATGGTCATATCTTGAGAGAAAAGAGAGACTTGCAAATAGGACTGAAACTGTAATGACTGTCTCTAATAGGGATTAGAGCTTTTAAGAAAAAGAAATCTTATTTTGAATAACAGACGGAATTTGTTGATACTCAAACCCATCATTTTAACATTTGGGGGAAGTACCAAAGATAGATATGCTGAAAATAGAAAAAATAGCACATTATTAAGAAGCACATTATTAAATTTTTTTTATGACATTTGTTTCTATCTATAAGGTGCCACAAATTATATTAGACTGTGCCCCAAAATAGGATCAAACTGCAAATAAATTTGAATTTATGTATATAGACATAAAATGTGGATATAAAGACTCCCTCTACTTGATTTATATTTATGTTTGTCTGTTTATTTACTTCCTCTTCACATTAAAACTGTGATCTTTAAGGTTTCTGTATTTATAAGATAAGCAGAATAATTTAATTCCATATCTCAGGTTTGATTTATTTCCCTTCCCTTTTGGGGAAATGGGCTAATTCCCATGGATTATCCAGCATTATATATGGTTTCATTATCTTTGTCTATTCAGATAGTATTCGATTGCCAACTTGATGGTGACTATAAGACACAAGCTAGCAAAAAAAGCATTCTTCATTTTGATACCAAGAAGTCATTAGGAGTAACAAGTTAATGTTTATCAAATTACCCTAAACACTCAAGTGCATGTTTTTTCATTAGTACGAAGGATTATCTGGTAAACCAGATTAACAGAAGTGAACAGTATGGTAAAACAAGAATCATCTGCTTTAAGGAGTGAAGTAATTATATATAATTAATGGAAAGGAATAATAATTAGTGAATACATAATACTTACACAATAATCAGTTAACACTTTAAAAATAATTAACTTTCCTAATGACCATTTTCAACAAAATTAATGTATTTTGCATGAGTAGCTGGTGACAAGTAAAATACTAATAGCTCCTCATTACAGCACTGCCAGAGGGGATAGAAAGAATTGGTGAGGGCAAACCTTCATGTTTTTCATTACTCCCCATGATTCTTTTCCTGAAGAATAATAATTCTCCTTCAGAAAATTTAGCACTGGTAGGATTTAAGTGATAAAAAATATACAAATACATTTATATCATATGTATATGTGATTTAATATGTGTATTTATAATTACTGCATTTAAATGCATTTGTTTCAGGGAAAGTAATTTTTAAACTATGATGGCTTGACTTTTCCTATCCTTATATTTAGTGAGCACCACTGTGAGTATTTTTTCCCCTTTAGACCTATTTCAATCTTTCCATTCCACAGGCTCCCATCATTACATGTCTGATCTCCTCTAGGTATCTTGCTTCCGTTTTTAACTCCTACATTTCATTCTATGCATAGTCAGAAATCTATTTTTTCCCCTAAAGCATGGTTTACAACCAGATTCTAGCCCATTCAAAGAATTTCAATGGTTCCCCATTGCCTACAAGATTAAACCCCAATACTATGGCCCAACACTTACTCTGATCAAAATCCAACCCAGCTTCTTCCCCAAATCCTACTTCACTCTTCTGTTTCTGCTTTTTAAATAGTTCTTGAGTGAATTAAATGGCTACCCTTATTTTCCTAAAGTTAATAATTCAGATAATCAATGGTAAGATGATCAAAATTCAAAGTACTCCAACTTGCCAGCTATTATAATGATCTTTCAAACAAACGATACTGAACTTTCTCATTAAGATTAGGATTCAGGAAAATAATAACCAGTCATCACCAGAAAAAGAACTAAGTCCTGGTCAAGGAAACAATGAAATAAAACTTCCCATTGTGAATACACCTTCTTCCTAGTGCTCTACAGTTATTGCCAACTCTTCTAGGACATAAGTATATGCTGTAGGAATTTACCGTCTTTTTTCCATCCCTGGCTTTTTAACATTTGCCTCAGTATCTAACCAATTGGTCAGCCCAGGGTTTGCCCATCTCAAACACCTACATGCTGCTCTTGGCAAAACATCCGCTGGGAGCCTTTTTGAAATATGACAGCTGAACCACAGGGGGAAAAAAGATAGGCAAGAGACTAACTTAGCCCGCAATATTGTTTAAAGGCTAGCAGGGGGCATCACTGTAATGAGAAGGAAATCACATTAAGAAGAGATGGGTTTCCTAAAAAGGCAAAAAAAGACACAAAGACATAGGGAATTCAACATCACGTGGTGTTAGATCCAAAGAAATCTTTAGAGGTTATTTAGTCCAAACACCTTATCTTGGTAACAAGGACCAAAGATAGGGAGTGACTGATATTGTATTCTCTAGTCAGTGAGTGTGATATAATTTAAAAATGAGTGTTCTGATTGATAGCCCGGTCCACAATTTTCCCGCTATCTATGCTCTAGATCAGGGGTCTCCAAAGTGGAGTGCACATACCCCAGAAGGTAAATAAACCAAACCATTGTACTGAGTACAGAAAATGTTACCATTTCTGATTATATTTACTTTTTACATTTAAAAGAGAAAAAGAGGGGCGCCCGGGTGGCTCAGATGGTTAAGCATCTGCCTTCGGCTCAGGTCATGATCCTGGGGTCCTGGGATCGAACCCCACATCGGGCTCCTGGCTCGGCGGGGAGCCTGCTTCTCCTTCTCCCTCTGCCTCTCTCCCTGCTCATGCTCTCTCTCTCTGTATCTCTGTATCTCAAATGAATAAATAAAAAAAATATATATATAAAAGAGAAAAAGAGATAGGTAATTAAGCTTCACAAGATTTTATATGTACAGATCGACACTAGTCCCCACATTATGGTGATATACATGTAGATGTACATGTCACCTACAGTATTCAGCCATCCTGAGAAGAGTGAGACATCTACAATTAGGAAAAAATGGGATGCAATTTCCTTCACTTCCACATTTGCTTCATCTTATTGATACATGTTACAGTCTACATTTATACTGTACCAGAAAGTGGACTTATAGATTACGTTCCCCAGTTTTAATCAACAAGTGAATTTACACATTGTATTCTCTAGGTTCAACTAAATTCAACCTCCATACAATGGGCAAGTGGCTGCAATTACATTATTGCTAATCCTAATATGACAGCTTCACTGGCCACATTACAAAGTAAAATCAATGAAAGTCTAATCAGATCTGAGAAGATATCAACAAAAATATCAAAATTATCAAGAAAATGACAAAAAGTATGAACATATATATACTGTCAGTAATGGGAACTCTTACCCTAAATGTGTATTACGCGTTGAGATATCAGTTAATGATAGTGATATTTGTATAATAAATAAATAAATAAGTGACTGGTATAACCAAAAATATTTTGAGACCGCTGCTTTAGTTAAAGAACCAGATATCAAATAACAATAGATGGGCCAAAAACTGGAGACAACCCATATGTCCATCAACGGAAGAATGGATAAGCAAATTGTGGTATACTGACACAATGGAGTAGTACTCTGCAATAGAAAAGAAGGAATTATGGATATAATCAGCAACATGAATAAATACTCAAAACACTATGCTGAGAGCAAGAAGCTAGACCAAAAAGAATAAAAGAACATACTAAGTGATTTCATTTGTATGAAGTTCAAATTGAAATTCTATGGGGGCAAAAATTAAGACAGTGTTGCTGTGGGATGGAAACCAAGCAGAATGGGGCATGAGAGGACTTTCTAAGATGATAAAAATGTCCTATGTCTGGCTTGGGGTGTTAGTTACACCCCAGGTGTATGTATGTACCACGTATATACATTTATCAAAATTCAGCAAATGGTACATATGAAGTCTGTATATTTCACTGTGTATAATGTTTGCCTCAAAAAAAAAAAAAAATTCCAAAAACACGTTTAAATGGATAACATCAGGTGGAACATGCCCTTTGATCTGAAGCTCCCATGTTCTAGCTCTTATATATGATATGGTAATTTTCATTAACATATCTGTCTCTCCTCCTTATTGGAGCAGATGCTGTGACTTATTTATTCCTGCTTTATCCTGCCACACACAGAATATCACAGCACTGTCTCAAGGTAGGTGCTGTTGAACAGATTAACAAAAGAGATACTCATTTTTTATTTACAAGTTATTTATTATTCTTTTAATTAATGAGCAGTTCTCCACATGAATTCCACGAGGAAGCTTCTCATTGTTCCTGGAACAATGGTAAATAAATTTTTCCAAGTTCCTGAAGGCAGTCTTACCTTTAAATCAGTCAGCTTTGGGCCCCAATGCCAGATGGGCTTCTTACTACCTGTGGGGTCTTAAGTAAACCAGTTAACCTCTCTGGGCCCATTTTCTCATTGATATATATAAATGATGATAATAAGACCCAACACAAAAGGTGTCAAGGGTAGAAGTTAAGTAGAAAAGCACTATCACATATGACGCATACAGTATGAGTTAGCTCTATTCCCACATCCTAGAAACAACATGAGTGTGTTTCTCCTGGAGTCATCAAAATAATACAGCCTACTGTTTCTCTCAACCTTTAAACATGTATGCAGATGGCCAGAGAGGTTCAATAATTAACCTCTGTTCCTACATGGTTTCGAGTTGCCAAGCTATCTCTCCCCAGTCCCCTGTTTTTAATTTGGTGTGACAGGCTAAGGGGAAATGGTAAGCTCCACAACTTTTGTGGCTTGTGTGTCAAAACCCTCTTTTAAACCCACTAGAAACTTTCTCCCAGAGCACACCAAAACTCTTTTAGGATGTGACACTGAATTCAACACCTCCTTGTAGAATTCAGTTTTATGAGCCTGCTGAATTATCCAAGGAGCTTCTTTCCTTCCATTTACTATTTTACTGCCAACTTCACCCCAAAATGTAGTGTATCAGTTGTTTCCTGCTAACTGCCTCATAAGGTATCTCATTAAAAAAACAAAAACTTGTGGGAGGAAAGCCAGCAGTTTATATTTGTTCTATTCTCTATGAATACCTCATAAAAAAAAAAAAGAATAGGCAATAAAACTGAACTCTACACTTCGGGAAGCTTTCTCTAGACTCACAACCCAGGAGCTAGCATTTGAAATTCACAAGCCTCTGACAAGTCCTGGTTTCTGTACTTGAAGCATTTCACAGCTAAGCCTACAGATTGTGGTTATAATAAGCCCTGAAATCTTAACTTTATGAAACAATACCTACCAACTCCTTCATATATGCAAGACACTCAAATTTAATGTGTGTGATTTCAAGGAAGAAAGGTATGAAATTGGAAACTAGTCTCTTGATAGGACGTTTAGATTTTAGCACTGTAACACAGAACAATTTTTTTCTGAATCCTTCCATTCCCACCACATTTTCTAACTAATTTAAATAAGAAAGCAGCTGATTTAATTAAGTTAGCTAATGTAAGTAAGAGAGTACATCTTTACTTAACAGAATGATACTTTTACTGGACATGCTGGGGAGAGATCCATGTAACCTCAGATAACCGCCAAAGCGCACAGTATCCTCCTGAGGAAAGTGGCCAGAACTGGTTCTTTCTTGAATACGATGCTTTCAAATGTATATTGAGTAAAATCAACCTCAGTGCTTTGGTCACAACTGACTGCAACAATAATCGGTGCACGAGTCAAAGACAACCACATTGGAGCAGGTCAAAAGTGAGGTCAACCATCTCTAAAAAGCTTTGCCCTGAAAGTCTACCCAAGAAACTTGCCCATACTGAAAGATGATAAAACAAGCCAATCAAATCTTCATCTTTAGAAATAACAAATGTTAAATGAAAAGATGTCTCATATTCCTATTTGATCCTTGGTAATACTGTTATGGTTTCAGTTCTCCAAAGGGGGTAGTATTCTCTTAGAAGAACTTTCAACCCAGTATTTCTATATAAGTTTAATAAGCTCCCTTTGCCAAAAGTAATTCCTATGTGCCTCTTTCCTGCAGTATTAAAGAATCTGACTAATATAACAATACCAGAGCTGGGAATAATGTATTTATTTTTATGTGTATTAACAGAGTAATACAATAAAACAAAGCCTATCATTGACATCATAGATCATATTTCTTACTTGCATCTTTCCTAACCACTGGGAACATATTTAAAGGGAATATAATTTGGAGGAACAAAAGGAATTAATTTAGCCAAGCAGTTGACTGTGAAAGTTGTATTATTGAGAGAAGAATACTAATTGCAAATAAATAAGTGGACTAGTTCATTGTACTAAATTCCCATTTTCCTTGGGCTGTGCCTAGGTTAAAAGTATAGCTTCTGTTTTAAAATAAAAGGTTGGCAAATACCAAGTATATAATGAAAATTCTCCCCAGTTTATAACACAAACCAACTCCAATCATCACTGACTTCCCTCCAACAAAAGCAGCTAACCAAAAACAAGGTCAGTGCAAAGGCTACCCAGCCAAAAATTTTAAAAAACACCAAATTATAGCCAAACATACAAAATAAATTCTTAGACTGTAGTTTGGATGTTATCAATACCTCACTGGATAGTAATTAGATACAGAGGGGTTTTTATTTTAGCATGGTTAATCATTATTTCTCTCATAATTTTGCCTTCTCAATAATATAAACCCTGGTGCAGTTTGCACAAATTTTGCATGTTTTCCATAATATATACTCTCCTATTTATAATGCAAATCTAATTATAATCAGTCATAAAAAGGTAAATGATATTTTGCTACTCGTGATTGGTTTTAGTAGCAACAAGGCTATTATCACTCATTTCTGTTAAGGGCATTCTATCTTCATATATGCCAGTTATGAGTGAAACTAAGTATTTTTCCATATTTTAGTCTATTTGTTTTAAGATTTTATTTATTTGAGAGAGAGAGAGAGCACAAGTTCTGATTTAAGCTCTCATTTTTTTGCAATAATTTGAAGGCATTAATGTGCTTCACTACTCTAGCCATTATATTCCATCTTCTATATATCTGGTCCTGAAATGCTTTAGGACACCTCTTTTTTTCTACTTTTCTTGTATGGTGACCCCCAACCAGACTTCTTTGGTGACTTCCCTCCCCCACTTCTCTAGTGACTTCCCTCTCCATCTCCAATCACTGTCCTACTGTGTCCTCCTTTCTCTTTGATCTTATTTTAACCCTAACCCAAAAATTTTGTGTATATGTTTGTTAGGTTTTGGTTTGGAGAGGTTGAATTGGTTTCACGAGGATGGTCTATTCAAATAGTTAGTTGAAATAATTAGTCTTTGGTGGCAAAGAGGAGCCAAATTTATCAGGAGAGAGCTGAGAAGCAGAAGGCCAGGGTCAAAATCTTGGTTTCTGAAAAGAATATTGAGTTTAAGTAGCTATGTTTTACTTGAGGTTAACAACATAAATTAAACTATTTGAAGGCACTTACCTAGAATCTGGCATAGTATTAGATTGTAAATTCAAAAGCACATTTGTAAAAAACTTGGCCTTCTTTTCTCAAAATGGCAGAGCAAATTAGTGAGTATAATTATTCTTCATCTACCTACCACTTGTTGTTGGAGGGTAATTTAATTCAATCAGACCCATCCAACGTTTACTAGTGTTCTAAAGTGTTGGTCATCCATGCTAGATATTGTTAAAGATAGAGTAATCATTTCAATATAAAAAAAATGTTCTCTGCACAAAAGGAGACAAAAGAAAGCCTGCAACTTAACCCTAGATACTAAGCATTCCAGTGACTTTGCAAATTTAAATTAAACGATCATTTCATGAAGAAGCACTGGATTTTAAACCTAGGTAATGAAAGTTATTCTAAATACGAATAATACAAGTAGCTCCTTGTAGTTCTTAGTGGGGAGACATACAAAGAGAAATCTAACTTCAAAGTACACAGAGTGCAATGGACGTACCGATGGTACCAATTAGTCCTTGTTCTCCACACAAATCATCTACAGAAGAGGCTATCTTTTGAAACTCGAAGGCCATGAAAGAAGATAAAGCTAAAACTTAAAGAGTTTGCCCCTGAAATTCAGAGTTCAAGATGCATCAGAATTTCATTATTCAAATGCAACCTTTCAGTAACATCAGATGAGATTCGATTTTTGGCTCAGAAGCTCAGGCTATGGTGATGGAAAATCTGGAGGGTCACTCCTAGGTCTGATAACATTGAAATCTGTTATTTGATTGGTTGGTTCATACTCATGATTTATGAAACAATCTCTAGGTCAGTAGTTCTAGAATTCATATACCCTTAGAGCAGAAAGGAACCATAAGAAATCACCCGCAAATAAATGACTTAGTGATGGGTGTTTAAAAAAAAGACAACCGGCCCAAAATGGAGTCACCTGTGCTAAGCCTTCACGTCAGCAAAGCAAGACCTAATTGCAGTTTCAGCCTCTCCCAGGAATGTAACCTTTAACCAGTTTAGAATTACTTGATCAGTATAGTGAGGTAATCCACTCAATAGACCTCCTCTGTCCCCCATAGGAAGAAGACTTTGAAACAATCCACTCTTCACTAGAGATTTTCTTTTCCTGACTCGATCTGTCTATAAAAGCCTTTTGTTTTGTACAGCTCTTCAGAGCTCCTTTCTATCTGCTAGATGGGATGCTGTCCAATTCATGAATCATTGAATAAAACCAATAAGATCTTTAAAATTTAGTTGAATTTTGTCTTTTAACATGGGAAGGTGAATCCTGTGACTAGTTAGGGGAGAGAGAGCATTAAAACCAGTTTTTCTGCCTCTTGGAGCAGTGTTTTATTCCACTAACGCAAATACAGAGGGAAAAAAGCTTCTGTCCACTTGATAGTTTCATTTTCCTTCTATCTTTTGGTTCTTACACTCTGACCCTGCTTTCCATAAATCTCTAGGCTCTGCTGAGGTGTGATTTTTCAACATTTTCTGCTGTAATTGCTATTTATTTAAGCAAAAGAATAATTCTAATTGGCTCTTTTTTTGGCTTGCATCTCATCAGAAAATGTGAAATTTCAGCCCCGAGTTATTCTTTCAAATAATAAATAGTTTATTTTTATTTGAACTAAAATTACATTTTGTAAGCATGTTCCAAATTATCGTTCCAAAACACTTTAGAAACTCAAAATGCTATATGAGGCCAAAAGGAAATTCTTTTTGATATAAGAGGCCTTATCTAAAAGAGCAAGGGATTTGACTACTAATTCAATAACATTTTACATCAACTCAATTCTAAATAGTCCAAAAATATGCTCTTATAATTTTAAGTGGAATGCATAACTCTCTTTAATAAATCAATCAATTATTTTATGTGCTGGCAAGAAAACAATAATATAAACCAAGACAATTATTTCAGTCACCAGCAATAACTCATTAAAATAGAGCTGAGTGAAAAAATAGCCAACACACAAGAAAAACAAAGGAAATACAACAGTGTGAAGTCTAAGGTTTATGTAACAGTTTTTTATCCCTATAAAAGAAAAAGGTGAATATGGACTTCAGGGACCAAAAATCATCCAAGTAAATTTTGACTAAAACATGAGGGGTGGACTAACAAGAAACAAGAAAGAAAGAGATACCAGAATATTTCTAAGATTCTTATTCTCTCTTTGATACATGTATGTGTATCTGTGTGTCTGCTTAGTGTTGTCATTTCTATGAAGGAGTAAGAAATCAACAAGGAAAAAATGCACCAAAAACACTTCTCCTTAGCCAAATTTTAGGGAATAAATTTACAGGATCTGGAAATTGAGGGGAAGAATGCACAAACAGAATGGTAGCTGGATTAAAAGAGACCCCATCAGCCTTTTTGATCATCTCCAGTAATGACTAATATCAGTCACGGCTGGACCTGCAAAGTTTCCAACCCTGCTGGGTAACCATCTGAGTATTGAACTAAATGACCCTCCATGATTCTCAAATACTGTAGTAGATCAATTGCATTTTAACATTTGCACAGCTGGTTATTTGGTTAAATGTGGGCAATTCCCCAAGTCCTCATTTGATTTTGGAATGTATCTGTTCACTTAAAGCACACTGTAATGTGCTGCCTCTGATAGTGTATTTGTCCCCGGGGAATTCGTTCAGCAAGCCTGGGCTCCCACAAACCAAACATCCCTCCTGGAGAGACAGTACAAGGCTTTCTGAATTCATTGGTCACAGCCCTAAATACACACTATCTGATAATGGTTATTTTAAAACAAAGAAGCTATTAAGATTAGCTAAAGAATCAAAAGCTCAAAAAAAAAAAAGAAAGAAAATAAAAAGGGCCCAGTGACAAAATTAATCCCCAGATGATTTATGATCCAATAAAGAATTGATCAATGTTACTGAGTTTTAGTACAGTTAAAGTGCAACTCTCTCAAGCTTTGGGTCACAAAATACCAGAAAAATTGCCCACAGACTCTAAAAATTTAGTAGACCAGATTATGAGACTCGTGAATAATAAATTCTAATTATGGCATTTTAAGTTTATCAGAGGGCTTTTAAGTCTTTTCATGTTCAAAATGTAGATTATTTATACATATTATGTGGGGATTTCTTCCTACCATCCAGTGAGGAAAACAGAAGCAATCTGTTCTCCCTCCCTCAGAAGGGAAAGAGGTGAGATTATGGAATCGATGTAATCCTCGAAGCCCTCCATTGCTGCTCCCAGCAGGCTTTGCTGCTGCCCTGTAACAGCCCGTCCCCCTGGTCCCAGGTCTCAGAGCCTTTCCCCTAAAGCAACGGTTACGGTTACAGATTCTTCTTCTTCAGTCACTTCAGCTTCAGGACTTCTGCTTGGAGAAAAATACTTGGTTATTACATTTGTTCAGTTCCTTCTCAGGAAAGAACTACTCAGATGACATTTCTACCCAACCTCCCTTAGTATCTCTATCTATAGAGGAGAATGATTTAAAAATCTATCTCAGAAGGTTTTGTGAGAAATAAAAGAGCAAATGCATGTAAAGTATATGGTACAAGACCTGGCAGTTAGAACATGTGTGGATGTTAGCTCTTATTGTCAACACCCTACGAAAAGACAAAAGGGACTTTCAAAAATCTTAAAAGGAATTTGTAGCTTAATATTTAAGGCAGAAAGAGGGAAACGAAAAGTGAAAGAAGAGGTAGAAAAATACCAAAGTTGGGGTCCCTAGGTGGCTCATTTGGTTAAGCGTCTGCCTTCTGCTCCAGTCATGATCCCAGGGTTCTGGGATCGAGTCCTGCATTGGGCTCCCTGCTCAGGGGGGAGCCTGCTTCTCCCTCTGCTCCTCCCCCTGCTTGTGTGCGCTCTCTCTCTCTCTCTTTTTCTCTCTCAAATAAATAAATAAAATCTAAAAAAAAAGGCAAAAGACACTTTAATTCACTTCACTTTAATTCATGGAGCTACATCTGCTTTGAGCTCAACCTAGATGCTAAAAGGATGAAAGCAGAGTTGTTCTTCATTCCATTCGGTTTGTTTTTTCTTTACAGAACATTCCACTTACTTCATACAGAGGCTACAGAAACATCAATTTTGGAACATAATGGAAATTGTGAATGCTATGATATTTTTATTTATGTCTTGGGCACCTAAAATAGCACGTACAAGGAAGGAGTGGGAGGTGGTAATCAAGAGTGGGCTTTTTCTTTTTTAAGATTTTATTAATTTATTTGAGAGACAGAGAGAGCGTGCACGCAAGAGAGAACACAAGCAAGGGAAGCAGCAGAGGGAGAGGGAGAAGGAGGCTCCTGGCTGAGCAGGGAGCCTGACATGGGACTCCATCCCAGACCTGGTATCATGACCTGAGCCAAAGGCAGATGCTTAATAGACTGAGCCACCCAGGCGCCCCAAGAGTGAGCTTTCGGTAGTGAAAAACCTTACAGGTTTGACAAAGCTATACCTACAATATCTCCAAAAAAACAATCTGAAACAGATAGAAATATGTGCATCCATGAATCTTTTGTATTTTTAGAAGCTTCAGAATTCATTATTTCTTTTAAAAGTAAATGAGAATGAGCACATACATGGTTGCATGAGTATGAAATTAAGAAAAATGAAAGTCAAAAAAGCCCTTTCTAGAATCGCTCAGGTGTGAGCATTGCCATTTACCCCTTTGTAGACAGATTTAATTATTTTTGTCTTTACAGATTTCTAAGAAGTTCTCAAAAGTAAAGTTTTGTTTCTTGTGCAAAGAAGTGAGGAAGGATCAGACAGCAGAGAAGCAGGAACTGACCCCAAAGGGTTAATGAGGGTAGAAGCAATGGAAGGGAGACAGAGCTAGGTAGCTGGTACAGCTGGGGATTGTTAATAGCAATCAAGGGCCACTATAAACAAATCAGCAGGAAATAGAGAGACTCCACATTTTCCTGGCTTGGTAGCAGAAGCCATCTGGACAGAGGGAATTTGGCTTAAAACTCTCATAAGGGAACTTGGCTTTTTCTTTTTTAACCATTCCAGCATAGTAGGTCACTGAAGTAAACAAACTGAACCTGCTTATGTTATAACAGATTAAATTACTATCACAAAATATAAAATCCACAACAGATTATGACTAATTAGCACAACAACATAGGAAGAATTTTACAGCTCGGGAAAAGTGGGTATAGCTTTAAGAGTAGCCAGGGAAACTGAAAGAAAGGAGAGAAAAAGAAGAAAAAGTTATTGGTTATAATATATATATAAATCATATTCTCCAGAGTTTAAAAAAGGAGTCATTTGTTTAAAAGCATCCAAGTCAGCAGAACTGGTCCCCATGATCAAGTCTGCTTGAAAGCATCACATAGGCAGTCCTTGGTCAGGGAGCTGCTAATGAGGATAGAAGTAAAAAAAACAACCTGGAGAAACAGAGCCTGAAAGGCTTTTTATCCAAAAAAAAAAAAAAAAAAGAATGATCACAGTAGAGAAGAACAGCAAACAACCAAATGTTTTTTCCAAGACCTTTCTTTCTGTCCGTACACTTATAAATCTCCATCACCTCTGCCCCAGTTTCAAATGTTGACTACACCCAGACCAGACTCCAAATCTCCACTGTTGCCTTGTTGCTTTGGTGTTGTTAGCTTAGCATTTGCTTTACTGCTCTGTGGTTGCCTTTGTTTCTATCTATAAGTTGCACATTTCACCGTCAAGGGGACAGACAGGAGGCAAGGGGAGTCTCCAGCTATGAATCAGCAAGGTTAATTAGCTCTCTCTCCTGACTTCCTCTCTCTTTTTCAACTGTCTGTTCATAGAGCTGACTCTTTCAAATATTCTATCCAGCCAAAACTTTGACTTCAGAACTTAGATAAAGAATTGATGTGGACTCAGGACCATACATTTAGTCCATGACCTGGTGTTTTCTTCTTTTGGCTATGAAAAACTGGATGTTAAGCAGTTGCTAGGAAATACATTCATTATTGCTATCTGTTGGGTAATTTAATCCTAAGGGATACCCTGAAGATATCTAACCCCATGGAGGTGAGTTTAAACAGCCCAAAAAGGTTTACTGCATCTGCTATTAGGCCTGCATAGACAGAGGCCCACTCAGGGTAGGATCTCTGTCCTATCATGCAGCAACTATACATACAGTAACTAGGAGAGGTTTACACCTCTCTGAGATTCAGTTTTCTCATTTGCAAAATGGAGAAAATAGTCCCCAGTTCACAGTGTTGCTGGAGGATTTAGCTTTTGAATACATGCAAAGTGCTCACCATGGTGCCAGGCACAAAGAAGGGGCTTTTTAAAAAATAGACCAACTCTTACTACTTTTTCTAGGAACGGTTTTTGAAAAATTTTATGACTTCCCTCCATTTGAGGCAGACTCATTTAACTCATACCCAATGGTGAAATTACAAATATTTTGCTATGAATAGTTTTACCTCTCCTTTGTCATTTTTTTTTTTTTTGGTCAGGTACATTATGTGCACACAATTCCCACCAAATAAAGGCAGAAACAATTTCTTGGTTTTTGCTTTTCTCTCCTGGGCAGCAATTATAATTTGCTTGGAACATAGTTTATTGTAAGTCATCAAATACATTTCCCTAAGGTGTCATTGCGCACCACCTATCTAAATATTTTTTCTGCTGATTTACTTATTTATTCTTCAGAATAAAAATAAAGAAAGCCATATGACAAAAAATATAATTTACTTATCCAAGGGTCTTACAAAAAAGCGTGTACAACTTTAATACATTGACCCTCTATTTACAACGGTGATTTCAAATACCATAGAGTTTTTAACCTAATTCTATGCTTTCCAAAAACTTAGTTTGAACTTACACACAGAAGGAGAGATTTACATTAAGCATAGACTTACACTTGAAAAAGGAAAAACTCAGTTATATGTCCAAACATCATGGAATCATTCTTTTTGGGTTTCAGTCATTAACAAACACACATAGAGGATATGATGGTGCATAACTGCTTTGCCCTAATGGGGCTTGAATTGTGGCACGGAATTTAGAAAATAAACAAATAATACACATGCCCTGTTCGATCGTCATCAGTGGTGAGGAGAAAAAGGTAAAGCAGGCAGGGAGGACGTAAAATGGGAGTTCGAGGTTCCACACGTTGACCAGGGTGACTCACTGTGAAGCTGAATTTTGATGAAAACCTGGAAAGCACAAAGGAACTAACTCTACAGTGTCTGAAGGAACAGCATTTGGGGAAGAAGCAGCAAGCAGGTGCCAAGTGCCCGAGGCAGGAGCGTGCTCGGCATTTTGAGGAAGAGTAAGGACAAGCAGAGCAGACATGGAAAAAACGAAAGAAAGAGAAATGTTAAAAAAGAGCAGAAATCATGAGAGTGTGAGCTTGCAGGGTCTTGCCTTTGTATATTCTTTGAATCCCTAATAAATATGGCCTAGAAAATAATCAGAAGTTTTATTATCCTACAAAATACGGACTCCAAAAAAAAAAACAAAAAACAATACGGACTCCAGATTAAGGTACTCTAGACAGAATATTTTATAGGAGGAAATATATATATTATAATATATATAATAGAAATAATATAATTCATCATATATATGTAAGGATGGGTAGATATGTATAGATATATAAATAAGGACAATTACTTAACAGACTTTAAGGTTCATTTACTTGGAAGTGACTTTTTGATACTCAAACTCCTTATTTGCATGTGTATTACTTATAGTGAGTCTTTTCTATACATCATCCTTCTTTTTTTAAAGATTTATTTATTTATTTGAGAGAGCGCGCGCGTGCGCGCACACATGCACGCGCACAAGCGCAGGAGGGGCAGAGGGAGAGAGAGAATCCCAACTGAACTCTGTGCCAAGCTCAGAGCCAAACGGTGGGGGGGGGGGGGGGCGGGGGGCGGTGTTCTTACGACCCTGAGATCATAACCTCAGTCCAAACCAAGAGTCGGAGGCTTAACCGACTGAGCCACCCAGGTGCCCCTCATTCTTCTTTTAATCTGAAGTTAGAGCTACATATTGGAGAAAATATGACCATTGGATCTTTTTTTTTAACCTTTTGAGATAAATCACAGGGTTAATCACTTGATAATTTACTTTTAGTTTAAAAATATGGCAGAGATTAAATTAGGATGGTCTATAAAACAGAACTGACTTCAAGTATCAGGTAAGCAGCTCTACCCCGTAAAAAGACAGTTTACTCCCCATGGGTAAGGAGCCCAAATCCGTAACACTCAGTGAAGAAGATTCCTTCAGAAACTCCTTGAATTCACTGTAGGAGAAAATTATGAGCAGCAGAGCATTGACATGGGTATAAATGATCTAATTCCTTTACAATTTTAGGACAAAAAAATGCTCAAATGAAGCATGAGAACTTTTCACCCCGAAGAGACTTAAGTACCGAACCTCCGGTGAAGAGCGAGGCACTGAGGAGCCTCGAGGTCAGCGGACATCATTCAGGCACCAGAAGGAGACCCGTGCAATACATGCAGAGGAAAAGCATTACCATCTAAAGGGGGAGACATATATTTCTTAAAAAAAAAATGAAAAAATGAATTTTAGAACCAAAATGAAACCAAATGTTTACAGGATCATTTTTATAATTTCAAATATAAATTTGCTGAGATTAAATAGAAATCCTTAGCTAGGATATATGAAACGCATACAACTTATTCCTCTAAGCAATACTGTATTTACTTAACCAGTGAGCAGAGAACATGTTCAATTTCACTTACATTTTGCTTCCAAAGTTCTGAAACTAGCACACTATGTCAAAAAAATGGGAAATCCAGGAATGCTGTTGGATCTATGTATTAGCTTTAAAAAGTAGCCTCAGGGGCTCCTGGGTAGCTCAGTCAGTTAAGCTTCTGCCTTCGGCTCAGGTCATGATCCTGGGGTCCTGGAATCGAGCTGCAGGTCAGGCTCCCTGCTAGGTGGGGAGTCTGCTTCTCCCTCTGCCCCTCTACCCTGCTCATGCTCTCTCTCACTCTCACTCATGCTGTCTCTCTCTCTCTCACATAAATAAATAAAATCTTTTTTAAAAAAGTAGCCTCAAATCTATGACCGTTTCATTTTTGACTGGCATTTGATACAAAATAAATTTTGATTCAGTTAATATATTGCCCCAGTAAAACTATAGAGAGGGATATTTTTTATAATTTGGCAAATTAGGCCACACTTATTAGGTATTATAACTTGTTTTCAGGTATCTTCACTCACCGCCACCAACAAAAATATGGATAGAGGCCATGAAAACTATTGTGTAGGCCCATCTGCGCCATAGAGCATGAGTTTCCCTACAGTTACCTCATGTCTAAACTTAATCTATTTGGGTTTTTTTCCCCTCTGAAGTGGAAGAAATGAGAGTTATCAAAAAGCCACTTCCAAGTAAATTAGGCTTGATGTCTGATAAATAATTGTCCTTCACTGTCTATCCATCCACATCTATATCTACATACATACATACATATACACGATGAATTCTATTACTTCTGTTATTCCTCTATAATTATAAGATTATAATATAACCTAGTACAAATCAATGCTGTTGCACAAAATTCTATACACTTCCTCTCACTACCAAAGCCATAGCTAATCCTCTCCTTTCCTTGCAGCATGACTCACTTCACACCCTTAAAATGGTTTCCCATAACATTCCTGTTGAAAACAAAACCTTTTTCTCAAATGTTCACTTGAATTCACACTGCCCTCTCTCTTGTTTTCAGTGTCTAACTCTCTTCCACTCTCTCCACATGTTCTCAGCAGCCGCTATGTCAACCCTCAGTCTTCCCAGAATCCCTCTCTCCTCCCCGGAGCTTTCCATAGCATAGAAAGAGGTTGGCACATTCCTGCAACATAAAATCCCCATGATTTCCCTTCTACCCTTTTCTCCAGATTATGTACTCTCTAGCCTTTCACACACGTCATCAGTTTCAAGTGCTTCTCTAATTCATTATTTTTTTTTAAATAGAGCTAAGGCTTTCACGTTTTACATGTGTTAACATTTAATCTTCACAACCACTCTATGAGGTAAGTACATTGTTAGTCCCATTTTACATGGGAAGAAACTGAGGCACATAGAAGTTATTTGCCAAATGTCACCAGTTAGCAAATAGAAGAGCTCGTATGTGAACAGAGACATTATGGCTCCAGAGTTCATGTTCTTACCCAGTTCACTAATCTGCTACTTTGTGTTCGATATTTGTCATTTATTTATATTTTTAAAGCCTATGCCACTGTGTTGTCTGTTCTAGCATACTACAAATTATCGTTACAAAGATGATGTAGCTTAATTCAACCTATATTTGAATTTTTTTAACTTTTATTAATCATCAGGAGCTAATGCGTTCAGAGGACTAACTAACTTGGCCAGTGCCATATGAGATGTTAATACACAAGGAAAAAAGACAAGGAAGAGACAAGAGAAATATGATGAAGCTGTATAAATAATATATTGGCTGAGATTTTCTTTAGGAAATTCATCATCTCCTTTCAAAGTTGTCTAGTGCCTCAAACCATTGCTGAAAGATTATATTAATATTCTAGTCCCTTCAAAACTTGCTTTGTCAGCGATATTTGTGGGGCTTTTTTTTTTCCCCTTGGAAACTAAAATATACTTCAAATGTTAAAATTCTGTGGCTGTTTACAGTGTATTTTATATACATTATTTCATTTGACTATATCAGCAATGACTTCTTCCTTTTTCCCGACAAGGAGTAAGTAAAGATGACGTAAATATGAGAACGAATTTCTTAACGAAAACCTTTATTTTTAGCAAATGAAAGCAGTTCCTCATGATAAACATACATCTTGGCTTTCCCAAGAACTAAATATCTATCTTCACCGATAAGAAGGTTTATAATACCATTGCAGGACCAGCATTTTTTGTGTTCATTTCTGCTAAATAAATTCAAGGCAAATGAATGAGAAGAGTTGGGAGCCAGTATCAATTTGCACACAGAGGTAAGTCAGGTACAATTCTTTCTTAACCATGCTCTTAACATCTTATGGGAACATATGTAGGGCTAAATCACCAAGTATTGAAAAACCCTCACATGTACACACACATAAACACATGTAAATATAAAAGAATCATTTTATTAATGTATTAATGTGTAAAGTTCTTTAATGAATTTTTTCATATAGTAACAGCTGATAGAAAATAAGTAGGTGGTCTCTTATCTAAATTATTTACTTCTATTTCAGAGAAAATGTGTTAGGTTTAACAAAACAACTGCTGCTAAGCTAATTATAAGAGTGAATTTACTTTGTATATATTGTGCCTCCTTGGATTCTTATTATTTGGGGGGAAATTTTATACTTTTTATATTGTTTTTATATTTCATACTTTCAAGGGCACTCTTCCACTGAATTCACAATAACAATAACTTAAAGATTTTTACTAGTCAGCAAAGAACCGTAGATGAAGTTAAGAGCCTCATTAAAGAAAAGATCAGTAATGCCATTCTTTATTCTGCAACCAATAGTTTTACAATTAACAGGAAATAGGTCAGTTGTTTCTCCAGTATAGACTTTTTCATAGGAATTCTTGTGATGTGATTGCCAAGAACAGATTTCCACATCTGCTTCGTGGTCATTGAAGAAATGATACATTTTCAAAGTTAACTGATCTATGTCTTCAGAAGCTCTCTTACTTTAATATAATAAAAACAAAACAAAACATATAACCAAGGATTCTAACATGCATAAAGAATGTTTCAAAGTCTAACTTTTACACCCATAACATAAATAAGCACCCGGTGCATTTCTAAATTGAGAAAAAGTTATTATTCTCCCTGAGCAGGAGACTAAACCACTAGCTAGGATTCACACCAAGCTTCATGTCTGTGAGTTTGCCTTTCACAGAAAGGGAATTACTCAGCACATTTTTACCACCAAACAACATAGAGAGCCCTCAATTATGTTTAAGACAAATCCATATTGTGGAATCGAACAATCACGGCTGTATTAAAATTCTCAACTAACACAAAGATCGTGTTAACATACAAAATCAATCAGATTGATGTTTGAAGTCCACAAAGAAGTCACTGTAGCTATTCTTCAACTATTCCTTTGATTTCTTTTTCTTTTCTTTATCAGACCCTGATATTGGCAAGTTGAATTAAAAACCTGTCATAGGACATCTGTAAATGATTCTGTAACCAATGGCCAGACCCCAAATTTAATTACGTGTAAAATGATAAATAAAACAGAAAAAGTTCCAAACTTAATTAACATGGTGAACATCAAATAGCTTCAGTGGATATTATATTCAGAAAGGCCCAGCATTTAACAGGCGCATAACGCAAAGGCGGTATTTTTCTTTGCATCTCACACCCTGGTCATGAATGAGAGAATGCAACAATCGATTTAAAACCTTTCTGAAATTGTGGGTGTGTTTTTCTCTGCACAAACACATCATTGATACTACTACACAGCTCCATTAATGACGAGGCTAGGCCAGTGCCAGGCTAATGATATGAAGAGAGAGGACAGTTCCTTCCTTGTTACCAAGCAGAAACTGCTCATTTCTCCTTCTCTGGGCTCAACACAAAAACTTTCATGTCACTCAGATTTCATTTCTTGTTTGAGATATTTTCCAGGAGTTTATTTTGGTTCAAGTGCTTGAGGAATGGTAACATGTTCTGGTCTTTGGTTGGCAATGTAATACCTGCAGAGATCACTGAGAGCAACTTAGCAAAGACGGCAAATGCCAGCATTTCCTAAGCGGTGAGCTGGCTGCAGCAAAAGCATGCACGCAGTGACAGCAACTAATATTTGCAAGGCAGTAGTGATTAATAATAAAGAGCAAAAAGCCCTGGGACCAAGGGCCTGAGTTCAAGTGCCTGTTCTGCCACCTTCGGTACCTTTTGCCAAATTACTTAACCTCTCTCTACTTCAATTGCCTCAATATGTAAAAGGAGGATAATTATAAAGGTGTTATGAAGATTTAAATGAGTTCCTATATATATAAAACTCTAAAAAATGTTTGCTAGTTATATTGTTATATTTCATAATTTATAGTTACTCAGAGGACATTTTGACTGTATGACACTGTAACTATTTTCTCTATTCCCAGAAGAAAATGAAACTTCTTTATGCTACTGGTTTCAAACTTGGCTACACACTCGCATCATCCAGGCAATATTTGGAACTATCATAACTGGTATAGGGTACAGCCTAGGCATTAGAATTTTTAAAAGACTCCTAGGTTATTTTAATGTGCAGCCAAGCTTAAGAACCACTGATCTATGTTCCTTCTTACCTAGATGGAACACCTGTAAAAAAAACACAGCCAGAGTGAGGTTGGAAGTAGATGACTCTAATTCCCAAGGTTCCCTGTGGCCTATGACAATTGTTCTTAATCTTTAGTGTGCATTAGAATTATTGGGAGGACTTATTAAAATAAAGATTGCTAGCCACACCACAGAGTTTCTGAACCAGTAGGACTGGGATAAGGCTCAAGGATTTGCATTTCTAACAGGTTCCCCGTGGAATGCTCATGTTGCTGGTCCAGTGACCAGGAGTAGGGGCAGATAAGCCCATAGTAACCACCATGCTTTTCACATCTGAAGTATGGCCTGTACTAGTCAGGATTCTCCAGAAAATGGAACCAACAGGGATTGCGCGCACACGCGCATGTGTTTTCTATAGATGCCTTCGACTGATTGGGTAAGACCCACCTGCATTATGGATGGTGTTCTGCTTTACTCAAAGTCCACCAATTTAAATGTTAATAACCAAAAAACACCTTCACAGAAACATCCAGAGTAATGTCTGACCAAATATCTGGGCACCGTGGCCCAGATCAAGTTGACACACAAAATACACCATACATGTTCTCATCTGTCCACAAGTGTTGAATCCAATATGAAAAAGAAATAACTTCTCGTCTCCAAATCTCTTTATTATTGCAAGTTACCATGGAAAAAGTTCTAATTAGTCAGATGGCGATAGAAACCATAAGAAAATTGAATGATCCAAAAGTGATTGAGTTTGGCCATAGTCAGTGACAAAATTCTCAGTGTATTTAGTGACCCAACAGGTACAGCTTTCTAAATAAAATTTTAGGATGCTTATGAAAAACCGACACAGGACTCATTCAAGGTACTGAAGCTGACTCTTCTCCTTTCCAGCACTCCTCTACCAGGTGACAGGGCTCCAAAACTGTTTGAAGCCCTCTAGATTGTCCTGTTCCCTCCATCAAAACCTATATGTCCTGTGTTCCTATCCCCAAATTTCCTAATCTCAGCTGTAAATATTATAACAAATTAATATGCCATGAAGTACAGAGATAATATGATGACATTGACTGATTTTTATGAGGCTTAATAAACCAAACGCCTGCCAACATTATTTTTCCAGAATTGCAAATGGACAGCAAAACTAAGAACATGAAGGAACTTATTTTTCACACTGGGGTCTATTACAAGATTAGCATTAGTGGAAGAGCTTTTTCAAAACATACACCATGTCACTATGCGCACAGGATATATTAATATGCCCAGTGATGGGTTTGTTCCAGATAATTCAGATAAAACCCCTCTCTCCCCATCAGTAGTTCTCAATCCTAATTATATATTAAATCACCTTGTGAGCTTTTATTATATACAGATGCCAGGGCTCCTCCCTAATCCAATTAAGAAAGAACATCTACATCTAGGATGGCTGGGGAATCGATGTATTTTAACAGCTCCCCCGGTGATTCTAATATGCATCCAAGGTTGAGAACCACTGCCTTACATTAAGAAGCAACTGTAAACAATGAGGTCACAGTTTGTAAGGAAAGCAGACCACACTATTTATCATAAAATAAATAAAACCTTTGTGGTATCAATTTTACAATATATAGTTACAAACTTTATACTTATAGCCAGCTGAAGTTAGAAACAGCCTAGCATGGGAAGAAGCTTTGGGGGAAATTGAAGATCTTCAGCACCTTCTAACCTCTCATTCTCTCAGCTTTATCATTTTTATCCATTGAAAAATTTTTACTCACTGAAAATTACCACCGTAAATATGCAACATTCCAGGTACTTAGGCAGAACAATTTTTTAAATAGAATAATGATAAAAAATAGAGGGATTTTTTTTTTCCCTCTTCATTGGGCATTTTGTTTGCTAGACTGATGCCCTTGAAAGACAAATGCCCTGGAACCATCCTGAAGTTTTCTTGTAACCTTTGATCAACTAGAGCAGGGGGCATGTCCTAAATCAATTGAGGCCTCCCCGCAGTTCTAGTCCAGACAGGAGCTCAATAAGTATTATTGATTGGCTGGTGGAGGATGAATTGTTTTAACTGGTTTATTTCAATTTTTAAGGTATTTTAAACACATATCTTTTAGTGCATATTTTTAAATAAGATATATATTTAAATACTTCAATTTTAGAAAAGCAATGTAAACCTTCAGAAAACATTTATACTGCAAAAGTTTTTGTTGGTCTCAAAGAGGTAAATTTGAAAAAGATCGAAAAACCAATGCATACAAAGAATAGGAAATACTGGATTGTACTCAAAGTATTTCAGATTTTAGATTTAAGAAAATTTTAGGTCCTTGGGGGGAAAATCATCACAGCTGTTACAAATCTTTATACAAAGGAAACAATCTTCAAATAAACAAAATAATACACGTTTGAAATTGTAAATGAAGTTGGTCCTTATCTACATAGTGGATCATAGAGGTCACTGGCATTATGCTATACTTCCCCCTCAAAACCATAGCAATTATGACTGAAATCCCACCAGTATTGTTAAGTATAGCTGTAAGCATGGATCACTTGCAGCAAATACTCCTGAGAAAACTAGTAGTCCCAGTGAATTAAAGTAACTTTACTAGGCCCTGCACTTGAAAGTACCTGGTGTGAAGAATGGGATTAGGGGCTTCCAGACAGCATCAAAATCCCTTTGTCCCCTTTTCAGAAACTGAAATTATGAGACTCACACACACCAGTCTCTCTGTCTGAAAAGATCTGAATAACACTGTGGAGTTCTGGAAAGCTGAACTCACAATTAGACATTTTTGAACATAATTTTTATAGCTGGAAAATCTGACAATCTAATATATTTTTCATATAACTTTAAATGTAGAAGGAGATACAGAAAATGTTTGACAAGGGTGCCTGGGTGGCTCAGTTGTTTGGGTCATGGACTCTTGATTTCGGCTCAGCCGGTGATCTCAGGGTCATGGGATTCAGCCCCGCCCAGCCTTACTGGGTGCTGGGTGTGGAGCCTGCTTGGGATTCTCTTTCTCCATCTCCCCCTATCCCCTGGGCTCTCTCGCAAAAAAAATTCTCTCTCCCTCTTCCTCTGCCCCTCCCCCCCTCCCGAATCGCACTTGGCGCCCTCTCTCTCTCTAGAAAGAAAGAATGAAAGAAAGAAAGAAAGAAAGAAAGAAAGAAAGAAAGAAAAGAAAATGTGTGACAAGAACAGTGTACTCAATAAAACTTGAGGGAAGACATCAGGGTAATTAACTTGCTAACAGCAAAAAGAAAATTTTCAGAGACTACCAGAATGCCAGGGGCTAGTCTACAATAAATATGAGCACCACACTGACATTATTTCAATACATTTTAAGATGACACGGATCATTAATATGCAATTTTCAAGTGGGTAAGTCTGGTGATGTTTTTAATGGTGCATTTTGTTATATTCATTTTAATTCATTTAACTTTTCAGTAATGTTTCATTTTGTTTTCAGTTGTGCCATGAAATAGTTGCAACCATATTTGTAAATAGGAAAAGCATGAATGAGATTGTAAATATAATTAATTTGCATAATATTAGTGATTATTATATTTATGTAATTTATATAATTTTATAATTATGTTTATTTTATTTATACAATTACAGATATTAATTATATTACAATATTAATGATACTGTGTATAATTAAATGAAAATGCTAAATATTTTAAATGCACAAAATTAAAGTATTTGGCCATATTGTATGTATGTGTTATTTGTACAAATCAATTTTGATGTTAACATCCTAATACCACTTCCTTCCTAACCTTGCAATAGAAGTTTTTGTCTTATTTTAAAAATGATTAAGAAAGATTGCATTCAAACACTGAGTTCAATAGATCTCTTTAGGAGTAAAACTAAACTGTCATGGAAAACTTATGTTAATTGCTCTTCTATTTTAGAGATACATGGTAAAATGGTAATTGAATTTGAACATGTAATCGTTAAATAAAACATGAGTTATTATGACTCAAACAAAGGTTTTCGATTTTAAATCTCTTACAGTTCACAATTTCAGTAAGTGAATATACATACAGACCTCTGTAAGTGAGTATTCCCCACTGTTGTTTAGTCAGCAATAATATGCTCGTCATTGTCTACATAGTGCTGGCCTTGTTACCAGCAAGTTTCTAATATCTCAAATTAAGATATCTTTGAAAGAATGAGAAATGCCATTTACCAGGCAAATCCCTTCATTGATTTCATTGCAAGATTTAGGAGGCACAGAGTCAGAAGAGAAATTGTTAACCTAGTTTATGATTTAAAATGTTTTTATATTAAAACTAGTAACGATATCATGGAGATAAGAATAAGATAATTCCCCAGAATTGTGAGGTTTAAACAGGACATATCAAACATATTTGATACAGCCTCAGGCCACCCTTCAGCCACATGCACTCACCACTCTCCTCTGCTTCAAGGAGAACATATTTTGAGAAGTACGTCTGTGGTCCCTTCCTCTTGTTCCTTCAACTGTCAACTGCATCTCTTACCCTGCACAATGCAACTAAAACTTTGCTTCTTTGATTAAATTCAACATGCAATGTGACCTTATTATGAACCTGGCACTTTAACATACATTCAAAGAGATACTCAAGGATACGACACAATAATTGAGGAAAGAAAGAAAGAACAGTAACTCTTAGAGCTTACAAACTCAATAGGCATATAGGACAGATACACATGCAACAATGCATTTTGGTAAGCCACACAATAGTTCCCCCAGGTGATGCAATAATTACTAATCACATATAGGAAAGGGAGACAGACCTGAACACTGGAGGGGAGGCGTGGGCAGTACTCTCAGGCAAGAGACTTACTTTTGTTCTTAGAAGAATGGATAGAGAGGAAGGGGCCAACCTTCCCCATCTGGAGGAAGAAGTTGAGTAAAACTGTACCACTGGCAATAATCAAGGTCCGAGAAACATTATAAAGGAAGAAATTACTGGGCATGAAATACCAGACAAGGGCGAAGACAAAGAGAAAAGATTATTTCTAAGACCCAAATCTGGGAGACCAAGAGAACAAAGTCAAAGCAAGTCTGAAGGGAACTTTCACAAGAGAAAAGCTTGCGTTGGCCTTGCATACGTTGAATTTTCAATCATTTCTGGGACAACCAGAAGAAAATTAAAAGTGGTACTAAAGGGGCACCTGGGTGACTCAGTCGTTAAGCATCTGCCTTCGGTTCAGGTCATGATCCCAGGGCCCTGGGATCGAGCCCCACATCGGGCTCCTTGCTCCACGGGAAGCCTGCTTCTCCCTCCCCCACTCCCCCTACTTGTGTTCCCTCTCTCGCTGTGTCTCTCTCTGTCAAATAAATAAATAAAATCTTAAAAAAAAAAAAAAGTGGTACTAAAGCTTGGCCAACATGGGAAGTAGTGACAAGAGATCACTACTACCATTTCTGCTACAGGGAAAAGCATAATAACTAAGATTTTTAATTATTTTGATCACAGCATCTCTTCTTTCAATATGAAACACAGAGCAGTGAATATTTTCAGGGAGGGTTTCAGTGGGATCCCTAGAACTCCTGAATTTTCAGCATCTCTGAGGAAAGAAGTTCAATTCAGGAACATTCAGTCAAGCCTCCTTCTATGACTTTTCTTATAGTCTCCTTTTCCTACACTCATCAAAAGTTTTCCTAATTCCTCTAAGAGGCGTCTAATTCATTAACTTGAACTTTACTCCAAGAATATGAGAAAACTATGTGTCTAGTAAAGGGGCCTAGAGTATCAAGTAGAGTAAGTGAAAGGGCAGTGAATATTTGAGTAAGTAGTGTGATCACACTTCCAACCTTGCACTCCCTAGAAAGATGGCATGGTGCAAGCTCCCCAAGAGACACACAAAATGACCATAAGCTTTGCCTACATTTGGCAACCTGATGTCTTCTAGAAATCGAGAGTAACTCAGCTACCAACCAGGCTCATATGATCCAGGCTCAGCTCAGACTTTTGGTCAAGAAACACAATAGTGTAACCAGAAGGAAATAAAAGACATTCAAATGGGGGCACCTGGGTGGCTCAGTCGGTTAAGCATCTGGCTCTTGATTTCGGCTCAGGTCATGATCTCAGGGTTGCAAGATGGAGCCTCTCACTGGGCTCCAGGGAACCCGCTTAAGATTCTCTCTCTCTCCCTCGGCCCCTCCTCCCACCCCCTCTCTCTCTAATAAAAAAAAAAAAAGACATTCAAATCATTTAAAGATGTCTTTTTTAAAAATGGTGACAAGATGGAAATAGACTTTAAAAACCACAAATCATCTGAAATATTCATTCTCCCCATCTTTACAAATCTTAACATTCCCCACATGGATAGTAACAGCTCCTAAAAATCTTCTCTGATGCTCTCAAGGCCCCACCACCATCCCGTAAAGGGCTTTGTTTTTCCTTCTAACGCTATTCTTTTTTCTCTTCCCAACGTAAATATTCCATCTTCCCTTTTTCAGTTCTTTTTTTTTTTTTTTTAATTCATTGGCCCAAAACAGCATCAAAGTAACATAGGAATTGAAAGAATTTTCCTTGGAGGTCGGAGGCAAGAAGAAAATCTGGGGGCAAAAGTGGGCAGGGATAAGCACACACACCTTGACATTTGTAGTTCCCATCACATGTGGATGCTTAGTTTCAAAATAATTTACTGTTAGTATGTTTTGTTTTGTTCTCAACTCTAGGCTCTTCAGCGACCCTGGGTGGCTGAGCCATTAAGCGTCTGCCTTTGGCTCAGGTCATGGTCCTGGGGTCCTGGGATCAAGTCCCTCATTAGGCTCCCTGCTCAGGGGGAAGCCTGCCTCTCCCTCTCCCACTCCCCCTGCTTATGCTCCCTCTCTCTCTCTCTGACAAATAAAGAAAAATTAAAAAAAAAAACAAACCTCTAGGCTCTTCAGAAGACAATTCAAACTCTCAGGAGATCTCTGGGTCATTTTCTCTTAAGATCCCTTGGGCTTTTGGAATCAGTAAGAAACTGAATAGAAATCTCCATTGTTAAGTCAAACCACAAAGACCTCAAGAGTCCTCTAACCTTGAAGATGCCAATCGTCTTCAGTGTTTCCCTGGCGCATGAGATGAAATGCTGGGGCACTGTGCAGTGTCAGGTTCTCACTGGCCTGTGGCTTTCCACATTGCCACTCACCAGAAGACAAGCATGGAATTTCTGTCTGCTCCAAGAATTAGTGCTCCAAGAACTAGTGCAACATTTCTGTGTTGCCTGTTTTTCTCACACAGACTGTGTTCTTGTCCTAGTTTGCTTTTAATGAGTAAGAAGTTTGATAATATGATTAATCAAATTTTATTTAATTTTTTAAGTGTTAAGAGTACTACCAAGAAAGAAAAAAGCTATAAAAATGTAGAATGCACTCTTTTTCTTTTCTAAAATGTCCAAGGAATTTTAGGTCATGGGTAGTGAACATCTAGTTAACTAAAGATTGTAATATCAATTACTAGTTTCTATGACATAAAGTATAAAGACACAACAATAACAGTGTGTTAAATATAATTCAAAGTATCCTTTGGCACACAGTGAGAGCTCCATAAATATCCATAAATGAATCATTCTCCCTCAAGAGACTGAATTATTGATGGTGATTGCAGAACAATATTCTCTTTACTAGAAAACTAAAATATTACCTTTTTCTGAAAAAAAATTTAAGGAAATTTGTTCTTAAGGAGTCCGATTTTAAGTAGCTCATTTGAATCATGTTCTCTATAATAATTGTTCTTTAAAATAATAATTATTATAGATGTACCAGGGAGTACTACACTCTTAATCTCCATTTACAGAACAAGAAACCACAGGATAATGAGTCCAGAGAAATAAGGGTTCTAACTATGGTAGAATATGTACTTCCTACTCAGCCTTCAACCTGTCTAGCACTATTTCAATTATGTGATGTGTAACTATCCATTATACCTACTCAACTGTTTACTCAGCTGAGTAAAGAGACCTCAACCTAAGTAGCACCAAATAGTTTCAGAGTTTACCTAAGTCCTAGGGAACTTTAAAGACACCAATTAATTAAAATTGCATAGCAGATAACAATTACACGAAATAAATGCAAATCATCCAGAATGAATGAATTCTTATTTAAACACATTATGTACCATTTAAGAGAAATGCTTGAAGTCGGATGAAAGAAAATTTGAAATAAAGTTCCTTAATTTTAGATAGCTATTCTGTGAATGCATATGTTTAATAGCATTATAAAGAATCACTTCTGAAACACCATTATATTTGCAGACAGCATATTCTTAGGTCACAAAGTTATGATTCATATATATCAAGTCACTTAGCACTGCTCGCAAGTGTTGCCAGCCTGAAATATAAAACAGAGAGGATAATAAAACTTTAACAAGCAGCAATAAAACTAATGAAATATAATCTCAAATATACTACTCTAATTCATCCAGAGAGGAAACACAATCACCCAATCCTGGGGATGAGGAAATGAAGCCAGCTCCATAAAAACACATATTCATCACAGTAACATGGATCATTTTAGAATTAGAATCAAAGAAAATTCAAGCTGGTTACAGTAGTGTAATTATCATGGCCAAGTAGATGAGGATGACAGGTTGAAGCAACAGATCACAAAAGCCTATTTTGGCTCCATATTTATAGCTATGGAAATGAAAATATTGATATTATTTTTAACAGAGATAATCTTCGGGGCTGAGGACAGAGAAACTTCATGATAGATTGAGCATCATTTAGGAAGGTAAGACTTCCAAGATCAATATGCAAGTGGGTCATGAGTTTATTTACATACAGGTCGCATGTGCCTGTAATAACCATGCAATCTAGCCCAAAATAACTTCAGGTTGATGTTTATTACTGTGTCCCTTGAGGTTGTAATTTAACGATTGTGAGTTTCCCGCTCCCCATCCTCCACTTATTTCTTGTCATTCTCCTCTGTTTTTGAGAACCTAGATTTCCAAATTTAAGAAGCGAGGAGAGGGCAGGAAAGGAAGGGTGAGAAAGAGCAGAGTGAGGAGGGAAGGGAGCAGAAGAGAGGTGCAGTTTGTGCTGTGAGCCCTTCCGCGGGAGCTTTGGTGTTCTGCACACAGAAGTAATTTAAGGCAGCAAGCTAAAGAGAGCACAGAGCTCTCCAAAGATGAAATCAGAAAAGACAAGGGTTTTGGTTTTTTTTCCTTTTAAGAGACAACCCACATGATTGTGCATATAGTATAGTTTACACATCCAAGTAAATAGTAAAGGGAAACAGGTCAGCAGCTGCCCATTCTCAGAAGCATCCACAAGACAATGAAGAGTTCTGTGCTTAGTCCTCCACTCAGAAGATTTAGGGAAAAAATAGAGGAATTTGTATCAATGATTGATTTCTTTTATCTAAGGAGACTGAGGAAACACATAATGTCAAGGGGGGGGTCAAAGAATGAATGAGACAGGATATGGAACTCTGTTCAGGTGTGTTTAAGAGAAGTAAAAATAACGGAGAAGAGTAAAATGTGTACAGGGATTATATAGGAGTTTGGAATTTCTATTAATCAAAGGGCAAGTTGGTGGGAGTATTTTCCTAATAGAAAGAATTCACAGAGAGTCAGCTTATCTGCAGCAAGCTGAATTGACTAAGGCATTTTTAAAAACTCTTATTAAAGAGTTTTGTTGAAAAACAATGGAAAGAAGATGTCACATGAAAAATGTATGAAAAAATATGAATTTTTTCTTCTTTTAACCCTACATTTAAATGAATACAAAACAGAATATGAGGTTAAATTCAAGTATTAAAAATCAAATTCATCTTACCTTCTATTTCTCACTTTTCTTTATAATATATGTACACTTCTACCCATTGGCTTTATTTCAGTTTGTTTGATAGGAGTGCTAATAATTTCAGCCTCGAAATTATTCCCTTGGAAAAGATAATTTTCACTATTTCCCACCTGTCCTGAAATTTTAATATCTAGGTACATGACTTTCCATCTTTAAAGTGGCAGTTATTTAGGGGCGCCTGGGTGGCTCAGTCAGTTAAGCATCCAACTCTTGGTTTCAACTCAGGTCATGATCTCAGGGTTGTGAGATTGAGCCCCACATCAGGCTCCATGCTGAGCGAGGACTCTGCTTAAGATTCTCTCTCCCTCTCCCTCTTCCCCTGCCACCCGTGCTTAATCTCTCTCTCTCTCTGTCTCTCAAAAATAAATAAATAAATCTTAAAAAAATAATACAAAGGGAAAAAACACTTTATAGAAATGAAATAATAAGGTTTGTAAGAGTTATAGGTTGATAGTCAATGCTATTATTTTCCTTCTTAATATAAATGCCTGATAATTCTTTTCACTAGAAATAAAACCAAAACAATGCCTTTAACACCTACCTGCTTTCAAGGTTTACTAATAATTCTATCAGCCTATGGTGGGAGAAGGGGAAACTTCAATATAAAGAGCGTAAGTCGACAATATTTTCAATATGAAGGATGTTCCATGGCAATCGAGAACTGAATCAGGCCACATTTATGCTTTAAGTGAATAATTTCAGTTGTTAACATTATACAGTTTGAAAAGGAGCCTTTTTAGGGCTTGCTTTCATTATAACATATTCGTATAGCACCATCGTGTGGTAAATCAAGCACATACCAGCTTATTTAAAATAGTGCAAAAAGACCCCAAAAGAGAAAAAAATGTATTTGTTTGGGTTCATTCTGATCATCTTCATTTTATTCAAGAGAGCTTAGAAAGAGTTAGCTGTGCTAACTTCATCCCACAGATGTAAGCCAAGTGCTTGTTTACTCGCAGGCTTAGATAGGCTGCGCTTGAAGTCAGAACCACGCCAACGTAACTGATGAAAACACATGGAGCAAATAACATTTTCCATTTCAAAAGCATTTAATATCCTGGGTCTCTTATACAAAAGGTCTATCAACTATTCAAAGTTGGGTCTTTTATACATTTCAAAAAATCACAAGTTATAGTTAAAATGATATTTTATAACCATGGTGCCTCTCTTATCTAACTGAAAAAAAAAAAAAAAACCTGGGTACATGAACAGACAAGTTTAAGTGCACATATAGGGTGTTTGAAAGCAACTTAAATTAGAAATGTTAAACATACAGCCTGACATCACACTTTTCTCACTTAAATCATTGGCATCCATTTTCAAAAGCACAAAATCAAACTTTAGTTTTAACTCTCTTCTACTTAACTTTCAGTATCATCTCTAATACTGAGGAATGGGTATAATTATGAGATTATTTTAACAGATTTATATTTTACAAGTTAAAATTTTCTTCCAAGATCAGAGCATGGAAATCAAAAACACAAGTTGGTAAGGCAGTTATTCTGGATTTAAACAGAAGTTCTTCCTATAAAGCATTTAAAATTTTTTTCAGAAATAAAACATAATTAAAATTTAAATATAGCATATTTAAACTATAGGAAAGTGCAATTCTGTTAATTGTTTCTCTCACTTTAGAAAGTATTAAATGAGCTGATGAAATTTTTGCCTTTAATTAATAATGTAAGGAGAGAAATGTAATTATTTAAACTCTATTATCTTCACATATTGTTTTAAGAAATGACAAGTGCTTTCAAATATATTGCCTCAGATTATTAATTTAAATACAACAAACAACACTTAATGTATTTTCCTCTTTTCCTTTCACCACTGAACACCAACCGCAAATTGCTTTTTAGATTTAAAGATACAAAATTATCAACAGATATAAAATCAGAATAGGAGAGAAAAAAAAGACCTAGTAAGTAAATAGCCTAATGTAGAAGGAAAAGAATGTATTGAGTAGAGATGGAGATGATCTAATCCAAAGATTAGATAAACACTATTATTTTGGTTATATGAGTGTCTATTAGGGAAAACAAAACAAACCCAGTAAATAGACATAATAAAACAAGTTGAACATCTAATGGAATCTTGACACTCTTAAAAGACTTAACAATTAAGGGAGGCAGGACCACAACTAAGACAGTCCACTAGTTATTTAATTGCCTGCCAATGCCAGAAAATTTTAATTTAGTCACGGTGGCTTTGGTTCAACAGGAGAGTCAAGGGCAGCTGCCAATGGCAGGGCTACAAATCTAAAGCCTCCTGAATCTTCAGCCTCATGAAGATGAAAGGCATCTCGAAGATCCGACTATGAAGTAATATCAAGGAAGGAGCACTGTCACCTTTATACATACACGTCTGTTGTCTTAAGGAGAAGAATGGAGGCAATCTTGGTCAACATTCTTTTGACTGCAAGTTACAGAAACTCATTTAAGATAGTTTTTACACAGAACGGGCATTTTGTTACAGGAATAGAAGTGTACAGAGCTACTCAAAGAGCAATCCAGAGACAATGATGGGATTGGTTATGGAAGTTGAGACTAAGTATTTAGAAAGTTGTATAGCATTGGATACAGTACTCTTTTGTCTGCTGATTCTTTAATAAAATCTGTATTAGTTTCTGATGGCCATGATAACAAATTGCCACAAATTTGGTGGCTTGAAACAACAGAGATGTATTGTCTCATAGTCCTGGAGTCTACTCCAACCATCTTTTTTCAAGGAGGGCCTTGAGCCAGTGAAGCATCTTAGCCAGCATAAGCAGAGAGCAGGAAGCGCTTGAGAGTTTACAATCACCACTGCCTCCCAAGATGGCTGTAAGCCAGCAACTGATTAGTCAGGGAGTATGGAAGCCCAGCAACTTTGCCTGAATCAGGACAAACAGTGTATTGTAACACATTCCAAAATTCCCCTGTTGAATAAGGCTGTCACCACCCTTGTTTGAAATAGCACCCTTGCTGCTTAGCTTCCCTCTCTTGCTGCCCTCACTCCCTTACCAGTTTATCTGGGAGCACTTTCTTGATACATGACTTGCATATGAATCCCTTGCTTAATGTCTTCTTATACTGAAGAAAGTGACCTAACACTAAAGGTATTTCACAGAGACCTTGTTTAATGTCCCCTTAGACTGGGAAACCCAAACTAAGACAAAAGTGATCTAATATAAACGAATGGCAATATGGGCATCCAAACCTCATTGGAGAACCAGAACCAAATCATCCAGCGCTCTCTCTGGGCCTCCCGAGCCTCATGAACTATTCTCTTCACATGCCTATTTTATTTTTGTCTCTGCATACATCCATATCTGTTTTCCTGCACATGACCATAACTTTCAATCTAGCTTTTTGGTCTCTATTTATAATTTTCTTCCACTGAATATAGTAATTTTCCACAACCTGTTAATGACTTTTATAATAGTTTTATATAAAAGAGGCTTATTTTAATGAACTTTAATAGAAGAAAAGGATCACCCCACAGCTTCAGAGATTACAATACTCTTCATAGTGTTAAGCCAGATCAATTACTTCTCAGTCTCATTCAACTGTGGGATAAAGGTGGATCTGATTGACCCAGATTATACTGAGGTGATAATACCGGGTAGGATCAGTAGAGATACATAGTATACAAATGACTGTCAAGTTTCATCCCTTTAAGACAGCTCTTCTCTTTTAAGAAAAGAGGTGCATGCCAAAAAGAATAAAAATAACTAGGAGTAAACTTAACCAAGGAGGTGAAAGACCTATACTCTGAAAATTATAAAACGTTGATGAGAGAAATTAAATAAGGCACAAACAAATGGAAAGATATTCCATGCTCCCGGCTCAGAAGAATTAATATTGCTAAAATGTCCATATTACCCAAAGCAATCTAAAGGTTCAGTGTTATCCCCATCCAATTCCCAACATCATTTTTCACAGAACTAGAATAAATAATACCAAAATTTACATGGAACCACAAAAACCCCAAATAGCTAAAGCAATCTTGAGAAAGAAAAACAAAGCAGAAGTTATTACAATTCCGGATTTCAGGATACACTACAAAACTGTAGTGATCAAAACACCATGGTACTGGCACAAAAATAGATACATAGATCAACAGAAAAGAATAGAGAACCCAGAAATAAACCCATTAATATGGCCAATTAATCTACAACAAAGGAAGCAAGAATACACAATCAGGAAAAGACAGTCTCTTCGATAAATGGTACAGGGAAAACGGGGCAGCTACATGCGAAATAATGAAACTGGACCACTTTCTAATACCAGACACAAGCATAAACTCAAAATGGATTAAAGGTCTAAATTTGAGGCCTAAAACCATAAAAATCCTAGAAAACAGGTAACAATTTCTCTGACACCGACTGTGGCAAAAAAAAATTTTTTTTTTTGGATATTTCTCCTAAAGCAAGGAATATAAAGCAAATATAAACTATTGGGATTTGCACAGAAGAAAAAAAAAAAACATCAAGAAAACAAAAAGGCAACCTACTGAATGGGAGAACATATTTGCAAATAAACTCCATTAAGGTGTTAATATCCAAAATATATAAAGAACATATACAACTAAACACCAAAAATCAAACAATCTGATTTAAAAATGGGCAGAGGACCTAAATAGACTTTTTGCAAAGAAGACATATAGAAGCCAACAGACACATGAAAACATGCTCAACATCATTCATCATCAGGGAAATGCAAATTAAAACTATAATGAGATATCACCTCACATCTGTCAGGATGGCTAAAATCAAAGACCACAAGAAACAAGTACTGGCAAGGACGTGGAGAAATAGGAACGCTGTGCACTGTTGGTAGAAACGCTAACTGGTACAGCCACTGTGAGAGACAGTAAGGACTTTCCTCAAAAAATTAAAACTAAAACTACCTACCCTATGATCCAGCAATCGCACTGTTGGGTATTTATCCAAAGAATACAAAGACACTAATTTGAAGGGATACACACACCCCTATGTTTATTGCAGCGTTATTTACAATAGCTGAATTATGGAAGCACTTAAGTGTCCATCGACTGATGAATGGATAAAGAAGAAGTGGAATATATATTCTACTATATATGTATATATAGAGAGAAATATTACCCAACCATGAAAAAGAATGAAATCTTGCCATTTGCAACAACATGGATGGAGCAAGAGAGTATAATGCTAAGTGAAATAAGCCAGTCAGAGAAAGAAAAATACCATATGATTTCACTCATATGTGGAATTTAAGAAACAAAACAAATGAACAAAGAGAAAAAGAGAGAGACAAACCAAGAAACAGACTCTTAACTGTAGAGAACAAACTGATGGTTACCAGAGGGTTTAGGAGAGGGGGATAGATGATAGGTGAAGGGAATTAAGACTACACTTATCTTGATAAGCACTGAGAAATACATGGAATTGTTGAACCACTATGTTGTACACCTGAAATGACTATAACTATACATTAACTACACTGGAATAAAAATTGTATATATATATATGGCATAAAATGTTTGGCCAAAAGACGAATGATTTATTCTTTCTAGAGTAAAAATAAATAAAGAAATAAAGTCTTCACAGAAAGAGCATTTAACATGGACTTGAAGAATGAATAAAAGTTCACCAGGAGGCAAGTGATATTTTATGCAGAGAAAATAGCATAACCAAATCTGTGGAAGCTTACAATGAAGCTCTGAAAGCAGAAACTCATTTCGTGCTTTTTTTTCTATCCTCAGTATTTATCATAAGTCTGCTCATAAAGTAGCTGTTCAGTAAATGAATTGTTCAGAAAATAAGTGCATCCAGAGTTAGCTGAATTGTGGAATGCATAGAAGAAACTCGATATAGAGCATGACAATAGAAACACAGGCAAGAAGAAATGCAAGAGCCCAAGTGAGAGAGAAAGTAAGCATCGGGCAGAAGAACTACAGTGGTGAGTGAGAAGAGATAACAAATCCCAAAAATATTCTAGTGGTAAAATTGACAAGACATGGTAACCAAACGAATATGTATGAGGGAAGTGAGGGGAAAAAGAAGCATGAGGTCACAGAAGAAAGAATCCAAGAGAAAGTGCCCAAGTGAATGATGATCCTTTTATTTAAGATAAAGAACACAACAGGAAAAAAACAGACTTGCAGGAATTAATAAAAAATGCAATTTCAGGCTCTGTTAATATCGAAATGCCGGGTGCCTGTTGGGGATATTCTAGAGATACAGAACAGAAGCTCAACAGAAGTCAGGCCGGAGATACACCTTTGGAAGTCATCTCCAAAGAGTTTGACCTCTCAAAATGGAATATGCACAAAAAGGGTATGCATACTCAGCAAGGCAGCAAGTTTACAGTAAAACGCAGGAGATTAAAGGGTGTTCTAGGGCAAGTGATTTCAAGCATTGGCAACGGGAAAACAAATTTTCACTAAACTCACGGTACGTAGTTCTTGCTGAAAGAATTCCATTTCCAGGAAAAGGTTAAGATGATTCTCAGAATATGTAGATACAGAAAATCCGTAGAGAGAGAAGAGGCTGAGGCAAATGGAAAAGCATCACATGATGGGTTAACTGAGAAAGTTTATGAACAAGAATGGCTAATACCAATTCGTAGTTACTTTTTTAATAGTTGCTATCAGGTGCAACAAACCTTTATTCAGTGCTGCACCTTCAAATTCATTGTGTCAGCAACAGTTGAGAAACTTTGGAGAAAGAAGTGGATCTTCTGCACCTCGGGTGATACTGTCCTGATAGGGCTGGATGGTACTAGAAAGATAGTGAAATCGTATGGAAAATGAACTACATTAGACGCAGTAGGAACTCAAAGTCGGAGGTGACTACAGAAAGCTTCCACGCCTTTCTCTGTGTGGCAGAGACACAGAGAAGGACCCAGTTCCCAGAGACACAGAGAAGGACCCAGAGTACATGGTATGTTTAAGCAAAAACAATAATAATAATTCCCAAGGACAGACTACCTCATCTGACATTTTAGTTACAATTTTACAAATTAAACAATGGTAAATATAATATCAATTACAGTATAAAATCTACCCAAGTTAAGATAAAACTCAGAACTTCAATGTGGTTTTGTGCTTAGGGTGAGCGACTTCAGGTTATGCCTCCAAACCTTCAAGAGATAAAAGCTCACTCTCATTTGCTGTCGGAGCTGTTTTTTCAGTTTGCGAAACAACCAAAAGAGAAGACAGGAGATGTAATGAGAGATTGTGAAATCAACCACGGAAGTGTATAAAGTGAAGAGAAAGCCAAATACAAAGTTTTGAAAAAATTCATACCTAAAGGATGACTTTCCTAGAGTTGCTAAAAAAAAAAAAAAAAAAAAAATTTTCAGAGAAGTTGGAAAAGAATCCTGAAAGACACATGAAACAAAACCCAAAGACTAAGAGTATTTCTAATCAAACAGGAGGCCCTGGTCAGCAGGGTCAAATTTGGTTAAAAGGTTTTCGAGAATTACGATTAAGATCTTCAGTTTCGTAAATGGGAGGTGACTTTTACAAAAGCAGTTTGAGTGGACTAGCTGATGTGGGCCATGGGTTAAGTTGTAATAGGTGAGTTTTTAAATGAGCAAGAGAATACGGATTACTCTATTGAGAAGTTTAGAAAAACTGGGAGCAGTCAAGAGATAAGAACGGACTAAAAGCCTTTTACAGAATGGATAAATAGTGAATAAGCTTGTACACCAGGGGAAACAGTCCGAAAGAAGAAAGGACTGATTAAGAGTGCCAGGAATGGAGGGTATTTGGTGGCACAGGGTACCAACAAAGTGGAGGCAAGGGGACAGGAGAAGCACCGTATTCCTTCTGCGCAGAGAACGAAGGGGTACAGGAGGATAGAAAATGAGGCAGTCTGTGAGGCCTCTGTCTTCTCAGATAATTTAGACACTGCTTATCTGGGGAGGGCTGAAGGCACAGGGTTGAACTCAGTCACGAGGAGATAAGAAAAGTTTGTTAAATCTACAGTCAACGAGAGAGAAACAAAAGAATTAGGGAGTACATTGTAAATGCACTAACTACCACCGAAAGACTTTAAAATGGCTAATTTTATGTTCTGTGAATTTGACTTCAATTAAAAAAGAGAAAGTGGTGAGCAAAAGTGAGAGCCTGAAAAGCACACAGTCAAGGTTAGTACAAAACAATAGGAAAGAAGAGAAATAGGATGCTCAAAGCCCATGACATGTTCTGCCAAAGACGTTACAGTTTTCTTTTGACTTTACTGACCTGAAGCAAAATTAAGACTGAAATATGAGTCTATCTTCAAAGGTAGACAGAGAGAAAAAGCAGTATTGTAGGCAAAAATATATGTACAAAAGGAGAAAAATCTAGTCAGATCCTGGGCTTTTAAATCAGGATGGTGGGGCGGGGGGGAACAGGTCTGTTAAATGTAAATAATGGGAGATTTTTTTCCTTTGTGACTGAGTAGAGTTCATTTGAGTTATTTCCAAGGATGTCAAAGTCATGATGAAACACTCCTTTTGTAAAAGTATTTGAAAAATAATGACATGTCCAGGTTGATAGGAAAGTTGAGGATTTCCTTTGAGACAGTTCTGGCAAGATTTGTGGATGTGGGCTGTTCTGTAGTAATATGAGTCATCTGTTTTGCCTGGGACATGAAATTCCAAGAATGAGGAGGAAAATAGGATGCATCTTTGCATGTCAATATCTTCCTTACACAATAATCTCTCTTTAGAGTACAATGCCTTTTGCCCTAAATCATCTGGTGTGGGCTTGCATAGAAATGGCTCGTTCTGGCTTCTTTATAGACAGAACAGAAACACAGAAGCCTTCAATGTTTCCCCTTATATCCTGCAAATGTTCTGTCATAAATACTCAGCTCCAAAAGACTTCATTATCATGATACTTTGTTTTAGATGAGATAATAGGTGAAGCGTAACAGTAACATCGTTCATCTCCGTGTGCTAAAGAAATGCTAAAATTCCCATGCCTCGTTCTTTTCCACCTTATTGCTTGATCTCCATTTGACCTTCACTAGTATCTCATGATTTTCATGAACCTCGGTTTCTCAGGTATCCATGAAATCATTGGTATTTTAGGAAGCAGAGAGGTAGTCCAAAGGCATCTGTGGATTCAAAAACAACAGTGGGTGTTTTCCAGGTGTGTAAATGTTTACAAACTTGTTGCAAGTTGGAGAGGAAGTAAAGCAAATACGTATCAACAAAACAATCTATTTACTTAACAAATATATATTACTTAGCAAATGCCAGGCACTAGGGCACAGATAATGCCCCTCCTTTCATACAAATTACAGTGTACAAAAGGACACATTGTAAATAATCAGGGTATATGGAAGTAGGTTAATGTGACTCAGTGCTACAAGGGAGAATGGATGGATGCATTTGAGATAGTCTGAAGAAAAGTAGGGGGTGCTTTCTCAGTGGAATGAAAAAGCGAAAGGATGAAGACAAAGGGATTAAAAGGCACCTGTGAAGAGCCACAGTCACTGACCTGATGAGGCAGAGATAATGGCTGGAGACAGGAGGATGGAGATAAGATGATGAAGGACCTTGGAAACTTTGCAGAGAACTTAAATATAAAACAAAGCAATTAGTGGCCAGGGAAGGAGTCTGTTTTTTTGTTTTGTTTTGTTTTGTTTTTTAATGAGCTTAACCAGACTCATCTCTTTTGTCTATAATGAGGATTTACTCTTAGCCCTTTGACTGGGGAATTTTGCAGGTGAGGAAAAAGGTAGGCATCGGAGAAAGCTACTGAGGACATACAGCAACTTGTCATTTTGTCCCTAGTTGCCACGGGTTTTACTTATATACTAAACTGAAAGCATGAGTGGACAGAAAGTGGATGCAAAGGGCTACTTTAAAATCTAAGTTATGAAGAACAAAAATGAAAGACATCTAATCATAGTATTGAATTTGGACAATTCATAATAAATATTTTGAGCTGGTTTTCTCAGTCCTAAGATACACTTTTATATAGTACATTTTATCATGCAATTGATGGAGCTAGATATTTTTTCAACTTGAGGTATTACTGAGTAGTGCCATATGTAGAGTAATAGGGAATCCTTAGAATAATTTTGAAATATATATTCTTTTCCTGACTTTACCTCACCATGGTCCTGAGGCCATTTTTCTGGATCTGATAGTCTGGTACTTTCTAGTTTCTAGTCAGGAACACAGCTTTGTTAATTAAAACTGATTTTTTTCTTACTAATTATTTGAATTATTTCGTATCTCCCATTTTGCCCACGCCAAAGAGGTCTTGTACTTATTTTTTAATAAAAGGGATTTTACCCTTTCTCCCTTCCAGCCACCTTGGCGGCTGCTCTTGGTTGGGGCCATCCCACACCTAAGGCAGCAATATGGAGACCACAAAAAAGTCAAAAAAGTCGCTGGAGTCAATCAACTCTAGGTTCCAACGTGTTATGAAAAGTGAAAAGTATGTGCTGGGGTACAAGCAGACCCTGAAAATGATCAGATAAAGCAAAGCGAAACTGGTCATCCTCACCAACTGCCCAGCTTGAGGAAATCTGAAATAGAACACTGCCCCCTGTTGACCAAAACTGGTGTCCGATGACAATGTGGCAATGATATTGAACTGGGCCCAGCGAACGTGTGAGAAATACTGCAGTGCGCACACTGGCTATCGTTGATCCAGGGATTCTGATATCATTTGAAGCATGCCAGAACACATTGGTGAAAAGCAAATCATGCAAAATTTTTCTTTAATAAAACTGGCCAGAGCTTGTTTTTTTTTTAAAAAAAAAAAAAAGAAAGAAAAGGGGTTTTAAAAATTAAAAAGCAGAACAGAGCATTAAATAATAACGTGCCTATATAACTGGCTACATCATGTAAAATAATTTCTATTTGAACAAATCTCTCTGGTCAACAAATGAGGGTCGATTTGAAAATGAAATTCTAGAGGCTTTCTTTTTTTACTTTCTAAACCATAAAATCAGCTATCTGAAAATTATATAGAAAAACCATAATATATCAATGCTTTAAGTAATTCCTAGAGGAAGCAACAAAGACATTTTAATACTTTCAGAGGAAATGCATCTAAATGAATTATGCGAGTTAATTATAGTTTAGATTTCTTACCTTCCCCCTCCCATAATTTAACAAGAGAGTCAGAATCTATTTTTTTTATTAAATGAACATTAACATGAGTGCTTAGTGGATTAGCATCTCTCCTTTTGCACCATTATGAATCTGAATGAATGTTCTAGTGGTAGTGATTAAAACTGTGATGGGAAAGCATATAGTATAAATGCATCTTTCAAGATTTTCAAATTTTGCTTTTTCCTAAATCTGGCACTTTTGGAGAAAGGGACACAGTTAAGTCCCACAGTTTTGATCAAGTAAAAGGCATACAGTCTCTTATCCGATGCAAAAATGGAAGCAGGAAAACAAAGCAGCCTGTTACCATTTTTAAGACAGGCCTGAGAAAAAATTGGAATGTATCAATGAATGAAGTTGGATCTTTAGGAATCACTTCTTCAAGCCTAGTTTGTGGACTTCCACAGGGCAAGTTTCTGGTCCTGCGAAGTAGAAGATAAGACTTTCAACCTTTAGTAAAGACCATTATTTTAATGAATCTTGGGAATCCAGCCAACTTTCCTCTATTTAACAATAACAATAATAAAAATAATAATAACGAACACATATCACTTACTATGGACAATTTAACCTTCACATCAACCCAATAAGCCAAGTACTATTATCTCACTTTACAGATGAGGAAAGAGGCGCAGAGACAATAAACAACCTAGCACTAACAGCTACTTAGTTATGTAACTGATATTTAAACTAAATAGTCTAGTTTAAACCTGGGTGGCACAGTTGGTTAAGCGGCCGACCCTTGGTTTTGACTCAGGGTCCAGCCTCTCATAGGGCTCCACGCTCAGTGTGGAGTCTGCTTCAGATTCTCTCTCCCTCTCCTTCCGCCCCTCCTTCTCATGCTCTCTCTCTCTAAGACAAATAAAATAAATCTTAAAAAAAATAAAATAAATAGTCTGGCTCCAGAATTCATATCCATAACAATAACAACATAATATTCCTCTCACTTTCTATCTCTGTTCTCTTAAATTTTAACAGTAATCCAAAATGAATTTTAGACATAGAGTAAGTGTCATGGGATGAATGGTTCCCCCCACCAAAAAAAGATATGCCTACATCTTAATTCTTGAAACTGTAGGTGTTCCTTTTCTTGGAAAAAGAGACTTCTTGGGTGTAATTAAGTTAAAGATCTTGCAATGAGATCATCCTGGATTATCTGGGTGGGCCCAAAATTTAAAGGCAAGGGCCACTGCACCAGACAGATGCACAGAGAAGAGATGCACCGAGGGGAAGGCAGCATAAAGATGGAGACAGAAATGGAGTGATTTGGTCACCAGCCAAGAAAACAGAAGAAAGCCGACAGTCACCAGAAGTTGGAAGAAGTAAGGAATGGAGTCTCTCCTAGAGCCCCCAGAGGAAGCAGGACCCTGCCAGATCTTGACTCTGGCCTCCAGACTGTGAGAGAATAAATTTCTGTTATTTTAAGCCACGAAGTCTGTGGTCATTTGTTACAGCAGCCTCACGAAACTGATACAGTAAATAATGTGTTGCTTTGGGATGACTACACTGGAAACACATTTTGAGAAACTATTGCTACTGATACGCTGGAGCCAGCTCAGACAGACTTGCAAGAGCTGACGTATGAATATTCGAGAATTTCGCAAACTGGTTGTGAAACTGCTACCAATCAGCGTCCCCTTACCCTGAGGAGTCGCTTTGCCAGTTCACCAGCACCCTTACTTTAAGCAGTGCTGGAGCTAAGCGGTTCTTCCTTGGCCCCAGTCTCATCTTTTCAGTCCTCACTCACTGAGGGTAACAGCGCTCTGAGTTCGGGCAATAAGAAAGTTCTCCTTTCTTCAGGAGAGGCACCTTATGCCCTTTAGCAAGTTTTGATTATTCCTGTTAGTGTGTATGGGGAGAGGAAGACGTGTGGGTAAAGCAGGACAGGAATATGAAGTGTTGCTAAATACCAGGACAGGGGCTTTTATAACAGACCTGTTAGAAAAGCTGGTTAAGTGTCGGCACATTCAACCCCTCCCCCCAACTTCTCTCTACCCGTCTCAGACACCCAAATACTTACTTCTATTCTAAGATCAGCTTTGTATTTTACAGGATAGAACAATAAAATCAGAAAGTGTGGTAATTTACAAAAGAACCAATCATGTAAACAAGCTTTACCAATACTCTCCAAAGCAATATAAAGATAAAGTCAAGAGAAAATCTGATACTGCAATCCAGCAAGAGTTGTTTTAAAACATTTCTTCGGGGGCACCTGGCTGGCTCAGTCAGTTAAGTGTCTGCCTTCCGCTCAGGTCATGATCCCAGGGTCCTGGGATCGAGTCCCGCGTCGGGCTCCCTGCTCTGTGGGAAGCCTGCTTCTCCCTCTCCCACTCCCCCTGCTTGTGTTCCCTCTCTCACTGTGTCTCTCTCTGTTAAATAAACAAAATCTTTAAAAACAAAACAAAACAAAAAAACATTTCTTCAGAGCCACGGCAAGCAGAGCATGGAAACTACAGAAGAGCTGGTGTCAGCAGATTCCACTACCAAAGTGTTACTTCCTACACAATGGAGGAAGATAATCTAGAAAAAAGAGTTCTCAGCTAGAGTAAGTGTAATGTCAAAAATTTGGTTTGTTTTAAAAGCATACACACTTTCAAACTTTTATTTCTGTATGAAAAGTGTAAAGTTAGGGGTTTTTTTTACACAACTATTATTTTTATAAGGTGTATATATTACATGCTAGATAGAGTAAGTTACTTTTCTTATGGTAGAAGAGGGATTTTTTTTTGGTATTTGTTTTTAATAAAATCAGAAACATGGCAATATAAGACATAAGTTAAAAATGGGTTGTAGAAATATAACTTTTACTGGATAACTTAAGAAAACTCCTTAGAAACAACAGAAAGCTTTATTTCATAGCGGGCATCTACAGGTGGTGGCCAGGACCCCTTCTTTGCAGTTGCTTGCACACCCACCCCCCTCCCAGCCACTTTGCCTCATGGGCGATGCATTCTGTGATGTACCTTAAAATCACCTGTAGAGTTTTAAAACTCTCCATGCCCAGGATGCATACCAAACTGATTAAATTAGAATCCTGGGCTGGAGGTTGGAGCCTGAGGGTCGGGGGGGAAGGGGAAGGGAAGTAAGTGGTCATTATTTTTAAGATCTGCAGGTGATTTCACTGTACAGCCAGGTTTGAGAACCACTGATCTAATGTAAGTCCACCGTTGTTGCCTTCCCACTATTTTTGATGGTTCAGAATGAATACTTGACCCAGGCTGGGCAAGTCAAATATTTCCCTTGGAATTCTGGAACTGAGGATGAAAAATAAAAATTATTATTGATCTGCCATCTCTGACCTGTATGTGACATGAACACATAAATTCAGAAATGGTTGGCAGCCATATTCCATGACATTCCAACTGAACAGTTGAGGAAACCAATATGTATTATTACGACAAACTGTAGTTGGTCAGAGAAAAACAGCCATGAGAAACAATGTGAGGAAACTTCCTTAGTTCATTACAGCAATCCAACCCCCAGGAATAGTTTTTATCCCTTAAATTCCGTAAGTTAACCAAATACCTTTAAAAAATTCTCTTTTTGCTTATGCTCGTTCCAACTGAATTCCTGCTGCTTGTAACCAACAGAATCCTAACTCATTTATGGCTGTAATAGAGGAGCATTTCTTGTTAAGTATGGAGATTCTGATTTTTTTTTAGAGCTTTCTAAGAAAGCTGACTGTGACAGATATGAAAGCATGCAGCTTAGACCACTTTTAAGAGACCCTGCTGCATGGAACACAGCTGACTGATAGCTGAAGTTGTTACCTCTCTGGATCCATCTGGGATTCCTCCCAACCAATGACTCAGCACAGTCACAGTATTTCTGCCAGACCACTCCTGCCTGATGCAGAACTCTGCTGAGGGGCAATATTTCCAAGCATTCCTCATTGACCTAGCTGAAACTTCCTCAGAACTGCACTGAGATATGAGACTCTTCCTATCAACCTATTTCCTTTCTCCTTGTACAGGTATCAGACATACCTGGTACTTGAGGATTCTCCCTACTCATTCCTGCTCTCTCCCACTTTTCCCTTCACCGGTGATTCTCCCAATAAATCTCTTGCCTGTGGTATTAGTTTGCTACGACTGCCATAATAAAATACCACGTACCAGGTGACTTAAACAACAGAAATTTGTTTACTCATTGTTCTGGAGGCTGTAAGTCCAAAGACCAAAGGTATCAGCAGGTCTGGTTTTTCCCAGGGCCTCTCTCTTCTTTGGCTTGCTGATGGCTGCGTTCTTCTTGCTGTCCTCATACAGTTTTTCCTCTGTATGCGTACATCCCGGGTGTGTCTTTCTCTTATAAGGACAGCAGTTGTATTGGATTAGGGCCCCACTCTTACGACCTCACTTAACCTTAATTACCTCCTCAAATGCCCTATCTCCAAATACAGTCACATTAGGGTTTAGGGCTTTAACATATGAATTTTGTGGACATGCAATTCAGTTCATAACACCTGTCTATTACCTTCTTGGTATCTGCTTCTTGAAGCTTCCAAACTAAGGCACTGAGCAAAGAGTAAAGTGACTTTCTTAGACAAATAGTGAGCCCTGCATCTGTGAAGGTGTTCACACAGAACCTGAAAGGTGGTCCCACTGATTAGGTTTCTATCTGAATTCTAGACCCACATAACTTTTTTTTTTTAATTGAACATGAACAGTAAAAAAAGTAACCTGAAATCTGGAATACCAAGGTAAAAGCTGATTTAAATTAAGCCATGATATGCAAAGAGTCATAGAAGATACTTTTGCTTTCTGGATTCGACCTCTACAGTTCCTTTCTTTTCCATGACCATGTTTGTACATAGACAAAAGGATATTCACTCATGAAGCCCAAGCACCTAGAACAAAGTTTGGTGTATAATATGTGTTCCACAAATACTTGTTGAATCAATGAATTTATTGTTGCCTTCCAAACATGTCCATAGTTATTGCATCTAGTAGGTGCTCAGATTCTGTATGTTAAAAGAATTGAATTGGGGCGCCTGGGTGGCTCAGTCGTTAAGCGTCTGCCTTCGGCTCAGGTCATGATCCCAGGGTCCTGGGATCGAGCCCCGCATCGGGCTGACTGCTCAGCTGGAAGCCTGCTTCTCCCTCTCCCACTTCCCCTGCTTATGTTCCCTCTCTCACTGTCTCTCTCTCTGTCAAAAAAATAAATTAAAAAAAAAAAAGAATTGGAGAATTATAATGGTAATGATGTGAACAAGAGATCAGAGGCTAGTGATTTTACTGATTTTTCTCCCTACATTGCCTATCCTGGAAAGTTCAGCCCAGAAAACAGAGTTAACTGAGAAATCTGGGAAGTTTTCCCATAATGATATACAGTTGCATGGCCTTTGAAAACCCCCCAGGTAGTTCTCTGGGGTGGACAATCTGATCACCAGGAAAACTTGATGGTGTCATGCCAATAGCTTTAAGTAATCAGGGCTTACCAACTACAGATCCCTAGTCTTCTCAGGCATTTCTAGAGTATTTTAAAAAACAGAGGGGAAAGTACGGATACCAAGGAGTGTGAGCGCTCAGCTCAAAATGGCTTGGCATGAGAAAAATTTCTTTGAAAGCTACTGTTTTTAGTTTCATATGCATTTGCCAAAGCCTTTCAAGAGAAAGGTTCAACAGCAAGTTTTGTGCTTTGGGGAGATTCTGGAAAAATGTGGTGCCTGAAAGAAAAAAAAAAAACAAAAACCAATACTTAAAATTTCCAGACTAATTATTCTACATATTTGGGGGGCTACAACAAAGACAGGAATTTCAGGAATGTAGAGGAGCTCTTCCGAGGAGGTAGAGAACACATACTGAGGAGGATGCTACAACATCACCTCAACAATCAATTCTACCGGAGGGGGCCAGTCAAGCAAGCTTCTTCCTTCATGGACTATGATAGATATGACACTTTCTCTAACCCAGTAGCTTTCATAAACTTGTCATTTTGGCATACTACTGGATTTTCTTTCCTACATTCCCAGGAGTTGCACATTTTTATTTTATTTTATTTTATTTTTTTAAGATTTATTTATTTGGGGCACCTGGGTGGCTCAGTCGTTAAGCGTCTGCCTTCGGCTCAGGTCATGATCCCAGGGTCCTGGGATTGAGTCCCACATCAGGCTCCCTGCTCGGCGGGAAGCCTACTTCTCCCTCTCCCATTCCCCCTGCTTGTGTTCCTGCTCTCGCTGTCTCTCTCTCTGTCAAATAAATAAATAAAATCTTAAAAAAAAAAAAAAAGATTTATTTATTTGGGAGAGAGAGAATGAGAGACAGAGAGCATGAGAGAAAGGAGGGTCAGAGGGAGAAGCAGACTCCTTGCTGAGCAGGGAGCCCGATGTGGGACTCGATCCCGGGACTCCAGGATCATGACCTGAGCCGAAGGCAGTCGCTTAACCAACTGAGCCACCCAGGCGCCCAGGAGTTGCACATTTATATAACTAGCCCACTATTAGTATGCCAGCCATAGCCTGTGTGATGTTTGGATTCTCATATGGCCATAGGCTTGAAAGTTCTCACTGTTTTAATTCTAACGTCGACTTCACACCATGTTGAAGAGAGCCCTTTCTCTCCTCTGCATTTCCCCAGATGTAATCTCCCTTGGTGACCACTCTCTTTGGTGTAAACTGGCTAAGCCCTCAATTTCAAAGAGGTCAGAAATAAGGCAAGAAAAGGCCAGTGATAGTGGTTGCAAGCCCTTCCACCATTCCTGGCAGAATGTTACAAGACCATCCTTATGAATTCCTAGAGGATTCCTTGATGATTGACTTTGGGGACACTTTGGCATATACACTCCCTAGCAGTTACTTGGCCGAGAGCTCCACCTCCAGGGCATGGAACATCATCTCCATACCAGTCTTATGGTTGCCATCCTCACCTTGGATAAACTGGCTGAGTTCCTCTCCTTCTTCTTGCCTCACTATTTCCATATCTCTTTCTTTCTTTTTCCCTTTTAATTATTACTATGTTCTTCTTGTTTCGGCTTTCTCTTCCCAGACACATTCTTCTTGTTATTTCTATGTCTACCTCTTTCTTGTTTTTCTCCTGGCACTCTTTCCCTCTTTCTTTCTATTTATATTTGTTCCTTCTGTCTGTCTATGCTTGGTTCATCTTTCTTTACCTATTTTTTTTTCTCTTTCTATGCTCATATAGTCTTTTCTGTTTCTCCCTTTTTCTTTCCTAACATTTTCTTCTTTCACATTTTCCTTTCAAATTTCTTTTCTTATAAATTTCTATCTCTACTTAATTATCTCAGTCTCTGTTTAATTTCTTTAATTCTCAGATGTTACTATGAATGTCACCGACTCTTACCTAAGTGTCTACAAAAAAGTATTTCTTTTTGTATTTTTTTCTCTCTATCCTCTTCACCCAGTATCATTCTGTGTCCTTTGCTTCTTCTTTTTCCTTTTCTTCTTTATTTTCTATCTTACCAAATCTTTCACTGAATCCGCTTTCATATCTTTCTCCTCTTGCTTGCTTTTCTCTTTGTCGTCCTTTTCTCTCCTGGTTTTGTTCACACACACTCACTCACTCGTACCTGTTTCTCTCCCTTTCTCCTATCTCTACTTTCCACTCATTTTTTGTGTTGTGTCTGCCCTACTATATGTGTACGTGTGAACTCACATGCACATGGGAGACATAAGGAGACAGGAGGGAGTGCATGAGGTTAGGGAAGAACCCAGAGGCTGGATCTGTGGTTTGTTACTCTGGTTATCCATGGGAATCTTCTGATTCAGTTGTCTGCAATGGGGTCAATGAATCTAAGAAGGCTCTCAGGTTGAGATTTACTGGTTTAATGAGGAAAGCCCTTGAAAGCTAGGATTAATTATCTGTACTTCATGCAATAAGGGAGGTTTTAAGAATTATTGTGAAATACGATCTCTGTGTGAGAGATTATCTGAAAACATTGTGGGAAAGAGGACTTGGAAGCAGAGAAATGGAACTTCATATATATTTTATTGGGCCTAATTCAAATAGCACTTCTCTAAGCTTCCATCTGTAACCCATTTCTTCCTCCCCATAGCCCCCTGCATACGGTTTATTTCTTTGTTGCAGCTCTTACCAAACTCAGGCTCATATTTGAATTACTTGTCCCATTTCTCTGCTATCTCCTAGACTGAATTTTTTGATGGCAGGACTAGAACATTTTCTCCATTGTTTTCCTAGGACAATATGTAGCCCAGAGTTCTAATTATAAAAGTTTTCAGAGTCATTGTCAGCATTTCCTTAATTTAATTAAATAATATCACATTTGTCTTCAAAACCATTAAATCGATGATATTATCACCTGAGAATCAAAGACACAGCAAGTTATATATAGAGCTGAGGACAGAATTTGTTCACTCCAACAATTAGCATTTACTGAGTGATGGGATGACCAGTAAGAATAGAGGAGCAGTATAGAGTTTCGAATTTGGGCATGGACTCTTGATCCAGACCTCCCTGCCTGGTAACCTGCTAGGTAAGTGTACAAAGAAGGCTACAGCTGTATCTGTCTTCTAGAATAGCCAGCTGTTAGTCCTGTGTGGCTGCCTTGTACATGCTGAGTTGGCTCAGTAAGACACTCATCCCTGAAGGCTCCAGCTTCAACCCCAGTGTTCAATATGACTCTGTTTAATTAAATTTTTTATATTTATTATACTTATTTATATTTATATAAAATAACTTATTATATTTATTTATTATTTGGGAACTCCAGATAATAACATTAGATTCTTCCTATGTCATTTAAATATTGGCCCACTCCACTCTTCTCTTAAGATCTACTTGAAGAGATCAGATGTATCAAATGGTTTTTCCATCTGGAGATTAGTTACAGAATGAGATTTTAGACTCCACCATTTAAACCTTTAGCAGGAAAGAGGATTTCTCTTGTTCCACAGCAGAAGATCAGATTTTGAAATATAAATTTTCTGGGAAAGCCTGAAGCCAGATATAGCAAGTAGCCCACGTGTAAGATCATTGTCAGATTCTCATTTGTAAGAAACACCTCCTCACCCAGCTCTCTAAGCCATACCTACATGCGTCTCAGAGAGAGATGAAATTTATAAATGGGTCTCTGGAGCCTCTTTGAAGATCACTGCATGTTGGAAGTTTTCTGTTTCTGATGGGAAGTGTGGAATTGATCCCTGTAGTTGTCTTTGTATCTGGGCATAATTAAACAAGAATCACAAAACTCCTCCCCAAAGAAAATTCATTTTTCCTTCCCTTCCTTTCTTTTCTTCCTTTTTCATAGGCTTTCAGTTTTTCTACTTCTTTGCTTTTTTACACCAACATAATTGTCAATAGTTGCTTGCTGAAATTCATCACCCACAGTACATGGTGGTAAATTGGGAGAAAGATTACATCGAGGAAGATGAGCTAGCACAATTTCTGGCAGGTATCAAACACTCAATATATGTCACCTTTGCTTTTCTTCCATTTCTGAGCTCCAGTCTATAACTCAACCATAGCTACTGATCAAATATTTGAGCTCTATATCTTTCAACAAAAGAACCATTGTGCTGCAGGAAGACTTACATGTATGTTAGATGATTTTATGTTCTGTTCAAAAAGTTGACAGAATATAGATATTATTCACATAAATGTTTGCAATATACTCTAATGTATTATGTTTCATGTGATATAAAATATCTATAGTAGAAAAAAAGTTTATTTTCTAAAACCATCAATTGAGACATCTGATCCATACCTAATGTGACTGGTAGGTTTGGGAGTGATAAAACTACCACTTGGAATGCATTACCAACAAGTACGTGGCACTCTAACCCCCTTACTCCAAAGATACAATATTAACTATGTCCTTCTGTGGTTATCCTCTCATTATACCTTTTCTAGCTTTCAGAGTTCTTTTTGTCCTTCAACAATCACATCAGGAAACTTACTCTAGTAATTAAAGTTGGATTCAAGGAAAACTATGCACTTCCACATTATTCATTCTCTCATTCGTTCTTTCCATCTTAGGTTCTGCCTTTTCTAATCTCAAGCTTGCGTGACCCACAGCCAAATTTAAGGACTGTACCCATCCTGGGTTTTGACACCCATTCCAGCACAATCTAGTATGTCTTCCTCATAAAATCCAATTACTAACCAGCAAGATTCATGTGTTCTTATGAAAATTTGTCCCACTTGTTTTTAATTCAGGAAAGCTACTGGTTCAAATGTGAAGCTAAGTGAAAGTCCCTCTGAGGAACTATTTTTGGAGTAAAGCTTTAAAGCCTTCCACTCAATTAATTCTTGATAGGCCGCTGTCTCTCCTTCTGCCCTCATTAGGGAAAAACAAAAATAAAGAGTATCTGCTATGATCAATAGTATTTAGTCACATACACTCTTGTTTGAGTTTACTTCCTTGCCTTCCAAAAAACACAGATATTTCAGCACTAGGTCATGGTGATAAAATTAAATTTTACTTTGGGCACTTGGGTGGCTCAGTCGGTTAAGCATCTGCCTTCGGCTCAGGTCATGATCCCAGGGTACTGGGATCGAGTCCCGTGTCAGGCTCCCTGCTCAGAGGGGAGCCTGCTTCTCCCTCTGCCCCTCCCCCCACTTGTTCTCTCTCTCTTTCTCAAAAATAAATAAATAAAATATTTAAAAAAATTAAATTTTACTTTTAATGAAGTAATGTCATTTGTAGCAAAAAATTCAAATTAGAAATGTTTATATATTTCATTATTTAATTTCTAGGCAGCATTAGAGGTAAGAATTTTTAAATGTGATTTGTACCACAAGAGGATCTTGTTCTTCTTGAAAAAGGACCTTTTTTAAAATTCCAGGAAAGCCAAAGTACCATAAAAAATCAAGGTCTGTACATTGCAGGGAAAAACCCTTCAGCTATTATTGAAACATAATTACATACAGGAAAAATGTATTATCAGTACAGGAAAGAAGCCTTAAGAATTCTCTGTGCTTTTTGAAACTGATGGACATGAGTGAGCTCTGATATCGTTATGCTTAGAAACGGCTTCATCCAGATCCAACTGAACACCATTAATGTTCACTTCCATACAGCCATTATAAAAGGCATTCACTGGTGTGGCACTGAATGGAATATCTGTAAAAACAGAATATTAAAATATTAACCCAAGACTTCTGGCATCTTATTTGCTTACAATTAGAGGAACTGTTCAAACTTCCCATTTCCAACCAAATTCTAATCATAAAGGAAAAATTAATAATGTAATTATTCAATAAATTTATATTAAGTGACTTCTATGTATATAAGGTATTGTGCTTGACACTGGATTCAGCATATCATCAGTTCCTCTGATTTCATAAACACAATCAGTCTCATTAAAACCTAAGATAGATAAACACTTTAAAAAGAATAAAAAAGAGCATATTCTTACCTGTGATGTTCTATTTTATTATTTTCTTCTTAAATCTGAGCAACAGTTTAAGCACTGTTAAATCATTTTTTCAACTCCAAACTATAGCTACATGGAAATCTTTTTAAAATGCTGTGATAAATGTATCTCTTTTATTACTGCTGGAATAAAAGCAGATTTCTATATTTTCCTAAAAATAGCTTCTTGCTGAGCATACAATGTCAGGTCATGATAGGAAATTCACTTTATGTACTGTTTAGTGTTCAAAAAATAATTTTAATAATGCTTCAGTGAATAGGGCCTTTGGGCCTTTCGACACTTTCACTCTCCTCATCAGACTTAATACTTTAGTAACACCCTTGAATTCCTAAGAACAATGGTTCATTTTAATAACATCCATCTCTCTACTTGCTTCTTTTTTTGGCATCTCCTCCCCATGAATTTCGTTCCCAATGGACATTTTTCAGCCTTTATTCTTTTTCTTAGTACCTTATGCAAAAAACATACAGGTCAAATTTTCCACCTTTAATTTGCCAACGCAGTGAATAAAGTCCATACTTTTCTAGGGGCTCACAGCATTCTTTATGAAACCCTTTCAAGTCTGGCTGAGCATCAAGATTATGCCACTATTATAAAAATCCTCAGAAATATCAATTTCCCCTGATTTCTAATTCATAGCATGCAATTTAATATGCCTATTTTGCATATCAACTGGTAATTTACCTATCCCACTGTTTACACACCTAATATCTCAATTGCCAGTTCTCCTCAATTTTCCTCACTCTCTAAACACATCTTGCCTGAAGTCAATCTTCAGTGCTGATGCCAAAGTCCTGGAACCATTAAAATTTAATAGCTTTACTTCTTTTCAACTCTTTCATTGTTTGTCTGATTTACTAAAATGGCATTCAACTAATTTGCAATAAGGTAGTAAGTGGATTTCAATATAGAATTCATTCATTTGAACTAAAATTATACTTCCTAATAATTAACCACAGTAACTTAACTTTCTATTAACCATGCTAACTTATCTATTTATCTATCTATCCATAACTTTTAGAGCATCCTTACTTCTATCCCACAAAAACCCACATAAAATTTCCATATATGAAAAATGAAGGCCCTGAGCAGTTAAAAGTAAGAAAATGAAGGTTACTAGAAGTCCAGACATCAAACTCAGAATTTTCCCTGAGAATAACCTGCAAATGGTATTTGAAAATATTTCTCAAAAACTTTCTGCCTCAATTATTTTTTGCCATTTAAAGTAAAATGTTGACGCCAATTTCATATTTTCCAATATTAAGTCAGAGATGAATGTGCTTTGCCTCCAGTTTTCTCCATCTTATGGTAAACAGACTCTCCACCCACACAACTCCTCATGGTGGATACCTAAGAAAGAGATCCTTATACCTGCCTTTCAATCATTAAATCCTATTAATGTTGCTTTTCACATGCATCTCCCATCTAATCACTGTGCCCCATCTTCACTGCCATCATCCTAGTCCAGCAGCTTCTTCATCTGTAACATAGGGATAATAATAGCACCTGACTCACAGGTCTATTTTGAAAGTTAAATAAGTTGATCCCTCCTAAGCACTTTCAACGATGCCAGACTATTTATTATGCACTGATTGATGGCAGTATAGTTCTTGCTTCTGTTACTGTTACTGCTCCTCCATCTGGACCACTTCAGCAGTCCCCGGCTCCTCTCATCCCACTTTTGCCTCCCACCTGTCCATCTCCATCCATCACGTGGGGTGGGTTTTTAAAATGATAATATTGATATACAATTTCCCTGTCTAAATTTTTTTAAAGACTCCCATGGCTCTTGTAATAAGACTCAGGACCCCGAACCAGGTCTACAAACCACCCCCCGACACACACCCAGTTCTCAGGCTCCTCATCCTGTATCTCCCTTGCTCAATGTGTTTTCACCACACTCATCGTCTATATATTCCTCAAGTGTATCCACCCCCCGTTTTGCCCACACATAGACCATTTTTACTTGCATATTAATTCCAATTCCCGCCCTATCACTTGGTTAAATTTAACACTTCCATTTATCATATTTATATCTTAGCCTTTTCTTCAGAGAGCTCATTCTTGGCTGGCACAACCAGGCCAAGTCCCCATTTTTAGGCTCTGAAAGCAATTCATACTTTTCCTTCATAGAAGTTATCACAATTTAATTATTCTGATATTTTCTTAATTGGTTATTTGATGTCTGCCTCTGTACTAGATTGTAAAAGGCTTAGCAGCAGGAATCATATCTGTTTATTACTATAGCCTTACCACCTGGGGTGTAGGTTCTTAATAAATAAAAGGTAAATGATGGATGAATTAAAGAATAAAGATTGAACTCATAAGACTACTGTGAGAATGAACTGAAATAATAAATACTTTCTAATTAGGATAGTCAAATGCAACAAAACTTGGGTTAGTTTTAGTTCACCATTAAAAAATAAATAAACAAAATATACCCATAAAATGTCAATATAAATCCCCAGGAAAAGAAAAATGGATACTGGAATTTTGTCTTCCCTTCTAAGGTCCTTTTGCTAAGATTACATATTTAAAATACTATCAATTTGATTAAAAATATAACTTTTTAAAACTTTTTAAATATAATTCTGAAAACAAACAAACAAAAAAAGGTAAGAAGATACCTGGAAGGCCACCCAGGTAAGTGGTTACTGTCCCTTTCAATGCTTTGTCCAAAATGGCCAACTGTCCTTGAAGGTTTTCAGAGGAGATGATGTCTTTTTTAAGTGGAGTGAACAGCTCCAGATTGTTTCTGTTGACTCTTAATTCCAGATGGAATTGTTGACTGGAACACAGACTTATGGCCTCTATCTGAAACATTATCATATTTTCAACAGATACGAGGATATCCTGAAAAACAGCAAAGATTCAATATAAGCAAGTATTGATGGTAATGCCACTTAAGAGTGCCTTTTGAGTCACATCACAATTTTTAAAAATACATTAGTTTTACAAATTTCAGGCTCAGCTAAGATATAAATGGTTAGTGGCTTCTGAAAATTCAATACACCAAGTTGTTTTACCAAAGATGGGAACCTAAAGTCGTGTGTCAAGCACTATTTTTCTGTTTGTGAGCCTTCCTAACTTCAAAACTTACATGTGAAAAATGAAGGAGTTGAATCACTCTTTGTTGGGGAAAAGGCTTGGAAAATTTCAAGTGCTTGAGTAAGTACATGCCAGCAAGACTGAAAGGTCTGTGTGTGCCACATAAGCAATCCTATTAAGACCTGGGGCAAAATAAGTGAAAAAGTCCTGAGAGGGGAAAGTCAGGGATCACCAGCAGTAAGTTACGGAGTATTTGCCAGAAGATATTCAAAAGAGAAAATGTATTCATTTTGCTGAACTTTTCAAACTGCTGAGACACAGAATTACTTAACTTCTTGACAGGGATCTATGCATATACCTTATATATGTATACAGGAAATGTAAAAAGAAAATAAAATCAAGGGGCGCCTGGGCAGCTCAGTAGCTTAAGCGTCTGCCCTCAGCTCAGGTCATGATCTCAGGGACCTGGGATCGAGCCCCATGTCAGGCTCCCTGGTCCAACCGCCCCCCTGCTTATTCTTGCTCTCTCTCTCAAATAAATAAATAAAATCTTAAGAAGAAAAAGAAAAGAACATCAAAACTAGGAACATGGCTGTTATGAGATGGTAGAAAGATAGTCTGAAGTACCTACTTAGGAATCCAAGTCTATACTTCGCAAATACGGGTTATTTGAGGAAATCTGTTACTATTACATATCCATATCCTTGAACTCACTAATAATCTTAAAATGGTCAGCAAACTGTTCCAGAATGATCAATAGGATGTGGAATTATGTTATGAAATACTGTACACAGATATTGAGAAGGCAATCTGACATGGAGGAAAAAAAAAAGGAGCCATGGAGTCAAACACAAAAGATAAAATAAATATCAAAGACGTGGCATGCATTAATCTCCTCTACTGCAGGGATATAGTGCTGAAGATAGGATTTCCATTTTGTTTAAAAAAAAAAAGTAAACAAAAAGCTGGAATCTAAATGTAGCAAGCTCCTGTGGTAGACTAGAGATAAAAACTCAGCAGGATCTCCTTAGGTGGCTTATGCTTAACCACTAGAAACTCCCTGCAATCATCGTTGAGCTGAAAACAACATACCTTTTTATTGCTACAGACATTATTCAATTACATGCTTCTTTCTAAAAGCTACAGAGAACATCCAAGCCAACCTTGGCTCAGACACAAGCTTCTTGCTCTAACTTGTTGGAATCCACTGTGGATAACACATGGTCAGAACTATTAGCCTCTGGTGGAAGGCTGAATAATACAGATCTTCTGATAACGCTCATGTTTCCTTTTATCCAAGAGTTTTTTCCTGTTCGTCCTCCTAATTTCAAATGAGAGTTGCCAGCAAGAAGCCAGGTGGACTGGTTTTAGTTTTCTCCAGTCCTTCCTAATTTACTCGTGGGAGAAAAGATTAAGAGTGCCAGAGAGCACAAAACATTATAATTAGGCACAGAATATCTAAGACTGAATTTTAATCAGACTCACTTTTATTTTGTTAGTACAGACTATGACTCCCATAATATTTCGAGGATTTAAATAAAGGTGGATCTCTATGTACTCTGGGAAGGGTCCAGGCAGCCTGTGTGTGAGTCTGCCTGATCTTGGCTGTGGATGCACAGTAACAGGCTTTTCTCCTCTCTACTTCCTGGATCAGACCTTAGAAATAAGCCAGCAAAAAAGTAATAATAATGGACATTTTTTGAGTCCTTATTGATGTGCTGGAGACTGTGCTAAATACATGTTATCTCATTTAATCACCAAAATAACACTTTGAGGTAAATACTGCTAATATATCCATTTTACAGATAAAAAACAAAACAAAACAAGAATCACAAAAGTTTAGTGAAGTTACCTGAAGCTTTTCAGAGGCAGAGTCTACCAAGGACAAGGCAAAGGGCACAGTATTACCAGAAACCAAGGCGAACATAACGCCAGTGCCCGTGGATGGGCGAATGTTCAAGGACACATTTACTTGCCAGTCCTCAGCATTGGATATATTACCTATTTAAACAATAAAACAGAAGCAGGATCAGTGTACTCCTAAAGTATGCCACAAGGAATTATTACAATCTTACTAATACTCAGAGCCATTTTTGTGGAATACTAAAGGTTTTCATTCTCCTTCCTCAGTGACCTATAAAACCAAGGCAAAAAAACAAAAAACAAGAACCATTTTTTTAAGTGCAGGCAAGACACACAAAAATGGAGCCCCAGCCGTCTCGTCTTCCTAGAATAAAATTCGAGATGTGGTGCTTCAGAAGATTATGAATCTCTCCTGTTTGCTCTTTTACAGGTATTCTTTCTGCCTCCATATTCACCATTGGTCCAATCTCAGAGTGGTCATATTTTAAAGTACACATTTAGAAGGAAATTCAACAAATTTATTGTAATGTTTCTGAGGGAATATTTGGATATGGCTGCATCACCACCCTACAATTCCTCATCCATAAAGGGCTCAGTTCAAAGCAGTGGGAAAGAAAAATATGATTTATACAAATAGGGGAGTTTGGGGAGTTTGATAGTAGAGAAATATTCTGAAATCAACAGTTAACCCTAAAATTCTAACAGGAACTCTTCTTCTGCGGTTCTCTTGTCATAATAGTTAACACTCATTTTCTTCATTACTAGGCTAATTGTCTATTCCACTAGAGTGCAAGCCCTACATGTCTCTATGACCACTTTGTTTTCCACAGTAGTCACTCAACAAATAGTTGAATTGATATGTTCCAAAATAGTTTAATTCCTAAAAGTACTGGGGCATCTGGGTGGCTCAGTCGATTAAGCATCCGACTTCGGCTCAGGTCATGGTCTTAGGGTCCTGGAATCGAGCCCTGCATCAGGCTCCCCACTCAGCAGGGAGTCTGCTTGTCACTCTCCCTCTTTCCCTGCCCCTCCCCCGTTCATGCTCTCTCTCTGTCTCTCTCAAATAAATAAATAAAATCTTTAAAAAAATATTAATTCACATTTTGAGTGAAGTTTTCCTTATTTAATATGAAGTAATATAAAATAATACCTCAAATACCACTTATAGGTTTTGAAAAGGTGAATGTGAGTGGAGAAAATATTTTCCCCTTGACAAGATGGTCTTCAATTTAGCCACATCAAATGCTATTGCATTGTTCATTTATCATCTTTTTTTTAAGATTTTATTTATTTATTTGTCAGAGAGAGTGTGTGCATAAGCAGGGGGAACGGCAGGTAGAGGGAGAAGCAGGCTCCCTGCTAAGCAAGTAGCCTGATGAGGGACTCGATCCCAGGACTCTGGGATCATGACGTGAGCCAAAGGCAGACGCTTAACCAACTGAGCCACCCAAACGTCCCTATTTACAATACACTCATTTATATACATGTGTATTTATATACAATATAATCATTTTGAAATAAGTAAATTTACTATAAGGTATTAATGAACTCAAACTAAAACATGCAAGCATACAGAAATTATAATGTAACATTAAATATTAATTTAAAAATAGGTCACTTTCAAGTTATCCATGAAGTAACTAATTGCTTATGAAAGTAATTTTTTTTCAGATACAATAGAACTCTTACTTTCATTTTCTTTTCAGAGACTTTTTCCTTTGAGCAAATTATTGTGGGCCTAGTTTTTTCTTATATTCAGTCATCAGCCCCAATTAAAAAAAATTTTTTTTAAATCCTTCATATACAGAACAGAACTAAAGTTAAAGACATTGCATTACTTTATGTTAAGAACACAAAAAGTACTAGTGTAAGATTCTTCCTTAAAACTGTAGTAATACTTTTTTAGACTGCAAATAAACACATTTAAAATACAATTTTTCATTAAAGCAGAGATATCAGATTAACACTAAATTTATAATACAAAGTATTAGTAGCTCAAATAATGAATTCCTAAACAGAAAAAGACAAAGAACCTAATAAGATAATTAAGATATAAAAATAGCTAATAAACACATGGAGAGATATTTAACAGTAGAAATTGGGATAATAATATTTAAAACTACAAGATTTAATTTTTCAACTCTCAGATTGGAAACAAATCTCAAGCATACACTTTCTTATTCTGTTGGTAGAAGTATAAATTGAGGAGCACCTAGGTGGCTCAGTCGGTTAAGCGGCTGCCTTCGGCTCAGGTCATGATCCCAGAGTCCTGGGATCAAGCCCTGCATCAGGATCTCTGCTCATCCGGGAGCCTGCTTCTCCCTCTTCCTCTGCCCCCTCACCCCCCCCACCCCGCTTGTGATCTCTTTCCCTCTGTGTGTGTCAAATAAATAAATTAAATCTTAAAAAAAAATAAGTATAAATTGATAAAACATCTTTGGAAGAGAATCTAACTGAGCAGTAGGAATTATACATCTGCATAAACTTTGGTGGACATAATCTAAGATTCTCTCCTACAGAATTAATCATATAAAGGTATAAAGATGTGTGTCCAAGGGTATTATGGAAATACTATTTGTAAAGGCAAAAACCTGGGTCAGTCTGGCAGGAGTTCCTGTTCTGCTTAGACTATAGGAAACTGGAAAGAGCACTGCTCCTACCCTTACAACAACAACAACCAAAGACCAATTATTTAGCTTCCCTCCTCCTGCAAGCCTGGAGAAGAGGAGCAGCAACCTGCAGGAAAAGCACAAAGTCCATTCCTTCTCTGTCTTCTCTATGCAACAAAAGCCTTACAGCACTGGGGAAAAGGTAACAAACATTGTGGCCATTAGAACACATGCAAAGACCCATTGCATCTACAGGTTAGGGAAAGGAAACTGGAAAAAACAAAACAACCAACCAAAAACCATTTACCGTGGAAAAGGAGCAGAAAAAATCTGGAGTCCTGACCATTAGATATCTCCCTCACAGGTGGTTGGGAGGGGGACAATGAAAAGTTCACACCCCTGAGACCCAGGGATACAATACTTGCCCAAAATTGAATCTGTATCAGAACATTAGAGAATGTTCCCCACACCTTGCCACCATGCTAGCAAATGTCAAGTAACAAGAGCATTCTTTTGGGGTGAAGCAAGACCATGGAGAAACACTTTCTTGAGGCATATCATAAACAGAATACCTAAAGCTAAGGATAGATCAGCTATTAAGAAAAATCCTCTGGCAAACCAATCACTACCATAAGCACAAGGTAACAATAAAGGAATTTGAAGAGTATTCAATGGAAACAAGAAAGCTTAAGCAGTTCAACTCTTGACTAGACTGATTCAACCCCTTTACAAAAGGCCTAGCAAAAGCAGAAATAGGCTCATCTCCAGACATATATATTATTTACCTGCCTCTACTGTTCTACATAAGATGCTTACTTTTTAAACCAAAAATCATGCAATACCGAAGGCAACAAGGAAAAATAACACATGGTCAAGAGACAAAGCAATCAGCATGACATTGGACCTGTCAGACAGGGAATTTAAAATAATTATGATTAATAAGTTGAAGGCTCAGGTAGAAATGTAGACAACATATATGAACAGATGGGAAATTTCAACAAAGGGTTAGACATTTTAAGAAACAATCAATTGAAATTTTAGAAATGAAGGTGAATCCTTTTGAAGCATTTATTCAGTAGACTCAACACAACTGAGAAATTGGTGAACCTTAAAATAGGTTAATTGAATTCACTTGCAATTAATCAAGTTATGTGCCAATAATCTTTTTTTAAGTAATCTTTAAATAGTAACATAAGCATATTCTACTACCTTTCCCCCAATATACTGCAAAAATTTAATAAAAAATATATAGCTATATGAATAAACCTAACACAATGCCTGGCACATAGTTAAGTATTCAATAATGTTTACTGAAGGCATTTTTGCTGTTTGTCAATGAATAAATATAGTCATTAATGAGAAAAGAGAAGTAAAATGAGAAATCACTTACCATAATCTATGCTAAATTGAGCAACACCAGAACCAGGATAGTAGGAACCCTTCTCCACAGTGACAAAACAATGCTTACTTTGTTTTTCTTGAATAATTTCATTTATTCCTGAAGCTCCTTGATCCATCAAATTCCAGCCTCGTATACATCCATCTAGACGAGGGGTTATCTAACAAATTAAAATATAGGTCAAGGAGTACATCTTAAAAGAGTCAGACTCATACATGGCTTATTTGATTACAGATGCAGTTTTCATTTAGAGGGAAAATCCTCTCTTTGTTGATATGTTAAAATTCTTTAAATATTTTGAATATTATCTAATTTTTTAAGGTGTCCTTCAGATGGGCAGTCTTTTTCAGTTACAGTGAGTTTATGCCATCACAGACCTCCACTGGGATCCTAATGATTTTTAGCCCCTCAAGCCCTACCTGCCTCTCCTCTATCCTCCAGAAATAACTTTTCTGCTCTCAACTTCCATATATGCTTCTAGCCGTGGCCCTGGGCTGTAAGATGCTTTCTTTAACTGCATTTATATATAGGTTTGTTTTGCCATCAGACACTGAACCTCTTCAGGAACAAAAGTGTTTGCACTCTTTAGTCTCCATCAAAGCATCCAGCCAGACTCAAGACCCATAGTAGCCATTTCATAAATAGTTTTTGAAAAATTTATTTTACTTTTAAAATGTCTTGATTTATCAATTTCAAAGGAACAGATGCATTCACTCTGACATGGGTTAACTAATTCAGGTTTTATATCATACTGCAGAAATCTTTCAAAAGTTAAGGTAACTGTGAATTGCCATGAGTAAAAGATGGATATAAAATAGTAAATATTTAAGTTAAATCAGCGAGTATAATTGACAGGCCCATGACTTCAAATGAAATTTTTAAAACTCTTCAAGGACAGTGATTAGTCTCCTTCATGAGACCTATTCTACAGTTATTAGACAAACATCATATTCAGAAAATCATCTATTATATGTAACTTCAATTTTTGATAGGCTGAAGTTATACTCCCAGCAAAGATTTTTTAAAAAAGTTCCACCTTTATATGCTATTTTATCTCCCAAATTTAAGTCCTAAAATAGACCTAAGAAAATTCTTTGACTGGCTTCTACAAAATGTTGTATTTTTGGACTCCAATACATGTATTTATATTTGTAATTGCTGAATATGGACAGTTATCATGTTAACACTGAATTGATGCTTGAGAATTGAAAAAAAATCTACTTCCCCATGAGTAACGCTGGGGATTTAAATGGGCTCAAAAACACTACATTTATTTTCTTATTTCCTTAATATAATTTCAAGGATCGCTGTGTTATTTTTCCTTGTTCATTTCAAGTTGTCACGGTATGTTCAACAAAATAATTTCTTTGACTCTCAGAAAAACACATCTTCAAATCTATTACGGACAAGAGGAATTCATCCATGATGAATGATAGAAACTTGTATCATTACCGGTCTAATGAGGGCATTCTCCATTTTCCGAGGTAATCCTGCAAAATATACTTTCGTTTCTAGAAATCCATTTGTAGGCTTAAAAAGGCTTTCGGGTTTATTTATATTCATTACAGCTTCTTTAGCTATTTTTACACTAATACTGTGTTCTAGTTCTTCCACAGAGACCTATAATTAAAAAGACAAAAGTTATCAAACAACCAAACATCACTGCATGTCATTTGAAACGCTAAGATTGAAAAATCCTGTTATTATTCCAGTAAATAATTTTTCAAAGTAATCATTTTAATGTAATTATTAATTTGTTGTAATCCATTTGAAATGTCTAATTACTATAAAGGTGGTAAAAATGTGTTTTAAAGTGATAATTCTTGATTGAAAATTAAATGAACACCATATTTTAAAGTAAAAAAACACACAGTATTGTTCTTTTAAATTTAAACAACCAATTATAATATACATATTTCAAATCCAGCATCATAAAATTAAGTGAGTCACTCTACAAAATCTTAGAAAACATTTTTTTTAAAGATTTTTCATTTATTTATTTGAGAGAGAGAATGAGATAGAGAGAGCATGGGGGGGGAGGGTCAGAGGGAGAAGCAGACTCCCCGCTGAGCAGGGAGCCCGACGAGGGACTCGATCCCGGGACTCCAGGATCATGACCTGAGCCGAAGGCAGTCACCTAACCAACTGAGCCACCCAGGCGCCCATCTTAGAAAACTTTTAAGTGTTCTTATTTTGCAATTGTCTGAAAGTATACATATGGAATCAATAATGGAAATAAATTCTTAATATAAAGTGTGAGAAATCAGTACCTCCAGTATTCTGTTCATGACACACAAATTATACTTTATTTCAAAATTCAAAAAGTAATTAAGGTCATAAGGAAGCACAATACATAAAATTAAATTGGGTTTTTCCAATTTTGAAAGTAGTTTTGTTTTCTTTTTGTTTTTTTTTGTGGGTTTTTTTTTAAGATTTTATTTTTTTATTTATTTATTTGACAGAGAGAGAGAGAGAGAGCACAAGTAGGCAGAGCAGCAGGCAGAGGGAGAGGGAGAAACAGACTCCCCGCCAAGCAGAGAGCCCGATGTGGGACCCAATCCCAGAACCCCGGGATCATGACCTGAGCCGAAGGCAGTCGAATAACCGACTGAGCCACCCGGGTGCCCCAGAAAGTAGTTTTGTTTTTGTTTTTTGTTTTTTGTTTTTAAGTATGCTTCATGCCCAGCATGGGGTCCAACATGGGGCTAGAACTCATGACCCTGAGATCAAGCCCTGAACTGAGATCAAGAGTCAGACACTTAACCAACTGAGCCACCCAGGTGCCCTAAAAGTAGTTTGGGTTTTTAAAAAAGGTTGAAAGTGATGGTAAACAACAATAAAAAAAAAAAAATCATCCCCAAAAGGTGATTCAAAGAACCACTGCTGCAATCTCCTCATGCAAAACTGTAGCACTCAAAACGCAAACTCTTCTTTTACTAATCAATGATGGAAGCAAAAGAGTAGTCCTATTAAAGCACCACTACGGGAAGGGGAAAACTGTGCTCTAAAGTAAAATAACCTTGGTAACATTTACAGATTTAAAGTTAGTCAGTGCACTGTCCTTAATATAGCCAACCGGCATCATTTTACTTGAATGACTATTCCCTCTTTGAAAGATGTTAAGTCAACCTCTAGAACCTCAGTCTCGCTTGCATCTGTACATTCTTACCACTCCCTCTCAGGCTCCCTTGCTGGCTCTGCCTCTTCTCTCAACGTCTATAATACTCCAGAGCTCAGCCCCCTAGACCTTTTCCCTCTAGTCATGCAAATATTTTTGAATAGGGGTCTACTGTTCCACTCTAGGGCATTTGGAAAATTTGGGGGTAGGGATGGTACTTTTAGTTGTCACAGTAAGTAGGATGTATGCTGACACTGCAAGATGCTGGACACCCTGTAATATGCGGACAGTCACGCAAAATAAGTAATAAAATACTCAATATCCTGCAAATCTCCTGAACATCCCTACAGGATATTCATGTAGGGTATACTTAGGCTTATCTGAGTTTCTCTATATACGAACACAAAATATTTTTTGTACCAATTCAACACATTCACTGAATTTTTCAAGAATAAAAGTCTTGTCAATCAAGGATATATTGATGTTGGTTTTGTTTGGATCTTTACCAAGAGTTTCTCACTATTTCAGAAAATTACTTTTACTGACAGCAATACCATCTATGCACTTAGAGTATTTGAACTGCCGATACAAAACTCCAGCATAAGTCTTCATTTACAGCTTTCACATTATTCTACACATAGGAGCAAGCTTTGACAAATATTGTACTTGTACTTGAGCATTTATATGTTGGAATATATATTATTTTCTTATAAATGACTTTCCTTTATTTCTTTGTATAATAATTAGAGCATTATATTGGTTTCTATTAGGGATATGCAAAAGTAGCTTCCATTGTTGATGCATTTCATTATAGGACAGTAAAGGAGCATTATGAATACATGGGCACTGGATGAGTTAGAGTTTAGAAACACAGATTAACAATAATCAATCTCATGGCCTTTGAGTCCCTCTTTATGCTGAATATTCAAAAGTTTTTATCTACTTTAAATTGAAGGCTGGACCTTAAAAGTATATCCAGAATCTGACCACTTCTCACCACCTCTCCACTGAGTTATTGCAATGGTCTCATGACCCCATAATCTGTCCCATTCTTACTCTCTACTATCCAGTTTCCATAAAGCCATCATGTCCTGATATGGATTACCTTTCAAGATACATGCAAATTACATCATGTCACTTCTCACAATCATCCAAGGTCTTTCTACTTAGCATAAACTCCAAGTTCTCACTACAGTCCCCATGACCCTACCTGGTCTTGTTCCAGAACACATTTCTAACCTCATGTTCTGCCCTTCCCTCCTTCCTTTATTCCCCTGCATCTACACTGACCTTTGTGTTGTTCCTTAAATACAACAATCAAATCCTCTTGCCTTATGCTCTGTACTTGCTCTTCACATGGCACAGAATCATCTTCCCCAGAGATTTCTCATGATTTGTGCCCTGGTCTCCAGTCAGATGTAATCTCATCAGAGATGGCTTTCCTGATTCCACATGCACATGCACCATCGTCACTCTCTGTTGCCTGGCCTTGCTTTTGTTTCTTCCTCCTAGCACTAACCACTATCTGACATATCCATTTGTTCATGCAATTTGTGGTTCATATCTCACCCCTAGTACGCAAGCTACACAAGAGCAGTGATTTTGTTTTATTCACTGTTGTAGCCTCACCATGCAAAGGAAGGAATAGCACATAAAGTACTCAATAAATATCTTATTAAATGAATAAAATTATGATCCAAATTACAGATTTCCCACCCATATAGAATCATACCCAAATATGAGATATAATAATGACTTATAATAGAGCAATATTTATTTCTATGGTTTGGAGCCATTTTAATTACTTAACAATTACACGCATTCTATTTATCTGAATTACAAAACAATTCTACATTTTAATTGCTTACTTTTAAAGTATTTTATTTGAAATTTTAAAATTATTTAAAATTAGTGAAACAACTGCTATCAAGTGAATAGTCCAGTTTATAGATTAATTTAACTTAACTTTGTCAATTAAAATGTTTACTTAAAATATGTATCTATTTGAGCTAATTTCTGTGGCTCCATAAATTTGGCTGAAACAGTACAGTTTATTAACAAGCCATCAAGATTGTAAAATGGTAAAAATATTACGCAGTAATTTTTTTAATGAAAGATCTGAGGAAAAGAAATCCCATTTATATGCTGAGGGTGAATATTCATAAATTGTTAAAATATCCAATTAAAAATTTTTTTAAAAGAGCCAGCACCAAATTTATTACCAGATTAAAGTTTTTCTCTGACTTGCTTATTGTTCTTAAATTTTTCATGTCAAGTTGTATTCGGTTTATAAAGGGAAATTTTAATCAAAATATGGGCATATCATTAAATAACAATTTATTTTTAACAAAGACCATAAACATAGGAGACAAAATGTGTGGAACTGAATAGCTGCATTCTATCCAGCCCAAAATCCTGCCTTTAACCTACTATGCATGGATAATTCATTAGTAAATACTGCCTGCAACGCAAGATGTTAGCCTCACAGGTAAACATTTACCTTCTTTATATATATTCTGTATTACTTAGAATGTATCCAAGTTCTCCTTCCAGCAGATACTATTTTCAATTTGTATCAGTTAATCAGAAAAAATTCTGTTTGCTCTATTTTGCTGAAAGGTGATCTTAGTGATTTTTAGATAGGAGATTTGTGGACATGAGGCAATAAAATGTATTCTTCAGTACACTGGAGGAAGAGGTGTACGCATCAAGCTGTATGCATACAGATGGAGTACACGAAAGATGTGGTGGCAAAGCTACATACACTAACAAGAGCATCTGGAGAAGCCAGAGAATTTTAGTGATTACTCTGACAGTTGCATCTGATCTTGTGCAGACATTATTCTGGTAAGAGTCCAAAATCTATGGCTGTCAAAGGATGAATAGCCCCATTTTTGGTAAACCACATCTGTGCCCAACTGTACTTTATTACTACCTGTACTTTAACGATTTCACATTACATTGCATTAATTCATAAGGCAGCACTAGCTATTAAACTGTGAGGTACTAAGTAAGCTCAAGAGCAAGGAAAATCTCTTGCCAGAGTTCTAGCACCTTGAACTTAGGAACTTAGCATTTTAAAAGTGCTCACTAAAAGCTTATGGAGTATATGAGTGCATGAGTGAGTAAATAAAGAAATGAAATAATTTAGGGGCGCCTTGGTGGCTCAGTTGTTAAGCGTCTGCCTTCAGCTCAGGTCATGATCCCAGGGTCCTGGGATCGAGCCCCGCATCGGGCTCCCTGCTCAGCGGGAAGCCTGCTTCTCCCTCTCCCACCCCCTCTGCTTGTGTTCCCTCTCTCACTGTGACTCTCTCTGTCAAATAAATAAAAATCTTTTAAAAAAATGAAATAAATAAATAAAATAAAATAAAAAGAAATAATTTAATGATGACCTCACATGTCTTCTCAACATGGACCTCCTGGCAGATCCCTTAGGCATAGAAAGTGTCTCTTTTGGGTACCACATTCTAAGGTGAAGCTGATCTCTCAATTATTAGCTGCTGAAAGTAGCAATGACTCTTTTGCAGAAAAGAATTCTCCCCATTATAGACTGGCAGTAATCCCTTCATGAAAGATTCCATTATAGGCTCACTTTTAGGGATTATGTAAAAATTCTCTTTTCTTTTCTTTTCTTTTTTTTTTTTTTTGAGATGAAAAGTAATGTTTATTAATTGTCTAGTGACTTTTCTTCCTATTGGGTCTCATCTCTTCTTTGAAAGGAGTCTAAATAAAAATCATTGCATCTGCTTTTTTTTTTCCCCTTCTTCTTCTACAAATGCATCCATGGTGTCATATATTTGCAGCTGCCTTCTTGAATTACGGGTAATTGTGTATGTGGGTTCTCATTTACAACAACGAACACAGTCTTTGAAGAAAAAAGGGAAATTTATGCATGGGTTCTTCTTATATGCAGAGCCATGATTTTATTTACCTAGGATTTAGCAAACTACTTAAAGACATTTAGCAGTTTGTTCATCTGCCCCAATATATTCTCCAAGTATCATAGTCTCAATGACAGGTTATGCTAATTACATAAAATTCTGAATAGATTTCATGTTCATGCTAATATAATCAAAACATGTATTTAAAAACAACTTTTTTGATACATATAGTAAAAACTATAATTTTTACATGGTGTTTTAAAATTTTGCTCTGTTTAATAGTTCCAAGAAATATATTAAGGCTGCCATGTTGAACCAACTGGTAGGATGGAAAAATAGGAAACTTTCCCCTACCAAAGAACTTAGTTGTTTTCTGCTTATATACTGGGTTCCTATATAATAATACATTTTAGGAAGGATTTCCTTGTTAAAGAATTCAGAAGGGACGCCTGGGTGGCTCAGTCGGTTAAGCGTCTGCCTTCAGCTCAGGTCATGATCCCAGGGTCCTGGGATCGAGTCCCACATCGGGCTCCCTGCTCCGCGGGGAGCCTGCTTCTCCCTCTGCCTCTGCCTCTCTCTCTCTATCTCTCATGAATAAATAAATAAAATCTTAAAAAAAAAAAAAAAAAAAAGAATTCAGAAAATTGCTACCTAAAGTTTTACATTTCAGAGTATACTCATATACAGATTCTGTTTTAATTTTTCCATAACTCATTGTCAAACTCTTGGCACCTTATCTATGTCATGACTGCTCCATGATTGCATCTTATTAAATTCTTACTACTAAATAAAGAATAACTATTATTCCTTTCCCACATGGAAGGAAGAAAATGGAAAGAAATTAACCTGTGAAGATAATGATAGGTATTCAAGTTGTATTACACAACATAAATTGATCTGACCAGAAGGAGGAGATTTTATTCCTCACTGTAGGAGTAATAAAAATAATTAGTAAATTCTCTTCTGTTTTTTTAAATGGGAATCTACCACTTAGGATTAATTTCACCTAAAAATAATGCAAATACAAAGTTAAATGGGCTAAACCAAAATATTTTTCTACCTCATATAAAAATCTAGAAGAAGGCAGTCCAGGGCTGGTATGATAGTATGATTTCTTTTTCTTTCTTTCTTTTTTTTTAAAGATTTTATTTATTTATTTGAGAGAGAGAATGAGAGAGAGCACATGAGAGGGGGGAGGGTCAGAGGGAGAAGCAGACTCCCTGCCGAGCAGGGAGCCTGATGCGGGACTCGATGCAGGACTCGATCCAGGGACTCCAGGATCATGACCTGAGCCGAAGGCAGTCGCTTAACCAACTGAGCCACCCAGGCGCCCCGATACTATGATTTCTTAAAGTCTCCAAGAATCCAGGCATGCTTCAGTATTCAATTGCCATTGCCAAAGTTTTATTGCTGTTATTATTATAAAGACATTAGTTTTTTAGAGCAGTTGGGGGAAATCGGAGGGGGAGATGAACCATGAGAGACGATGGACTCTGAGAAACAAACTGAGGGTTCTAGAGGGGAGGGGGCTGGGGGGATGGGTTAGCCTGGTGATGGGTATTAAAGAGGGCACGTACTGCATGGAGCACTGGGTGTTATATGCAAACAATGAATCATGGAACACTACATCAAAAACTAATGATGTAATGTATGGTGATTAACATAACATAATAAAATAAAATTTAAAAAAAAGAACAGATTATCTGGATCTAATATTTTTGGTTTGTATTTTTTTCTCTAGAACACAGAGTGCCTATTCAATATGTAGATTCAGTCTTCTTTAGTTCTGGGCATTTAAAATTATAATAATTAACATTTGTTGAGTATTTACTATGTACTTTATGCATTTATCCAACAAATATTATTAGAGATCTATTGTGTGCCTAGTGCCCCTCACTACTGGGAATAGAGGGGCAAAAAAAAATTCAGACAAAATTTCCAACCTCGCTGAACTTGCATTCTAGTCAGGGAGGATAAAAAAGAAACAGCACAACGGAGCCCGATATGGAGCTCGATCCCACAACCCTGGGATCATGACCTGAGCTGAAATCAAGAGTTGGACACTTAACTGGCTGAGCATGCAGGTGCCTCTCCCCTCAATTTTGCTGAGAATCTAAAAATGTTCATTTCTAAGCATTCTAATTGGTACTAGCTAGTGTATACTGTTTGTACAAGTTGATTATCTATATGCTAATATTTAAAAATTGCATTAATTACTATATGCATTACTCTTTCTATGTGTATTTCTATGTTACTATGTGTATTTCTCTTTCATTTAAAAAATATGGGTGGCTCTTCAGTATGGCTGTCCTTGGTCAGTGGTATCTTTGCATAAGCTGTTATGCCTACTAATAATCCCTAACCTATTGGAGAGACACCACTAACAGCCACTAAAAAAGGTAAAAAGTCAAAGATAGAGAAGTCCAAGCAAATAATTGAAAACAATTTCAGTTCCAGGAAATCCTAAATATATTATGTGAGGTTATCATTTCTCAGAGGCTATTTCAAGGATTTACAGTGTATGGGATATGCTTCATACAACATCAAATAAATCCAGCTCCATTTAGATTTGGTATCAGTATAAAAATAAGTTATTAATGATGTTAAACAAACTGTGTCAAAGTAGGGATATTCTTTGTGAAATATGCAAAACCTACCATATTCCATTGACCGTCATTAATAACTTTGCCTCCAGTTGTGATTTTGGTTGTAAATTCATTCTTAAACTGAATTTCAATCCTTCCATCACGAAGTGCAATCAGGAACCAAGCTGAGCGGTCAAGAGATTCTGCATACAGGATAACACCTTCTGAATCATATGTCCGGAAATCAAATTCGGCTGAAAATCTAAATAAAGGACAAAGAGAAAGCCTTAATAGAGAAAAATGGAAAGCCCAATAATTATTCTTTTTCTCTTACGCTAGCAAACAGCAGTATGTTGAAAGAGCCAACTATTTCTTTCTTTACTGGAATTAAAGCGTAGGGCAGAATTAGACTGTTCATGTGTTATCTCTGGTTCCATGGGTGTTTAAAATCAAGTTATTATATTTTCTTGCTTATTCTTGGAGTCTTTTCCCCCTGTGAACAGATGCTTTGGTAATTTTTCATATTTTTTGGCATTTGTTTTGAAGGCCCTCTTTTAAATGCTGGAATTCATACACATGTACAAATATTAGATATATTCTATTTCTCCTGGAGCTTTTTATACACTATATAATCTAACATTTTGACATTAAGATTCCTATTTTTTTTTTTTGCAGTGTCCATAAGTGATTAGTAAAAGATGTTACAATTTCATGATTGGTTTATACATCAAAAGGCCCATTTTCCCTGTAATTTCATATATGTCAGGAAGGAATCACTTACAGAGATATAGACAGCATATGGATGACTGCAAGTATAATTAAGCCTTCATGTGTGGTAAGAAACGTAAAGTAAAAAACTTTAAAATATATCTGTTAGCTTGATTTCAAAAGCTCTCCAGAGCTCTAATTGTATAAATCACTAAAGCACATGAAAGGACAGCTTGAAAGCTGTAGTCTAGCCATGTGCTTGGGGGTATCTGAGCTCTGGCAATGACTGTTGCTATTAAGACCTAGATACATGTGTAGCTGTTACAGGGGAAGAAATATCTTAGAAATGCTGGATTAAAAAATAACATGTATTGATTAGTGCCCTAATGACACTGTAATGAGAATCACCATTAACATTTCCAAGAAACCAGAAAACCAAATGATTGAAAAAAGACAAACATGGAATAGAAAAAATAGTTGTATAACTATTAGTCACTTGAGTTAAGCTAAAATAAAGGTAATTTGAGCTAAAAAGTCAGGACTTCAGATAATTGCCAAGTAAGGCAAGAAAGAATCCCACAGCCTTACCTCCTAGTAATAGTAATAGGGGCACCATATACAACTTCTAACTTCAAATGGAACAAAGAAAGGCTGATAAAATAAATTTTTTAATCTTTAGAATTCCAAAGAAATATTTAAAAGTGGTCATGTGGGGTAAAGTATGTTGGACAGATAACAATGTAGTAGTAATTGACTGAATTAAGATTATTCTATTTTTTTTATTTTTCATTTTTTGCTTAGGATAAGGACCTCTATTCTCTTTCATAACCACCACATTTTGCTGATGTCAAACATGTATTATCTTGTCAAAACCCAAATCTGTGTATGCTCAGGATCTTCCAGAAGTTGATCCTATTATGGAGGTAATTTTCTTCTCTTTGCAAAATCATGCTAACCCAGTAATACAGAGTTGTGTTCTGCGTCTTTCCGTCTGGAATATTTCAGCATACATTGGGGAACAATTCATTCTTTCTCTGAAGTTTTGTAGAATGAAAAAGATGAGTGAATTTGTTAACTTTAGGATAGGATAAATGTTTGATCATTGGAAACAGAGCTGAAAGAATTGGCAAAAAGGAGGAGAAAAAAGCAACAAAGCACTGGGTGTTCTTTGTGTTGCTTACTTACCAAGTGGCAGTTTCTAAAAAAATTCATCAAGCTGTACATTTAAGATATGTGTATATTTCTGTATATGTATATATGCTATACTTCAATAAAAAGTTTAAACTAAATAAATAAGGAACAAATAAATAAATACTGAAAAAAATAATTATTTGATCCAATGTTAGAGCCCAAACTGTTGTGAGTTGTCAGAACTGAATCGCCCTGAACATGCCTAAGTGTGTAATAATTAACACTTTTCTCTCTCATTCTCATTATTCTCTTAGCAAAGGAAATGTTGTCTCCAGTCTATGTCACTAGATAATAATATTTGCTCTGAGATGTTAAAAGGGAAAACCAGGTCTTGGTGGATAAGGGTATTGAAGGAGCACAATTATATCAGTGAATTTTAAAATACAGTTCAATGTTCCTTAATGATGCGATTTCTATGAATTTAATTGAATTATTTAATGAATAATCATTCATATATCTAATGAATTAAATTGTATGTATGCATGCTTATCTAATTAAAATATTTTAAAATATGGACTCTATAATCAGTCACAAATACGTTTCCTTTCCATTATTCAACAAAATTCCAATTTCTTTTTTCTAGTTCCAACCATGTATGACTCTGAGAAAATATGGTAATTAAAGTAGAATCATGACTCCAGAATACAACTATTCTTTCCATAGAGGCAACCTAACTGTAGGAATAACAGAAAAGATACTCAGTCAACTAAAATCATGATGTGTTTTTTTAAAATACCACCTAAGCAATCTTACGAATTTTCCTTAATAATTATGAATATAACTATATTCTAAAAGCAATACTTTGAGTATTTTCTCATTACTTAGTTTTTATAACACGTATGAAGAAGAATGAAAATTTCACAATTATATTAAATCTACTTTCCCAACTTCTTAGTAAATAAATATTCACTAGAAAAGGAAGAAGGATAAAGGTAAAATGATCATTGGGGAAGGTCAGCCTAGAATGACCTTTAAATGATGTTAGCATGACAATTACATGTGTGAAGGGGTAAATCAACTTTAGTGTTCCCCAAGTCATCTGATTGATAATATCCCTAAATTATCTAATTGGAAATGCAATTTTACACATTTCAAACCTTTTCGGTCACTTATCTTCTGTCCTTACCTGCTTACCTCTAGAGATTATCACGGACATTGGTACCTCACCTGGTGATTTCCGGCAAACGAAATTTTAAATATAAAGCCACGCCTACAAATTGCTCTGCCAAGTAAAGTAATTCATAATTTTTGTCAAGGTTCAAGGGAAGGCACACTGGAACAGCCTGGAGAAAAGGAAAGAAAGCAAAGAAACAAAATGCATAGGTTATTACTTGCTGTTTGTGTCAGGTTAGGCATTCCTTTCTCTGATTCCTAATGGTCTTGTCAAATGTATCCTCTGTGATACGTTAATTAAATTAAGAACACCCTTGGTAATAAAGCAGCATCCTTTTCTTCCTTATATAGTCCATCAGTATAACATCCCAGAACACGTGTTTTAAAAAGTCTTGCTCATTGTGTGTGGCTTATATTTTTGTCCTTACTATTTCCTTTGCAAATCTCAGCCCAAAACACAACCGTTTTCTTCCAGTAACAACACATATCTCCTTAATTAACTGCAGCTCTGATGCCTTCTAAGAATTACATTGGGGAAAAAAAAATTTGGAGTCAGAAATCATGGAAGAATTAGTATACCAGTAAGTAGCACCTCAGACATTCACTCATTCATTTATTAAGAAAATTTTTCTGAGCAAAAATGTATAATCTAGATAATGAAGGTGAGGTAAGGCAGCTGAAGGGACTCTATTTTAGAAAGTCTCCATTTCTGCTGTTTTCTTGCTCAGCCCTATTTACTCATGTTCTGTATTTCACCTCGCATCTGTGTAAAAACCAAAGAAGCTATGTTCCCACTCCAAGGGGGAAACAAGAAAGTTAATCCTTCTCTGAGTTCTGTCCTAGGCCCCAAACATCTGATAACATCTAAGAAGACCCAGATCCCAAAAATATTCTAGGACATTAGCTTCAAACAAACCTCAGCTGACATTGGCATCAACAGCACCCACCTTCAATGATTTATTAAAATAACACCTATTGCTCACCTATCAATCACTTGCCTTTGATGGGACCCTACCCTGGATTCCTGGAGGAACACACACCCTGGACCCCTTTCCAAAGAAACCCCTAGCCCTAGATAATAAAGAGACTCATCCTCTTTTCCTTTCTGAGTCCCCCAGACACTCTGTCTGCTATACTCTGTCATTCACACTATTCAATAAACTCCACTTTCACTTTCCCTGGCTCACATTTGATTTCTATCCTGTGGGAAGCCAAGGAACCCCCTGGCTGGTCCTGTGGGAACTCCCCTACCCCATCTCCCCAGGTTCTCAGACTCAGCCTGCCTGCATCAAAGGAGATGCTGGAAATTCTAGATGGGATAAATATAAATTAAGATACCATGTTAGTCTCCAAGCAATTTACAGAAAAAGTGATTCAGAGTCATTAAATTTAATATCAGGTTTTTTTTTTTTTCTAAGAGTAAAAGCAAACATTAAAACAGAAAGCTTTTTAGGGATAAGTTCTTGGGCATACATATAGGGATATTCAGGGGGGGGATCTGTGTACATGGCACTGTATTAAATCAAGGTCCAGAAACAACATCTCATTTCCTCTTAGAATTTCAATAAATCTATTCCAAGGTAGATGGTGATGTGTAACTACTACAAATACTAAAATAATAAAAGATTAAATTACAAAATAGACATTCACACAGCATGGCATTCAATTAAGTACAGTTGGAGTTACTGCATATGCCAAACATCTCACCTTACCTTCCTTTACCAAGTAGGTGGCATTTATTGAATGTTACATTTTTGGACAGACACAGTTTTGTCCTAGTAACAGATACAGAGGTATGTGAACACACATGATTAAATCACCATTTAGGTGGGTTTTGTTTTGTTTTGTGTTTTTACTGTCTGCCTCATAATCCTGTGAAAAAGAATGCAAGAGTTGGACTAAGAATCACTAACACATGATCCTTATATACAGGAAAAAAAGCTTCAGATGTTGACCTATTTATTTCAGTGAAGGAGAAACTACCCCTAACATTCAATTGTTGGGTCAATTATGAATTAAATCCAAGTAACTAAAAGCAAGTTTGAGAGATACAGATTAACAAAATTGACCTCTCTGAATTTTGATATACTTTTAAACCCCACTAAATTCTAATCTGACAGTTATTTCCACCTGAGATTTTATGAGCACTCTTTCAAGTACCGACATGCCAAAGTGCAATCAAACTTGTCAGAGTGGGATAAGGAAAAATACACAGAGGAAAATGTTTCTGCTCAGGTTTCTAGGTAAGATTTTTTTTCTCACAAAGAGAAGTATAAACCTCACCTTTTTTTAAAATTTTTAAATAAACATACACATTGTACTTTGTAAATGTACAGCCCATACAGATGAGCACTTTCTGAACTATGACCCTGCAGTCGGGTTTTTTAAACCTAGTCACTAATTATCCCCGATATTTATACCTTACATGACCAAAATTAGTAATTGGATTGTGACTCACAGCCTGCTAGACCTATAGCAATTATTATAGAACATCTGTATTTTCCTGGGGCACCTGGGTGGCTCAGTCAATTAAGCGTCCGACTCTTGATTTTGGCTCAGGTCGTGACCTCAGGGTCGTGAGACGGAGGCCCTCGTGGGGTTCCCTGCTCATTAGGGAGTCGGCTTGAGATTCTTTCTTTCCCTCTCTCTCTGTCCCTCCCGTGCTCACTCACTCTCGCTCTCTCTCAAAATAAATAAATAGGTCTTTTAAAAAAATGCATCTTTTCTTAAAAAAAGAACATCTGTATTGTCCTGACTTACCCAGCTATGTGGAAATAAGTACACCAGTCTCTCATTTTAGAAAAGAGATGGTAAGTTTAGCATTGCAAAATGTTACCTCACAGCTCTTGTGATCTTGGGCAAGTTTGAATCCTTTTTTCCCATCACAATAACAAGAGTAACCTCCAGGGTAATTGACACAAAGTTGAGCACACATGTTCTCAGAGCATTCGTCCACATCTGGGGTAAAAGAGAACATAGATCTTAATATCTTCTAAATGTTCAATCCAATAGGAGTATTCTGATTTTAGTATAAGATAATCAATGATAATAAGGGCGCCTGGGTAGCTCAGTCGGTTGAGCATCTGATTCTTTATCTCAGCTCAGATAATGATCTCGGGGTCTTGAGATCGAGCCCCGCATCAGGCACCATGCTTAGGGCTGAGTTTGCTGAGATTTTTCTCCCTCTCCTTCTGTCCCTTACCCTTCTTGTGTTCACTCACTCTCTCTCCCAAATTAAATAAATAAATAAATAATCAGTGATACTAGATTCTTAGCAAAAGAATCTCTGTGACATGAAATCACATTTCAACACTTGGCATGGGAATTTAAATGGGTTACAAGTGTAATTTCTATTTACACAAGTGAAACAACAAATTTAATATATAACTTTCAGTAATAAATAATAAAAATATAACAACTATACTAATTTTCCAATTTTTGAATTTGAAGGAAAAAAGACTGAGAGTCTCAAGGCAACTGTCATTTCTAACTAAATGAATTCCATTGAGATTGCCTTCCAATTGTTTGCTTTGACAAAAGAAAGGGAAGGGTAAGGAAGGGAGAGGAGAGGAGGGGAGAGGAGGAGGAGACAGGGAAGAGAAGGGAAGGGGAAAAAAAATCCCTTTTAACTGAAGGTTAATATAATCAGGTATTACATAATATCAAGAACATCTGACATTCTATAATGCAGTGGTTGATAGTGACAAATTAAAGGATGTATCTTTATTTCTTATCATTTAAAAAAGAAAAATAAACCCCACTGTGCTATTACGTCTCATATTGTGAAATCTATATAGCCCCATATTTTGAGAAAATCATCCTCGAAAAGTTGTAAAAACATGCTTCAGCTAAAGTCTACTTCAGAGCTACATGAGATCCTTGATATTTTCAATGCATGCACCCTGTAATCTTTGAAGATTCACAAGTACATAAATGCAAATATTAGTAGCATATAAATTCCCCCATAAAATGTCTCATAATACAACTGCAAAATTAGTGATCTCTTAGCATTAAAATTAAATTGCAGATAATTAAAGTAATATGAATACTGTACCTATGTGTCATATATACATCTTTTTTAAAAAAATCTGTCATTCATTGTATAAAAGTACAATACACATGATGAAGTTGGCTAATAATAACTCTGAATATGACCATAGTAATTTCTATCTGGAGTTGTGGGAGAACAGAAATGGTGTGTGGAGGGGATATTTTTTGGTGAGTGCATAGGAGGTAAAACATCAAAATATCAACAGAAGCAGATATATTTGAAAAAAACCTATTCTAAAATTACTATTGATTTAGGCAAATTCATAGAGACAGAAATTAGATTAAAGGTTATCTCCCAAAAAGTAGATTCAGAAAGTAGATTAGAGTTTGGGGGAGGGAGGAGGGGAAATTTATTGCTTAATGGTTATAGAGTTCTGGTTGGGATGATGAAAAACTTTTGGAAACAGAGAGCAGCAATGGCTCCATAACCATGTGAAAGTAATTAATGCTACTGAACTGTACCCTTAAAAATGGTTAAAAGGGTACATCCTATATATATATATAGCATGTATATATATATAGCCATAATAGAAAATCACTATTGATTTGATTAGTTTTAGTCATGATATTAAATTTATCTTGAAATGTTTAAAAATTGAAAGGAGGATATGAGATAATTTGCATATATATCTATGATAAAAAAAAAATCTCCCTAATACCTCCATGCTACATGCACACCTGGTAGCACTCTTCTGGCCAAATGAGTCCAAAGGGTTCTCCCAAATCCACAGGCGCCGACAGTACTCATCAATACTTCTCAAATTTCTAGAGCTCAGTTATCATTTAATTATGATGAGATTTTTCTTTTATATGCATTTAATTATAACAGAACTATGTCATTTTCTATTTAAGAATAAATGACATATGGATACAAGCACAGAAAATTATCAAAAACTTGGTATAAAACTGAACGTTTCTTTTTTTTTTTTTTAAAGATTTTATTTATTTGTCAGAGAGAGCACAAGCAGGGGAGCAGCATGCAGAGCAGGCAGAGGGAGAAGCAGGCTCCCTGCTAAGCAAGGAGCCCAATGTGGGACTTGGTCCCAGGACCCTGGGATCATGACCCGAGCCGAAAGCAGACGCTTAACCGACTGAGCCACCCAGGCGTCCCAAAACTGAAGGTTTCTAACCATCCATGTAACACCTATGTGATTTTTAAATTTGTCTTTCTTTGATATATGTATGTTTTTCCTTCCAGGTTGAAATTCTTTTTATCTTTGAATATTATTTAAATGATGTGAAGGTATGTTTATTTTGCTTTTATCATACATGGGAGGTCTCTGATTCATACGTAGCTTAGAGGACAGAGTGCATAACTCTAAACCTAAAGACCATGTGTCTTACATACTTTTACTGTGGAAGGAGGCCAACGACTACCCAACTGGCCAAGCTGTATCATGGAGCTTGCCATCTTAGAAAATCTGATTGTGGATGTCAAACAGAACCAATGCTTCTAATCTCAAATCAAGGTTCAAGCCCACCCTCTCCACCATTAACATGATACCACCACAACTCTACCTCCACAAGACTTTAATATGGGATTGTATCTGTAGCCTTCAGCACATTCGCATTCAAAGTCTCCTGGGATGTTCTTGCACACAGCTGTGCCACAAATGTCTGGCATCACAGAGCATTCATCCACATCTATAAATGAAACCAATAAATTAAAAAAAAAAATTTCCCATACCAGAGGATACTAGCAAAGAATGCCTGATTTGTGTTTCCTGGATCTAGTTTAATATATGTAATGAGACAACAGAGTGGCCTGGGAATAACAAAATTTTAAATCTATCATCAGGTTTTAGTTTGCTAAACATGATTTCTCCATACAAACATATAGGGAATGTGATGTTTGCTATGTTCTTCATAGTTATGTAAAAGGAAAGGGCTTTTAGTTATTTTCTTATCTGCCAAGTTGTATTACACGAATAAATGGGAGAAAAGATTCACCATATTCTTAATATATATCTTAAATACATGTTTTTGAAATATGTTCTTAAGGTAGATTCACTCTGCATTATCACAAATATAAAAAATAAAAATGAGGTGGCTCATCAGCCATGTCTTCCTTTGGAAATGGACAGTAGCTCAATCAGCATACTATTACTGTTGGCTAAAGTATTCAAGAGTGATTCAAATTTAAAAAGGAATTGAGTAAGGTCTCTAGGTATTTATAAAATTCCAATACAAATTTTAGTGCTAAATTAATATCCAGAAATTTCAGATGCATTTATTATATTACATGGTAGAGTAGGAAACAAAATACTGATTGCAACTAGTCACTAGATAAAAGCATCTGTGAGAAAAACAAAACAAGTGACAGAAATAGTTCAATGGAGATGTAATTATTAGTGAACTTTTCTCATCTGTACCCTCTGGAGACAGACAAGTTCAGAATGGAAAATATATTTTGTACTCTATAAAATTGAGAGTTTAATTTTTCCACAAACTAATAACCAAAATTTCAGACATTACTCTATTTTAAAAAGCATGAACAGAAATAACTGAATCAATTCCTATATTAGGGAATCCTCCTGTATCATGACTGTATCAATGTCAATATCGTGGGTGTGATATTGTATGACAGTTTTGTAAAATGTTACTATTGGGGGAAACTCCACAAAGAGTACATGCGATCTCTTTCTATAATTTCTTACAACGGCATGTGAATCTCTAATTACATCAAATAAAATATTCATTTTTTTAAAAAGAGCTATAAAAGCTATATTTTAAAAGAAAGTGAAAACATATGGCTAAAATTATTTGGTTTGAGGCATATTGCAGAGCACTATTTAAATCATATGAGTTCAGGTTATAGTACATTGATTTTATTACTCTACACTGACATCTAATGTCTGATGAAAAGTTTTATTCTTGCATTGTAGAATAAATTACTGTAGACAGTTACTGGCAACTTGATCTCAAGCATATCCACATCTTGGCAAAGGCCCTATTGTAATAGTTGTATACATATTCTTCTATCACCTAGTTCATGGATAAAGTCTGTGTAAGTTAAGTATACAAGAAAATATTTTGTGGTCATCAGGGACATTCTTATGTGTAAGAGGACTTTTTGTAATAATTTATATACATGTATATTAACTCAATGGATAAGAATTAAATACCTTTTAACTAAAAATATAAGTCACAACTTCTTTAGAAGAATAGACCACTCAAATATTTAAATGCAGAAGTATGAATGGATATTACTTGCTTATAGAATGCATATGGTATCCTGCATTATGTTGGTTTTCTATAGTATTCTAACAGTATTGGTATTCTCAATTTCTAACCTCAAACAGACCTTGAAGTAGGCAGACAAGAAAGATGTATGGTCACAAATTGGATAATGGTTTAGGAGAAATTGTTAGTTAATGCAGTTCACTTCAGAGTCATTTAACTGAACTTTAAATAATATTATAGTAAATTATACTATACTAAACACTATAGCACAGTGAGGGACAGAACATCCCTTGAATATGAATTCAATTTGGGGATTTCCCAAAGCAGATATGGATAGAGTTGAACAAGGACACTTTATGTTTTAACTTACTATATTTTTGCACCTCATAGCAAAAAGGAGAGGGACAAGTAAGGTGGGCGGGAGGGAGGAAGGAAGGAAGGAAGGAAGGAAAGGAGGGAGAGAGGGAGGGAGGAAAGGAAGAAAGGGAAAATTATTTCCATTTTCTAAAGGCAAAACTTAACTCCAGGCTGGAAAATTTCATTTTTAGTCATCCACATGTAGCACAAATATTTGAAGATTTAATTACGGCAGTTAAAACAGTCAAATAGGAAGGAAATAGGCAGAGGGGAAAAAAAGTCAAAATTGGAGGGAAACATAAGGACAAAGAAAAACAAAGGAAATACACTAGTAAAATGACTTATTGAAAAGCTAAACTTTAAAAAAAAAAAGAAAAGCTAAACTGACACAGATTATTTAAGTCTGAAGAGAAAAATAGTTATGACCAATGATATATATGAGAAATGTATAAAGAGAAAGTATATGTATAAAGAGAAAGAAAACTAATTCTTCATCTTTCCCAAAACCACAACAGGAGATAAGGTGCAAGAAGAAAGGTTTATATTGGATATTTGACAGGTATATCTAAAAGGAAATATGAAATATAGTGGAAGAGGTTATTAAGGATTATGAGGGATTACTTTGTATAGCTGTTTATCTTATGGAATAAAGGAAATAATATTATAGTGGCTGAAAAAAATAAAAATAATGATTTTGCAAAGTCTCTAGTAAGCAAGGACTTGCACTGAAACTTCACTTTATCACCTTTTAATGAAACTCTTTATTCAAACGTGTACATGCACACACAACCACACACAGACAGTAAGAAAATAGTAAAATACTCAATAAATAATAAAATACAATAAGAAAACAATGAAAAATTCCATAAATAACAAAATAATCTATAAACATTAAACTAAAAGGCAGTCCCTTAGTATCACAAGGCTTCAAGGTGGGTAATAATGTATATTTATTACAAGCACTTATAACCAGAGAGTCCAAAGAATTTCCTGGGGAAATTCCTCTAACCGAACTTTGCTCTCACACAGTAAATGCCTTCTTGCTCTTACCTTTGCAGTCCTTTTTATTTAAAAGCATAAAAAAACCACTTTTACAGGAACAGTGGTAACTTCCAGGTGTATTATCACATATCTGGCTGCAACCTCCATTTACATTTGAGGGATCTTTGCATTCATTTATATCTAAGAAGGGAAAAATAAATTATTTTTAAAGCAATAAGCCTTTGGAGAACTTTCCAGGAGGCCAATCCAGATGAGTCAGGTGGGTTTAGTAGACATACCATATTCACACTTGTCTCCTTGCCAACCTGATTTACAAATGCAAGTGAATCTAGCTTGACCATCTCTGCAGCTCTTATATCCATCTTCATTGCATGGCAGAGGACTACATTGGTCTGGAATGGCTGAAGGAGATAGACAGTTATTTAATTTTTACCACATGCCATGGTAAAAAAAAGAGTTATATACCCTTTAATAGAAATCCTGTGCATGGAGCCTGTAATCAATGAAAAAAATTACAACTCCTTCCTTCAAATAATACTTTTTCATAGAAAAGTGAGTCCATTGTTTTTTCCTCTATGATCATTAGCCTTGTTTCCCAAACTCCACATATGAGTGAAACCACATGGTATCTGTCCTTCTCTGACTGACCTACCTTGCTCAGCATAATACTCTCTAGCTCTAGCTACATTGCCACAAATGGCAGGACACCACCCAGGTGTCCCGGATATGAAAATAATTTGATAATTTGCTGATTAGCTTGTCTTCTAGAATTTTAACTAATACCTAATTTTATTAGCACTTTTCAAAAAACTTGATTTTATGAGGACATTTGTTGAAAATCTGGTAATTAGGGTTTGGTTAGGTTTAAAACTTTTTTTTTTTTTTAACATGTAACAAAAACTTCCTTAGGCTACTTTAAGCAAAAGGGACTGTGTTAGAAGGAACTTGCAGAGTTAACTAGGAAGGCTTGAGAAACAGGTGGAAATGTGCAGGAACCAAGGGACCATTGCTGTGTCTAATGAGGGGAGAGAAACCATAAATACACAAATGGGCATATCATTAAAGATGGTGATAAAGTGCTGTAACATTTTATGAACAAAATGGCCTTCCCCTAGGAATCACCAGTACTCTGCTATCTATTGCCCAGTGTCTGGAAACCATTGTTTTATGTATTTTGAGCAGAGTTGTATTTATTTAAGGCAGGAAGATAAATCTAGTTGGTGTTACTTCATCTTAGCCCAAATTGGAAGTCCCAAATTCTTTTTTGTATTGATACTGAGTAGTTTTATTTGTTCTGCCTACCACATTTGAGTTGTTTTAAGGATCGAATAAGGCAATTTATATGAAAATAGCAAATTACAGTTGTAAATATATACTGTATATATTGTATAGTTGTATATATTTGCAAATATAAAAGTAGTTCCCTTTTGCAAAATAATTACAAAGATTTGTCTAATGGACTCACTTTTTTTTCAAAAAATTTTTATTTAAATTCCAATTAGCCAACATACAGTGCAATATGAGTTTCAGTTGCACGGTCTAGTGACTCAACACCTACATACAACACCTGCTGCTCATCACAGCAAGTGCACCCCCCAATTTCCATCACCCATTAACCCGTCCCCTCACCCACCTCCCCTCTGCCAACCCTCAGCCCATTCTCCATAGTTAAGAGTTGGCCTGGGACCCCTGGGGGGCTCAGTTGGTTCAGTGTCTGCCCTGGGCTCCAGTCATGATCCCAGGGTCCTGGGATCGAGCTCCACATCAGGCTTCTTGCTCAGAGGGAAGCCTGCTTCTCCCTCTGCCTGCCGCTCCCCCCTGCTTGTGTGCACTCGCTCTCTCTATCTCTCTGACAAATAAATAAGTAAAATCTTTAAAAAATTATTTTCATATCCTCTGGTAAATTAAAAAATAAAGTATGGATTAAATATACATGTTCAGGCAAACTGTTTTACTTGCCTAATTACAACCAACTGAAAATTAGAAAAAATTCAGATAAATGAATATTTAGATAATGCCAATGCCACAGGTAAAACATTCACTAGATGAACCTCCCAATTTACACATTGCCATTTCACCTTTTTGTCTTTGACTCTCAGCTGGGAAATTGGGAAATTAGAGACAAATAATCTACCAGAGTTATCAGTAGGCCCTATATGAACTTCAGAGGGAGAAGGCTAATTCGATATTCTAACATTTTTCACATTTATATGATTGATGACAAAAATTAGAAGAATAAACATGGCTCCACTTTGACCTATTAATCAACTTATACATGGTTATGCAACAACATCTAAAATAAAGCTGTGGGCGGGCGCCTGGGTGGCTCAGTTGGTTAAGCAACTGCCTTTGGCTCAGGTCATGATCCTGGAGTCCCTGGATCGAGTCCCGCATCGGGCTCCCTGCTCGGCAGGGAGTCTGCTTCTCCCTCTGACCCTAACCCCTCTCATGTGCTCTCTCTCATTCTCTGTCTCTCAAATAAATAAATAAAATCTTCAAAGACAAATAATAAAATAAAGCAGTGGGGAATAAAATTCTGAAGTCAAGGACCTAAAGCTTAGTAAACAAGGAACACTGTTCAACTTAAACATTAGGTGGAATATTTATTTTGAGTAAAAGAGCAGCATTTACATTTGAAAAAAAAAGCTTTCAAATGATTTGAGAATATCTCCTTGCTAGGCACACAACTCTTATAGGACTCATTTGTTGATTTTAAACATTAGTTATGTTTACATAGTGTATTTTATTTACTCGCAGGTTTTTACTTTGTTTGGTTTTGTTTTTTTCAATGGATGATAGAGATGTTTACCAGTGACACAGCTCCTGAGATCAGGGTGAGCATCAGTGGACTGACGTGCAGCAGTGAACAATCCAGCTCGGAAAGAGCCAAGACAACCTGTAATTACAAACAAATGTAATCTTTTTAGAGTAGATACACTTACTTCATCCGAAATCATGGTGGAGGTAGAAATTATCGAAAGTGATAGAATATTTATCTTCCTGTGGAGTGACAGGATTAGGCATTCAAAACATCATCCCTAAATATTTCCATCCACATTTTTGAAAAATTAAAAATTCTACACGCAAGATTACAATAAATACAGAATCATGAAAAACAGGTTTGTGGAAGCTTCTTTTGGAGAAGAACCTTAAAGAAGTGAAAAAGATCTTAGATTAACAGAAAAATTTATTGGCAAATAAATCTATGCTCTTAACTCTGCAGCAGAGACCTAGAGTTACCCTCAAATCTGTAGACCAGAGTCTAATTTAAAAGTGTCTATAATTAAGTCAATAGATTAAGTTAGTGTTTCTGGCTGCTGCAGGCAACTTCTAATTCTCCCAGTGTTGCAGAGAGACTAATATAATAATATTTGTATAATGCCTCAATATTACAAAGTAGGTTTACTTCATTCATTTTATTCCTCACTATAACTCTGTGAAATTAGATACAGCAATCTGGCAGCAAAAACAGCTGAAATAACAGATACTTATATACTTTAACTAGGAGACATTCAGTGTCAATAACATTTCTTAATAGTCTCTGAAGACAACATTATTGATAGATAGATAGATGCAGATATAGATACATCACTTCACTGTACAGCTAATCACAACTTACTAAAGAAGTGGTATTTTGATTATCTTTTGCCGAGTAAACAACCCCCAAAATTAGAAGCTTAAACAGTTCCTCCATTTTGCTCACAATCTGTGGGTCAAATATTAGAAAGGGTTTAGTTGGGCTCTTTGTCTCTGTTGCACATAGAGTCCAGCCAGGGTAGACGAGATTGGAAGATCCAGCTCTCAGATGGCTTTTCACTCACATGGCTGACAGCTCAGGCCCCTTGGCATCTCTCTCTCCACATGTGGTCATACTTCAGGGCTTCTCAATGTGGTTGAGTTTCTCTTAGCATGCTGGTCCTACAGTAGCACTTCTTTCACGGCAGCTAGCTTCCAGGAGGAAGAAAGCAGAGGCTACCAGGCCAAAGAAGAGGCATTCTGTCACCTGCACCACAGTCTATTGATCAAGGCAATCCCAGGTACATCCAGATTCAGGGAGCAAGGAGGGACTATATGTTTATGATCACTCCATGCTACTGCATATAAGTTATTGCTTCTAACTTTTTGCTTGTTAAACTTTACTCCATTGCAAGCAACCACCATTTTTATAATGCCCTCTACCCATGAAAGATACTTAGATTGCCCCCAACTTCCCACTTCTTCAAGTTGAACTGCAATGGATATCTTCATGCGTGTTTCATTAGTACATGCGTAAGAAATAGATACTGAAGAAGAAGATACAGAAGGGGTTTCAGGAATTGTGGGATCATTAGATAGGCAGGTCCTCTGTGGCTCTCCAGAGGTGCCTTCACACCAGAGAGCATAACAATTTCTATACCTTGGCTTTCAGAAAATTTTTGCCATAATAGGCAAATAAATGATATCTCATATTATTTTTCTGATTTCTAGTGAGATGGAGGATACCTTTATGTCATTTAAAATTTTTTTCCTCCTCTGAAAATGTTCCTTATTATTTATTAACTATTCTTCTATTGGCAGTTATTTATTGTTCAGGTGGGCTTGCAGAAATTTAAACATTTATGAATACCATCTCTCATTCTGTTACCTGTCTCTTAACCTTATCTTTTATGTCTCTTTTAAGAGAAGTTCCTAATTTTGTTGTAATCAAATTTACCAATTATTTTGTCTTATGGTTTATGCATTTGCAGTTTTTTTCCATGCCATTGATTACAAAGATATTATGTATTATTTCTTTAATTTCATGGTTTTGCTTTAACATTTTTTGTATTTATTCCAGCTAGAATACACCATTACATTTGGTGGTGCTTAGGAACTCAAATTTATATTTCTGATTAGAGTTAGTCAATCTCCCCCACACCATCTTCTCAACAATTCAGTGATTTGTGGTGTCGTCTTTATCAAATATTAGGTTGGCATATATACATGGGTCTGTCTCTGAACTCTCTCGTTTCATTAGTCTATGTGTTCTTTTGACAATATCATATTGTTTTCTTTCTATAGCTTTGAATTATTAGTATTTGATGAGGTGTTTCTTCCCTTTACATTTTTAAATGTTTATTTAGACATGGGTGGACTTTTATTCCCTGATTTAAATGCTAAAGTGAACTTACTGAATTCTTTTAAAAAAATCCATCTGGAATTCTAAATGAGATTGCTTTTAATATATAGATTAATTTGGAGAGAATTGCTCTCCCGACAGTATCACTCAATCAAGAACATGAAATGTCTTTCCATGATTTCAGTTCATCCTGTATATTCTTAATTTGAGTTTTAAAATTTTCTCTGTAGAGGTCATATGAGGCTTGTTACAGCAGGAGGTATCAGCTTTTCATTTTCGACTGGACTGTGTAAAGAACTACTACTGATTTTTATAGGCTAGTCTTAGAGCTATCTAAAAATCCCTTATGTGTTCTAATATATTGTCTATGGAGCCTATTTATTTCTAGGTATATCATCATATCAATTATAATTAATGACAGGTACATATTTTGCCCATGAGCTATACAGTTCTGTTTATTTTTCTTTCCTTATTGCATTGGTTGTAACTTCCAGTGCTTATCTTCTTATCCTTAATCATAAAGAGACTACATCTAAAATTTAACTGGCAAGTATAATGTTTACTGCAGATTTTGGTTTTTTTTCTTCCTTTTTCCCTTCCTCCTTTCTTTTCCTTTCCTTTTCTTTCTCTTTCCTTCTTTCTCTCTCTCTCTCTTTCTTTCTTTCTCTTTCTTTCTCTACTGTTGTGTGTATATCATTAGCGTGACCATACATGCCAATTTTCCCAGAACAGTCCTATTTTGTTCTTTTTTACCTGGCATTTATCTATGGTAGTACTGGTCCTGGACAAAAATATCAAAATTTGTAAATTATATGGTTATTCTGTATAACCTTTACCAAGCTCAGAAAGTTCTCCTATAATCACAGTTTGCAAAAAGGTTTTATATTAAATGCTGAACTTTATCAACTGCCTTTTCTGTATGAACTGAAGTAATAATACACTCTTTATGTGGATAATTAAATTGATAGATTTTCTGATGTTAAGCCATTCTTGAATTTCTGGAATAAACCCTTACTTTATTATGATATATTATTTTTAATACACTTTAGATTGGATATCATTTTATTTAGAATTAATTTATAACTGAAAAGGAATTTTATTTTTATTTTTATTTTCTTGTGTTGTTCTTATCTGATTTTGGCATCAAGATTACACCAACCTTTCTGAATAAGTTCACAGCATAGAATCTTATTCTCTCTTCTGGGACAATTTTATAAGAGAAAATTATCTATGCTGGGCTTATAGTATTTCTTCTTTTTATCCTACACTTTGTGTTTTGGCATTTCCTTTTTCCTTCTTTTTCTTTTTCCTTAATTATTCTTACTAGAGGTCAATCTAACTTACTAACCTTTTCAAAGAATGAGATTTTGCTTTTGTGATTCTTCTTTTTTGTTTTCCTTCTTGCTACTAAGTTTGCAGTATTGTACTTTTAAATTTTTTTCTTGATTTGTATGTTTAGGTCATTTTTTAAATACTCCAAACTGTCCTCTTACTGCTGCCTCAGCAGTCAGCACCCCACTTCCCCCACACACATACTAGGTCAAGCCAGCCTTCAGTTTATCCATGGATTTCTCACATTTCTTGTTGTTTTTCATTTTGTTTTGTTATCATTAGTGTCTGGAATGCCAGTGTTTCTCTTGAGATGATTTTAAGAGAAGGAGTCAGCAGTCTGGGCTAATTCACCCCAACTTGGAAAGAACCAGAAACTAGAATTTATTTCTAATGTTTATATTTAGGCTCAGAACTTAGCATTTTTCTAAAGAAGTTTATCTTCCATTAATACAAAAATCCACTCTATCAGGTGATATTTTAAAGGCCCACATAAATAGTAGGGTGATTCATTCTATTTTCTAAGGAAAGAACAGAACTTAAAAACTTAACATTTCTATAATGAAACCCACAAGTATTTTTTTACCAAATTCCATGTTTCCAATGCAGTACATAGGATATGTGGTAAACTGAAGTACTTTCTAACCCCTGAAACTCTAAACCTAAACACTGCCCACTGTGTATTAGTGATCTAAGTTCTTGGGTGTCCCTGTCTCACTGCAAGGAGATTCCTGATAAGCTGGGGTAACTAGTAAAGTTAGGTTAGGTTTGCCAAGGACAGGATCATAAAGTTTTTCCCCCCCAATTAGGGCCATTGGCCTATAGAATATATACATCAAACAACGTAAAAGTTAAGTAGAGCATTTCTTTTCTGTTTTCAATAGTGGAATTCATTGCATATGCCTAAACATAAGTAAAGACCAAAATATAAATTGTGAATCAAAAAATAAAACACAATAAAAAGTATAGTTCAAATTAGGGGTTGGTTAAATAATAATACTTTACATTTGAATAAAAGTGTAAAGTAAAAAAATCTATCTACATACATATACTTATTTGGTACTCCCAACAGGTCCGAAGTTAGAGAATATAATTACAGTGCACATTTAAATACAAAACCTGAAAAGCAAAATAACTTGCTTAACCTGACACAGTAGAAATTTTTAGATCTGGGAGTAGAGCCCACATCTTACAGGTTTTGTTTTTGGTTTTTGGCTTTTGGTTTTCTTTTTTGTTTTTTTCACTTGGTTATTCTACAATGCTGCCAAATGAGACAAGCAAAGAGAAAAGAAAGTTGAGTAGAGCCAGAAAAGAGGAAGTTGAGAAGGAGAAAAGGAGAAAAAAGAAAGCTATTTTATCTAAGGAATTTTCCCAAAATACATAATGTTGTATTAAAAAGTTATCTATGGGGGTTACTGGGTGGCTCAGTCTTTAAGCGTCTGCCTTCGGCTCAGGTCAGGATTCCAGGGTCCTGGGATCGAGCCCCGCATCAGGCTCCCTGCTCCGTGGGAAGCCTGCTTCTCTCTCTCCCACTCCCCCTGCTTGTGTTCCTGCTCTCACTATCTCTCCCTCTGTCAAATAAATAAATAAAATCTTTAAAAAAAGTCATTTATCTTTATCCAAACGTACTCTGTGATCAAAGGTATGTACTTCTAGAGTGCTGATGCCCACAAAAACAGAGCTTCATTACATGGACCTAAGAAACAAGGATTAATACTATATTTTTTAATGCAAGCTTTTAATTTTTAATAGCCAAATATCTTTTTATAAAATATTTAAACCCCTACCTAAAATTGAGAAGCTGAAAAAGTCTTGACATTCTATCTTTTCTCCACGTTAATTTAAATTATGATGATTTATGTCATAAGCTTTGGAGAGTGTAGAGATCTTTTCTTTCAGCAAAAGATAATCCATAAGTTCCAGTTATAGAGTAAACAAGCCTTAGGGTATAATGTATAGGATGGTGACTATAGTTAATAGTACTGTATTGTATATTTGGAAGTCGCTAAGAAAGTAGATCTTAAAAGTTCTCATCACAGGAAAAAAAATATAACTATGTGTGGTGATGGACATTAACTAGACTTACTAGGTGGTCATTTTGCAACGTATACATACATATATTAAATATTAAGTTGTATACCTGAAACTAATACAATGTTACATGTTAATTATATACCAATATTAAGATAACCCATGACAATTCATATGCTTCTAAAGAATGTCCTGATACTTAAATATAATTTATCATCAGCCCATGGACCTTTATGACAAAGACAAGAGAATGAAAAAGACTAAAAGTCAAAATGCCACACATTCATTAAAGAACCATTTCAAATTTGTCTACATGACCTTAAATAAAAGGACAGCAAAACTCCATATAAAATGAACTCTTACCCCCAAGGCTAATTAAATTATATTGGATGGAATAGATGGGTGGAAGATTGGACTTGATCAAATCTAAATTCCCTCCTATTTCTATGATTATTATGATTGAGATTCTTTGAACTTACCTAAGTATTTTGGATAAAAATAATCCTAGAAAGAAAGAAAAGAAAAAATACATCTTAGCAAGCCTAAATTTCACTATACAGTTAAAACTTAATTTTATAATGTGTTTTATATTAAATATGCAAATATATTACATATAATTATCATTTCCACATTACAACATTTTTGCTATAGTAAAATATGCCAGGAGTAGATAACTAATAACAATAAGCCAATAAGACACTTAGCTTAAATCAATATTAAGCAATAAAATCATGTTACAAAAGCTTCTAATTTGAAAACAGGTTCTACTGAAGATGTTACATGTAATATATGCTATTTATAAATCCTTTAATTTTTCCATAACAATCAGATACCCACTTGACACATTTCATGTCATGCTGATTATATATGCCACATTTAATGTTGAGTAAGAGTGACATAATTTGAAGTGAATTAAAGTGAATATTTATCTTTTAGCATCTTATGTACATGTAATACCTTACTTATAAATTGGTTATGTACCAAAAGTTTGTCTGTAAATCAGTAATTTGGACTAAGGAATGTACTTTTCCAAAGGGAGAAAAATGTTATAAATGATTTCTGAAGCTACAGTTCTTAGGCTGGTTCCCCAAAGCCTTCTTAAGCCATAATATATCTAATGTGTAACATTAACAGCACAAGAACACCTCACAAGAAACCAGTGTTTCTACACAAAAACATACTCAAGTAAGGAATATACCTCATCCAGTTCAGAGCCAAAGTCTCTGCCCTTGCCTCCTCTCCCATATAAACCTATAGAACACTTGTCTACTCGTTTATAAGGATGGGATCTCCCACTAAGTAATTCAAACAGTGGTGTTTTCTTCTACAGAACAAAAGCCAGGAAGATAAGCAACAATGAATAGGTTCAAAAGGAGATGATGTAGGTGTGAGAGGAAGATATTAGGGACAGTGGTGAGGTGAGCAACAGGGTGGAGACTGGGAGTGTGAACTAGGATATTAGGGACGTGGACAGGGAGAGGCTGGGGCAGGATAGAAAATGAGAAGCAGGGGCGCCTGGGTGGCTCAGTCGGTTGGGCATCTGCCTTCAGCTTGGGTCATGATCTCAGGGTCCTGGGATCGAGCCCCGCATTGGGCTCCTGGCTCAGCGGTGAGTCTGCTTCTCCCTCTCCATCTGCCTCTCCTCCAGCTCATGTTCTCTCTTGTTCTCACTCTCTCTCTCTCTCAAATAAATAAAATCTTTAAAAAGGAAAAAGAAAGAAAATGAGAAGCAGTCACAAACGTTTCTTTTTCCTTGCCTTTCATTTCTCCCATTTTTTCTTTACTCTCTGTCATCCTTCTCTTTTGTGTATGAGACCAATGTCAGAAAGTGGAGGGGAGGAAGCACATAAATGAGTTTCCCTTATCAACTAGTTTCCCTTCTCTCCACTATGGTCTTACACCTCACTCTCCATTTGCCATTAAGAGGCTAAGCTACAAGAACATACTTATAATGTTAGAAATATATACTCAAGTATTTATGGGCACTGTAATAATATGATATCTCAGGGATGCAGGCTTGCCTTAAATGATTCAGCAAAACAAAACAAAAATTAGACTGGGTGGGGTAGAGAACAGACAAAACAAGAATGGCTGACTGTTGATAATTGCTGAAGTCTGGGAAGGTATATGGGGGCTTATTAAATTGTTCCGACTACTGTGGTATATATTTAAATTTCTATAATAAATAATATTATATTATATTGTGATATATATGCACATCCTGCACAATAAGAGTACTAATCTGCTATATAGTGTGAAAAAAAATATTTTGTCTTGTCAATTGCTTATCCACAAAAAGCAACAAAACTGGCTCAATCCTGCAGAGTATTAAAAATTATTCTTTGGGTACCTTAGAAAAAATATTCTTAGAACCTATTAGAGTAGGTAGAAATAAAAGGATTAAAGAGGAACTCTGGGGAACACAAGTTGTTACTGTCTTGGACAAGTTCTCTAACTCTAGACAAATGTTCCTGCTCATTATCTCTCATCTAGTCTGATGGTCCCAGGAGCCATGACTGAGCTAAAGGAACTACTTTGTATATGTTTTCTCCCTCATTTCCTTTGGGTTACATAGTTCATCTCAGGAAATATATCTGAGGTAACCCTGATGGCTATTATATTTGAATTCTTAAGGTCATCTTCATCCTAATTTTTAGAGGCACTGTTTATAATCCTGTTTTCCACAGGGCATATTAGAAAACATCCTTCCCTAGGAAAATTAGGAGACTAAAGATAAGGTCCGGGGTCCCATATTTCTATATGATATTTAGTGGTCTTTATGATTAAATTCTTCTAGACTAACTTGGAAAAATTTATACACTAAATATATAAATTCTAACCCCAGGGATTAGTGATCATATCAAGTGGGTTCAGGAAACTTCCCAAGGCTTTATGGAAAAAATTATACTTAGGGAATACAGTACTGTAATGAATTCTTCAGTAAGCATTCACTGAGTAGCTATGATGTATCAAGCTCTGGATTAGATAGCCTTGTCTTCTAAAGCCTGGTTAAAAATGCCAACGGAGAGATTTAATGAAGTATAGTGATAATGCAGTCACGCACACACACACATATTGTGGGGAGATACCTTCTTCTCCACCTACCCAATACTACCAAATTCCAGTTAGGAAGAAAGTATTTACAAACCATGAGGTCAAGACCACTTGCTGATAATGAAATATAACTGAATTATACTTTGGTCAGAGCACATTGCTTTGACAATAGTGTCTTCCTGACAAGCCCACGTTCCTCTGAAGTTACTTTTTCTGAAATGCTTCAGTGTTTACATGTAGAAGGAGATATACATAATCATTAACTTTAAAGGGCGCCTGGGTGGCTCAGATGGTTAAGCGTCTGCCTTCGGCTCAGGTCATGATCCCAGGATCCTGGGATCAAGTCCCGCATCGGGCTCCCTGCTCCTTGGGAGCCTGTTTCTCCCTCTGCTTCTCTCTCTCTCTCTCTCATGAATAAATAAATAAAATCTTTAAAAAAAAAATCTTTATAAAAAAAAGGAACACAAGGGAACACGGACTCAAGCTGGAAATGTTCAGTCTTTAATTTTATGTCTAGGTATGTAATTAAATCTAATCTAATTAGATTTCATAAATTCTTACCGTTTCAGGGTCATTTTCAAAGACCTCCCTGGCTTCTTCTTTATTGCACAATTCTTCAATGCATTCTCTTTCAAGATTACCCTTTTTGGTTTCCTCAAACATAGAATTTGCACGGCGTTTCCTAACCAGGAGTTGTGAAGCATGCTGCTTTGACAAAACTGAAGGAAAAAGTAAGTTTTTATGAGTAAGCTTTTCATTTCTCCACCTAAAATATGGTATTTTATTAAACAGTGAGAATTAAAATCATTGTCTAAAAAAAAATTAAAAAAAACATTGTCTAATTGTGAACTGCATAACATTTAAAATCAGTATAGAGAATTGAGAAGAAAAATATGCAGATACATAAGCACTTTGATTAACAACTCAGACAGCAAGTTTGGTGTGCAAGCTACAGCACTTGTATAATGATCTACATGAATCATTCAAGTTCATGCATGAGGCCAAACACACCAGACAATATTTAATGTTTACCTTATTATGACTACACTTGGGAAAAGCAGCATGCTGAAATGACTATATCAAAAGTTATAGCCACACATCTTTAAAGCTAGAGTAATAAGCTTTCTCAATTTTAATGGAAAACCACATGACCTCTGTAAAGATAGAGAAATGTGGGAGTACAGTCCAATCAGCTACTTAAAAGATACTTGATGAGCTAAAACATTTGATTTATTCATACAAAGGGAAAATAAAAATCTTTGGAAAAAAGAAGATCATGCGCAAAGCATAAAATACAGAAGGCAAAGAGAAAAAATTTGGTAATATCAAATGCATAATGAATTTCAAACAGCTAAACAAACAACAACAAAAATAACAAAGTTCAACATCAAATGACAGATTAGAAGAAAATATTTCATAATATAGAATGGAGAAAATTACATCCAGAATGTATAAACAACTTTTGCAAATTAAAACAATAACAACAACAATAAGCCAATGGGTAATAAGAATGTGTGCAAGATTAAATACAAAACAATATAAAGAAAATATAAAGAAAACACTATAATCAAAATCATATAAACATCACTAAAGAGGAAAATAAAAATGACCAATAAATATGTGAAAAGACATTCACTACAAATTTTTTAACTAGATTTTTGCTCATTAAATTTGCACAAACTTAAAAGACTGATAACATCAAGTAATGGTGAGGGTAAGGGGAAACAAGTATTCTTGTATATCGGTGGTAGGAATATGTACTGGTAAGCATTATTTTAAGGTAATCTGGTAGTAGCTGAAAATTTAAAGCACACATACTCTTCAATTCAACAATTCTGCTTCTAAGAATGTCCTGCAGATATGTACCTGTGCTGGAAAAGGTGTATATAGAATGTTTGTTGAAAAACCGTAATATCAAAAAATTAAAAACAATTTAAATAACTTTCAAGAAGGGAATGGAAAAATAAACTATAATACATCTGTACTGTGAATTAATATGCACTTATCAAAGAGAAGAAAGATATTCCTTTATTGAAGATCTTCAAGATATATTATTAAATTAAAAATGAAAATTGTGGAATGTCATACTATCACGTAACCCTATGTATACCAGCCATACTTGTAGATATGTAAATATCATGTGGACAGATACACAGAAAATAGTTTGGAAAGACACTCAAACTACTGATTGCAATTATGTTGGAAGAAAAGAATGGACAGCATGAAGCTTTGGTTTTATTGTTTTAGTATGTAAACAACACTACTTTTTAACGAAAAATTTTAAAAGCAAAAATAAAATCTACAAAAAATTTTTAAATCCTGATTTAAACCATAATAATGCTTTCACTAAGATGAGTAAGTAATATAAACAGATAAGTTTGTTTTTCTCTTTTTTATCTTATTACCTGGTGAAAAAGGCATACACAAAAGATGACAATAGAAGGAAGAAAAAGAAAAGCAAAAGGACTAATTAATCAAGTCACCATAATTATTAGTTGAATAACTGAACATCTTTCAAGAATGAAGTAAGTAATGTTATTTTATTTCTCCTACTTGCCAAAACAGAAGTTTAAATGTGATGACTAACTAAATAAATAGTGTTTGGGTTATATTTTTAACCCTACGTCTTACCATCTTTATCACTGTTCATTAAGATCAAGATTAAATCAAGGCTGTGTGTGTCTAACAGATGCTATTCTGTGAGCACATTACCTGCCAAGTGTATTACTGACTGATAAATGGTAGCCCTATCCACAATGGAAGAATCTGACATGGCCAATTATCTCATTTATTTGAAGTAGTTTTGAGGATGCTACTTTATAATAAATATGGCAAAAACTGAACCCTTCTGAACCTCAAAGCAAATATGTATCTTTCTGGGGAAAACAATAACATCTTTCTCTGAAAGATAAATACAGTGATGCAATAACAAAAAAATCAACGTTAAATGCACTTAGAAAACTAACCATAAACATCACTCTTTTGCATTTCTTTCTTATGGAATATTAAGTTTTGGAATTTAGATCTTAATATTGACATTTAAGAATATCTCTTCCCCTACAAGTGACCCCACTGCAGGACACAAACCAGGTTTGATAACACGTACTATATTCACGTTGTGAAAGGGGAAGTTCTCAAATGTCCACAGAAAACTAAGGTGTACATTTAAAGGAATGCTCACGTAAGTTTATAGAAGGAAAAGGAAAAAAAAGAGCCTCCATTATTTCAGAGAAGATGGAACTCACATAAAGAGCATGCAAGATAGTTGCCCTAAGTTATAGTGAATAGCAAAATTAGGACTTAGATCCCAATGTCCAGACCTGTGACTATCCATTACTATCCGCTCCTTCTCAAAAAACAGTCAGAGTTTTCATTTTCTCCACTGATCAGAGGAATCTTAAAAAAGGAAACTGTTACACCTCTACCCTAAAGGATATTGAAGTTAATAATAAAAACCTAATTTTGTCTAAATTTGAATGCTTATGTTTTATTTCATCTAGGCTCAAGCCAATAATGTTTTAAATTGGCATGGTACTTAATAATTTTCAATGTGTATATTATTTCATTTGATCATCACATAAATAATGCCATAAATCAAAGGACAGAATTATCATCCCCACTTTCCTTGAGTTACTTGAAGAAAATGAAGCTGAAAGAGGTTACATGACCTGGCCCAAGGTCACAGAGCTAGGATGTGCTGCTAATGGGACAAGAATTTAAATATATCCATCCTCCTAATCCAGTGCTCTTTCTTCTCTATATCTGCCACTCAAATGCCAACAACGTACTTGATTTTAAAAAAAGAAATTATGTGGTTGTGGCATGGACAAGTTTGATATCTTAAATAAGACATTTACTGTCCTTGGGGCACCTGGGTGGCTCAGTCGTTAAGCTCTGCCTTCGGCTCAGGTCAGGATCCCAGGGTGGAGCCCTGAGTCGGGCTCCCTGCTCAGTGGGAAGCCTGCTTCTCCCTCGCCCACTCCCCCTGCTTGTGTTCCCTCTCTCGCTGTGTAGCTCTGTCAAATAAATAAACAAAATCTTAAAAAAAAAAAAAAGGAATTTACTGTCCTTTAGAAAATAAACCCATCCATTTAACAAGTGTGCTTTCAAAGGAGTCTAATATTCTTTGTCAAAAAAAATATAAACATGACATCACAGATCCAAATTAAGAACTACAGAACTGTAGGATGAGAAAACTATGTGGGTTAGAAGTGCTTTTAGGGGAGCCTGGGTGGCTCAGTTGTTAAGCATCTGCCTTCGGCTCAGATCATGATCCCACAGTCCTGGGATCAAGCCCGCATCGGGCTCCCTGCTCAGCAGGAAGCCTGCTTCTCCCTCTCCCACTCCCCCTGCTTGTGTTCCTGCTCTCATTATCTCTCTCTCTGTCAAATAAATAAATAAAATCTTTAAAAAAAAAAAAAAAGAAATGCTTTTACCAGCTGCCTCAGTCAATCTACCCAAAAGCATGCACCCTGCCAGACTGCAGGAATATCTACAAAGTTCCATTATTTATCATAATAGTCATGGCATATAAGCAAGTATATGACATTTTTACATTATCTCCTTTAATACTAATCACAACTGTTCTAAGTAGACAGTAATTTTCCCATTTTATGCATGAACAAACTACAACTCAGGGAAGTTGAGTTAACCTTACCAAGCTCACACAGCTGAGAACAGAAGCCTGCCTCCAAAACCTGTTTTCCTTTTGCATTACTACACTGTCTCTGATCACTTGTTTCACTTCTTTGGATTAAGAAGTTTTTCAAGAAAGTCTGTTAAAACCTGAGTATTGTTGCTTGAAAAGTGTTACCTTCAGATTCATATTGTTAGGTATAATGTTTAGTTATGAGTCTTTCAAGTTAGAAGAATGACTGAACTATTTACATTTTTAACTTATCTAAGTCTTCCCTCTTCAAAATAGTGACCATAGCAGGTTGAACAATTACGTCAATAACATAACCATTGTTCAAACATTAACTGGAATTCCTTTTTGAAATTGTCTTAACAGCTTTCATATGTTCCCTTCGATATTTTCTGTGGGGGCAAATCTCTGTTTTTTGAGCATAAGATTTGATTGTCTTATCCTCAAAAAAGTCACTTATTGTTACTGGTACTTCATAAAAGCACCTGTAAATAAAGATAGTGGGATTAGCACTCCCTCTGGTCAGAGGAGAATTTCCCAGTGTTCAATTCAGTTCCACCTGGTCAAAGGGAGGTCCTTTCCTGAGGCCCCTCTTTTCCCACTGAAGTGTTCAAACTTGCCACCCTCTGTTCAGGGGTTGGTTAGGACCACCGATCTGCAGGTTGCCCAGTACTGATCAGTCAGAAGAGAGTGAGGTTGCAGATGAAGGAAATACAAGCTTTGGGATAACCCATCCTCTGAATCTTTTCATTCTGCTCTCTTGTCTTTTGCCAAGATGGTTCTCACATTCCTCCTTCCAAAGCTCATCTCTTTTTTAGTTCTGCTTTCTGTCTCTCCTTTTCCCAGGCCCTACTTGTCTGTCATCCCAAGAATGAAGAACTACCCCTAAAAAAAATGCGTCTGAGAGAAAATCTCTGGCTAGAAATTGGGTTGGCAGAGTGTTTGAATCTTTGTTTCTGCTTCAATGTGGGATGAAGCAGGGGAAAATTGTTTTCAATGTACAAATAGAACAACTAGATAATACTTTGAGATGTAATTGTGCTTCATGTGTGTCAACTGTTGAAATGGCATGTTTTTAGTCAAAGCCTGAAGAAAAACAGAACTGCATGTAATATAGAAACACTGTTAATTAATAATGATGGGAAAACATATGTCCAGATATTACTAACTCTATTTAAAATACTCACATAGTAATCAAACATAAAATCTTTTGTTTTTTTCATAAAGATTTCTATCACGGAAGATTTCTAATTGAGGAGGAATATTTAAAAATGTGAAGACTGCAAGGACTATGAAAACCAAAAGATAGATTTTTAATTAGGCATTTGTTGGCCTATATAATTATCACCAATTTTCAGAGAAGCTTGTGTTAGACTTCAGGAAGAAATGCCATGTCTGGATGCATGCTACACTTCAACCTTTTTTTAGTTAAATTTTTAAAGAGAACTACTACACTTGCTTTCCTCTCAAGTTCTTATTTTTGTTTATATTGAGGACTAGGCTGCTGAGCAACTGAGTGTTCTCATATTATTATGTTAAAGGTTAGAAAAGTGTTAGAAAAAGTATTCTCTAAAGGTGAACTATATATGCATCCATTCTTCAAGAGGACTAAGCAATAAATAGGCTGATGAGAAATACTTTAAAAGAGTGAAAAATCATAAGGAATAGATCTGGATAAGAATTTAAATCTGGGAAAGAAAAAGAGGAAATAATCTATGAGTTATATGTTGTATAAAGGTAAGTCCTAAAACATTGGATTAAAAAAGATGAAGACTGGCATTTATTTATAAGTAGAAGAAGCCGTTGGTGCCATTAAAAAAAAAAAAAAATGTGACTATCAACCCCCATTCTGGCTGAGTAGGAAAACAATGCCTGAACTGTTTATAGCCACAACAGAAGTGACATGGACCTCTTCTTACTCTGAGATTTAATTATAATTTTAATTTACAGTGCCTAGTCTAGAAAAAGAAGAATAAATCAAACACTCTGCCATTGTTTCCCCAAGGTTAAAACCTTTTGATTGTAGCCATAGACAGAGAAAGTGGTACTTATCTGTTATCCCTTCCAAAACAACAAATACTTCTACCCAAAAGACAGAACAGACAGCTTAATAATCCCCCCAAAACAAACAAAACTAACAAAAAACCCAAACACAACATTAATCATTTCTTTCATTTGATTTGTCTGCTGTTGGTGAATGATAAATTATAGTACTCCGTTTGAAGGGACTCAGAGTTCAGATTTTGGCAAGGCAGGGAGAGGGATTTGCTAGCCCTCTCTTTCCTTCTCCAGATAACTACACCACAAACTGGCTATACTTCCTGAGGCTCCAGCAGGAGGCCTCCTTTATGACGTGCAGAAGATCTTCCACGCGGTCAGCTTTCCTTGTCTTTTTCATCTCCGACACACTAGGACACCAGAACAGCATCTGCTTTTGACATCATGTACCAAGAGGTAACAGCACAGGAAAAGTTGTGTTTTTGTTCTATTTGACCTATTTGTTAGGATAGCATCAATTAATATTATTAGTTCACTGGCCTGTGTCTGTGTTCATGTTTGGAAAAGCAACAGGCAAACTGTTCCTGGACATTTTTAAAGGCAACAGTGAAAGAGTTGACCTAATTCTGCACTATCCTACTTCCTTCATATCTCCCAGATATGAAGCAAGGCTTAGAAAGACTCTGGATACATCCCTTTTGACTCTTAAGATACATTATTTTTAAGTGCTGATGTGGAAATGAGATTATTTGGAATATTGGTATAGTATTGAGTAGACGCTTATAATTCAATTTCTAAATTCCTGCCAGACCCTCAGAATTCCTTCTTGACTTTCTAAAAGGCTTTAAGACACAGTCTAAATAGCAATGGAATAAAATAATTTATTAAGGAGAGAGGAGAAAATGATTTGGATAAGGATTTGGGGAAGAAGGATAATAAAACAAGTAATAAGGAAAGGTACATTTAACATACAGAAACTCAGGCCCACTTAAAAAATTGGCCACAAAGTAAAATAAACCTACTTCTCCTCTTCCACAGTTACAAAAAACAAAAAACAAACAAACAAAAAACACACAAAAAAACAGAACTTGTGTTCTACTTGACAAGGCATATGGACTGAATCTGAATGTTTGGCATTATGGTCTGAATGTTTGTGTCCACCTCCCTGAATTTATATGTTCTAGTGGAAATCCCCACTGTGGCTCTATTTGGAAAAGGGGCTTCTAAGGAAATAATGAAGGTTAAATGAGGTCATGAGGGTGGGGCCCCAATCCTACAGGATTCATGTTCTTATAAGAAGAGACATTAACGAGCTCTCTCCCTGTAAGCATACAGACCCTGAGGAAAGGCCATGTGAGAACATAGTAAGAAATCAAGGTCTACAAGCCAGGAAGGGAGCCCTGACTAGAAACTGAACTGGTCAGCACTTTCATCTTGGGATTTTCCAGCCTCCAGAACTGTGAGAAAATAAATTTCTCTTGTTTAAGCCATGTAAACTATGGTATTTTGTCAAACCAGTCCAAGCAGACTAATATGTAAGGCAAGGAGGTTAGTGACTATTTCTAGCTGCTCTTTAAAGTTAATGGATGAACTGAAAAATAGAATGGACTACTTCTCTCCCACCCCAAAAAGGTCACCCCCATTTTTATTCCTATTGCATTGACAAAGATTTAAAACGAAGTTAATGTTCAATGTTGGCAAAGATGAGAGCAAGTAGGCACTCTTAAATATACTTTTAAAAGCAAATTTCCAGGGAGAAATCTAACAATATGTATTCAAAACCTTTAGATATTCAGCTAACCATTCAATTTCTAGGAAATTAATCTGAGGAAATGAACAGGACATATGTAAAGAAATATGTATGAATATGTGCATCACAATTTTATTGATATAAGCAAAACATTGGAAATAATCTAAATTTCCAAACATATATTTTTGATTAAATATATTATGATGAACATATATGAAGAAAAACTATAAATCTATTTTAAAGTGTGACAGATTTTATTGACATGAAAACCATCATCATATTTTTAGGTGAAACATCAAGTTAAAAATATTAGAAAAAAATAGTATTACAGCACAATTCCATTCTTGTATGTATGTATTTTAATTTCTAAGAATATATATATATATATGCAGACAAAGTTGCTTAGAAGAATATAGAGCAAAACATTACTTTGGCTGGTGGGACTACAGATGCATATTTTTAGTGCATATCTGTATTCCCAAACTAGATTATATTAATCATGGATTACTTGAATGGTTTAAAAATGTTAGGGAGTCAGTAGGATATAGTTAGTAGTTTAATCTAAGTCTCTGTCTCTCAAAAAAAAAAGTTAATAATAATTACCATTATTTAGGATGAGAGCCAAAATGTAGTTGATTTAACAATAGGATCACTGTTAACAGTCCCAATCACCAAGACCAGTGGGAGGGTGAGAAGGAAGAGAGGCAATAGAGACTGCTAGAATAAACCACTTCCTCAAGAAGTTCAAAGGAGAGCAGGAAGAGAACATGGGATAACAACTCTTGGTAGAGGGTGAGTAAAAGTAACATTTTCCTAAAGTTGGGAAGGTGCATCACAGAACAGCTGTGAAACTCCATGAGAAAATGCCAAATCTGCCATTTTTTTTTATTATTTATTTTTATTTATTTGACACAGAGAGAGAAAGAGTGAGAGAGAGAGATAGCACAAGCAGGGGGAGCGGCAGACAGAGGGAGAGGGAGAAGCAGGCTCCCCGCTGAGCAAGGAGCCCAATGCGGAGCTTGATCCCAGGACCCTGGGATCATGACCTGAGCCGAAGTCAGACGCTTAACCTACTGAGCCACCCAGGCACCCCCAAATCTGCCATTTTGAAAGATGGAAACTATCACACAAAAGCAGGAAGTTGTATTTTTACCATTTCTATGAAGATTTAAAAGCCATTGTTTTTGAATGTGTCTTTTTTAAGTCCATTCCAAAAAATGAACAAGAGGACTAAGAAGAATTATACTAATGGCCTAGAACTAGTGAGAGCCAGTTCCTATTACTTTACTCACTGTAGAAACACTCAGAATCTAGATAAATTATCCTTGTTTCACTTCCCCTCAAGCCTGGAGGACTCAATTTCCATATTTAGAACAATGTAATATAAATAAAACTCAAATGAAATGGTGTTCTCACACTGAAGTTAATAACTCAAGTTATTATATTTATTTTTTTTAAAGATTTTTATTTATTCATTTGAGACACAGAGATACAGAGGGAGACAGAGCATGAGCGGGGGAGAGGCAGAGGGAGAGGGAGAAGCAGACTCCCCGCTGAACCAGGAGCCCGATGTGGGGTTCGATCCCAGGACCCCAGGATCATGACCTGAGCCGAAGGCAGATGCTTAACCATCTGAGCCACCCAGGTGCCCCAAGTTATTATATTTATTAAAAGCAAAAAAGTAAGCAAGGAATAAAAAGCATCATAACTCTACTTTCTAAAGACACTATTAAAATGTTATCCATTTTCTTCCAATCTTTTGTGTGAAGTATTTTCTTGTCTAAAATTACTGAATTCTTGCCCATCCCCCAAAATTATTATAATTATTTACTTATATGTATTTCCCAGATACATGTAAAATAAAATAGGAATATTTAGGTAAAAAGGATTTGCATCACCCAATAGAAAAAGAGTCAAGACCTACTATTTGTTTTTGCATCACCAAGGTGAGTTTTTTTCTTCTAGCATTAACAAAACATTACCCTCAATCAAAGCTTTAAATTTAAAGATAATCTGAGTTTTGCTAATGTCATATATCATCTTGCCCTTTTTGATTAACTGACTGGAATCCTAAAACCCCAATCCCACACCTGATAAAAATTCCAGTGTCTCTCAAGACTTCGTCCTAGGGCACCTGGGTGGCTCAGTCTTTAAGTGTCTGGGCTCCCTGCTCAGCGAGAAGCCTGCTTCTCCCTCTCCCACTCCCCCTGCTTCTCCCTCTCCCACTCCCCCAGCTTCTCCCTCTCCCACCCCCCTTGCTTGTGTTCCCTCTCTCACTGTGTCTCTCTTGGTCAAATAAATAAATAAAATCTTTAAAAAAAATAAAAAAGATTTCTTCCTCCTTTTGGAGCTGAAGTTCTTATGGTCAGTATTGGCTTTGAGTGTTAGCTTTCACTAAACTCTTCACCTCAGTTGTATCTTATGGAACTATTCCCTTCTCTTCATTCTTAATCCAGTTAGATATGGAAATCAACCTCTTCTGAAGAAACCCTGAGAGTAGGAGGCAGGGGGGAGGTACAAAGGGCTATAGTTTACATTAAAACAACTTTTGCAATTTAAAGTCAAGTCTTAAGCCAGTTCCTAAAGGTCCTCTGTCCACCTCACATATAATAATTTCTTAATGGATGGGGCGCCTGGGTGACTCAGTCAGTTAAGCATCCAACTCTTCATTTCAGCTCAGGTCATGATCTCAGGGTCGGGAGATTGAGCCCCGCGTTGGGCTCCATGCTCGGTGTAGAGCCTGCTTAAGATTCTCTCTCTCCCTCTCCTTCTGTCCCTCTCCCTCTGTCGTCCCCCTGCTCGTGCTCTCTCTCTTCTCTCTCTCTCTAAAAAAAAAAAAAAATCTTACTGAAGGCATTCCTAAAAGCTGCATTGTCTTGCCATATGGCTCAGCTTCTTTTCTCCCTTCTCTGACATCTTCTCCCCTTCCCTCTCCCTGGTTGCCTCCTACTTCCACCCCTGCAACTTCTATTTACTTCTCATGCAGAACCATTTATCAACCTTTTCTCCTATCTCCTTAGACACCAGCATGATTCAAATTTTAAGTGTGCATAGGAATTACCCGGGGTCTTCTTAAAATGAATATTCTAAATCAGTAGGTCTGGCATGAGGCCAGAGATGCTTCATTTCTAATAAGCTCCCAGGTAATGCTGCTGTTACTGGTTCATGAACTACTCTTGAGTAGCAAAGTTATAGACCATGTTTTAAGGACTTCACTTTCTAAACCTAAAGCCACTTCTCAAGGTAAAATAATAAGAATTCTCACAAAAGAAATAATTTCAGTATTAACTGTTACCATATTTTTTTCACCCTGCTACATTAACAGCCAGTTCAATGTCATTATACTATGTCCCCAGCTTAGGTCTGTTGGGCATGGTTAATTATGCCCTCTCTATTTAACAAATAGATAGTTAATACAACCTCACATTTTGTAATCTGTATTACCAAAGGTTAAATGAGCAATATGTGTTTGTGCTTCTCTTAGAGGAAGAAACAGTAATCTTAACCCTAGGGGAAGAATATTTGTAACAGAGACAATGCTGACCAAATATTCCATGTGCTTCCTTGGGTTGGGGCTATTGGAATTATAAGTGGAATGGAGTTTTGTCACTTTCATGCACAAGCAAACGTCCTCCATTGATCTCCTCTCTCCTTCCTCTCATTGGAGAGATCAATACACTTGGAAGAGAACACCGCAGATGAGACCTCAGCTCTGGCGAACCCCTTGATCTTAGCTTTGTGAGACCCTGAGCAGGTCCCTGGACTTGTACCTGGACTAATGAGTTAATAAAATGGGGGCGCCTGGGTGGCTCAGTTGTTAAGTGTCTGCCTTCGGCTCAGATCATGATCCGAGGGTCCAGGGATCGAGCCCCACATTGGGCTCCCTGCTCCGCGGGAAGCCTGCTTCTCCTTCTCCCACTCCCCCTGCTTGTGTTCCCCATCTCGCTGTCTCTCTGTCAAATAAATAAATAAAAATTTTTAAAATAAAATAAAACTCAAGTAAAAATTATTAAAAAAATAAATTACATTGTTTTAAGAGGCTAAGTTCGTGGCAATTGGTTACACAACAATAGAAAACTAATACAAAAAGGCCTATGTAATTTTGAATTAGGCTAAATGTATTAATATTGCTGATTTCATTCCATGTGCTAGCTAGGGTCACCAGTTCCAGTTCAAACAGTTGGCTTTGTTGGCTAATGGCATCCTAGACAACTCTGGCACACACTAAATAACTCTGAAAAGCCAGACATTCCTCGGCATAATATCAAAGAAAGAATTGACAAGGACTAGGAGATAGATTCTGGCTTGGATCTTTCACGTGGTTCCTACCTATTCACTTTCTCACTTATCCATCCCACTCCCCATTATGAAATAAAAGAATGTATGTTCATGATTATCATAGATATCAATTAGTAAGGAAATCACTGGGCTTGCTAAAAAGCATTTTACTGGATGTTCTCCCTATATTGGAAATGCTAATGGCAGGGCCTGCAGTGAAACAGGGCTCCCAGATCTCAGGGGGAATGGGAGGAACCCAGGGTGGCTGAGCTTAGTTGGCAGCTCATATTCACGTGAATCAAAGTCAGGGTGAGTGTAGTGATCAAATCTTGGAGAAAGAATTAACAGGTGAACATCTCCCTAGAATGAGATGGGAAGACAACCCATAAAATTCCTCATTAACTTTTGTATTCAAAACTCCCTGGGTTAGTAAAATAGAGGTTGTACAATTCAAAGAAATCACCACCTCTCCTTAATTACCAATCTTGAATCAGTTGATGGATCCAGAACTTCTAGAATGAAGGAGAGGAGAGATGCCCTTGAAGAAGCATCCTGTATACGGTGAACTTTTCTTCTTGTTTTCTCCCACGCAGATTAACTGCACTGGGTAACTGCACTGAGGGAAGAGATTCCAAAGATTTCTAGTGATTATTAGATATTGGCCTGTAGAGAAGAAAAAACATCTAAAATCTAAGGTTTGCTGCCTAGAACTGAGGCCCATGAGGGTCAGTTGATTAAGGGCATTGTGTCCTACAAGTACCTAACTATAGGTCCAATAAAACCCAAACTCCAAACTGTGTTTCCTTCCCCAGGCATGAGCTATTTTCAGCAACAATTTGGTCATGCTGGAATATTCCTGCCCAAGTGAAAGACAAGTTTTTATATACCTGGGCATTCAACACTGAGATGGAAGCATACATATCGGTGGACCCCTTATTGTTGAGGCATATTCCATTTTTAGGTACTCCACTCTGGTCTATTTATCATATGAGTCCAAAAGCTGCCAGATGCAGATGGAAACCAGAATAAGAAAATGCTCTCTAGCTAGTTCAAAGTTCGAATCAAGCAGTCTGTCAGTCAGACTAGCCAGTGACCCATCAGATCCAATTATGTCAAATTGTCCCTAGGACGGCAGGGTCCTCTGGTACTATCCAAGGCACCACAGCAAGTCCCCAAAGAAGAATTTCAGTAGAGGTCCTTACGATTTGAGAGCAAGTCACATTTCCTTCTGCCAGTAATTAGTCTACCCTTGAGAAACTGTTCTTGGCATCCTTTCAGACTTTAGTGAAGTCTGCAAATACAACCACAGGACACCTGGTGACCAGGTGATTTAAACAGCTCATTGTGAACTGGATGCTACCTTTTCCATCTAGCCAGAAACTTAGTTGTGACAGAAGTTCAGCCGTGACGTGTTCCCGTGGTGTGAATAGGATGGGACTATAGGCACAACTAAGTGGTCTATGCAGGCTGCTCACTCTCCTGATGTGAAGAAGTCTTACCTCAACCCCTCTTTAAAGTCTCACGAGGAAAAGCCTATGACCAACCTAGTGAGGATGAAAATCAACCTACTGAAGACAAAATCTCTGACAGATACTTCTTTGTGATAGACCAACACGGGCCAGAGGGAGACCTGCTATGAAGCCACAGCCTGCAATGAACAAACAAACGACAGCCTCTCTCAAGGGTGATCCTGAGGAGAAACAGAATGTTTGGAGAAACGAACACCTCACAATGGGCAGACATATAAGCAGTATTTCTCAGTGTCCACTTTGCTTAGAATGAGATCTGGATCTATTCTGCTTCCTGAATGGTTGAAAATGGTCTGTCTATATGTTCAGAGACCCATAAAAAGCTAGATATCAGGTCGAGAGACAAGGTTGTTTGGTAAGAATTGCCCAGAGCTGAGACTATTTGTGTTCCAGGGGAATACTCACAAGATAGCCCCACACCAGAGAAGTTCTTAATAATAAGAGGGGATAGAATGGTCCACTTAAGGATTGTCCGTTGTGTTTCTTCTCAAGGCAATCTAGTGCAAGGGTCACAAGGATCTTATTTGGAAAAAGGAGTTTCGCAGATGATCAAGTTAAGACAAGGCCATGAGGGTGAGCTCTAATCCAATATGACTGATGTCTTTATAAAAAGGGGAAATTTGGAATAGAGACACTCATGTACAGGGGGAAGATGATGTGAAGACATAGGGAAAATGCCATCTACAAGCCAAGAAATGTCTGAGGCTACCAGAAGCTGAAGAGAGAGGCATGAAACAGATTCTCCTTCATAGCTCCCAGAAGGAATCAATCCTGCTGACACCTTAATCTCAGACTTCTAGTCTCCAGAACTGTGAGACAATAAATTCTGTTGTTTAAGCTACCCAGTTTGTGGTACTCTGTTATAGCAGCATAAGAAGCTAATTCAATGACCTATTCTCACATTTTTTGCTTTTTTCTTCCCTTGCAACTGTCTTTTGCTCATCTAGAAATTGGTAAACCAAGAAGAAATGCATTCACTATGGGACCTAATAGATTTTCCACTGAATTAGAAGCTGAGACTGCTATGTAGCCATTTCAAGTTCTTTATTCCTGTTGAAAAAAAATTAAAAAGAAGATTATACTGGTATGACAATAATCAAGGCAAAATAGTGTTTTTGCCACATCTAAATCAAGTCTAGAAGGAGTGCTACTCCTTCAAGATGACTATTATACACAACAGAAATTATAAAAGAAGAGATGGCCACAATCATCCATAGGTAGGAACAACAAGGCTCAGACTCTTCCTGAATAAGGGCGTGGTTCATCTCAGAGAGAAGACAAAAAAATCCAACATAAGCGAACTGCATGAAAGCAAGAGACAAGTGAATTGGGGAGTGAAGGAGGTCATAAATACCAGCTCCCACTCAAAAGGAAGAGAGGCCACCCCAAAGTACTTGTATTCTTTTGCTTGTTTTTTTAGTATGATTATTTTTTGGCATACGAGATGGATTGTAACAATGTATTGTTTCATCCATAAAGCATAGCACGGTGACATGGGATTGTGACCGAACAAGACGAGGCACGGACATCACTTGATGACAGTAAACTAAGAAATGGTAGCCATGAGCCTTCCTCTTTGGGTGCGGTGACTGGAATCTATTAAGGAGAAGGTCCTTTCTGCTGTTCTCAGTTATTTGTATTATATTAAAATATGTGCATTATACTTGAAATATTTCCAAATGGTGTATATGGAAAGAAGGGCGTGTGTGTATGTTGTACAGCCAATAATTAGCATGTGTAGACTTCTTTGTTTCTGCTTCCTTTGCAGCTTCCATTCCTTTGTGGGAGATGTGCAGACACTTCTGATTCTAGGGAGCTGTCAGTCACAGGACTCCAGAGACATGTTAAGCCAAAATGATCAAGTTCTCTCTTCTGGGAATTTCAGTCATGGGCAGGGACACCCGGACTAGAAGACAGTTAGAACCCAGTCATCTGATAGCAGCTCCTAACACAGACAGCATGTGACTTCCCATTATATAGATCACTGAAATGCCTAAGTCCCTGGCTTCTGTTGGCCTAGTTATTCAACATGCCATTCAGTAGTCTTACAATAAATCCACTCAGCTTCCTTCCTTAGTTAGCAAGTGTTCATTATTGTTGCTAGTAGCTAAAGAATATTGATATATGTACTATCAGGCTTCTCATTTTTTCTCATAATATCTTGAAAATTTAAATATAGATCATTTAGCTATAAAGAGGATATTGAACTTGGTGGACAGGAAAGGTTTATTATGAAGCATTACCATGTAGAATGGATGGTAAGAGAATATGGCACAGGGTATCATTGCTATACCAGAAATTGTCTCTAACTCTTCCCAACCTTAATAAAATCTCTCCAACAGTGCAACATTTTGAACTCTGAAATAAAGGGAATTTTTAAAAAAAAAAGACAGATAAACAATGAATAATTAGAGAAGGAAAGAAGAGAGCAAAAAAGAGAAAGCAGATATGAGTCATTAATGTCAAGGGTAGACTGCATCCACCTAGCAGTGGAAGTCTGGATAGGACCAAACTAGCGCAGCCAGAGAACATCGCTTTTCTCCTATTTCTCCTCACCACAGCCTTTAGTGGCAAATGATGGAATATGTACACAGTATATATTTTAAATCTATCTCTCTGCCCCTTTCTGTCTGTCTCTCTCTTATATTTACTAACAATATAAGAGATAGTAAAAATATCTTTCATATATATAAATGTCTGCAAAGTCAGTTAACATCTCTGACCAATTCTTTATTATTAAAATGAAGAAGTTGAACTGGATAGATTCTAACAACTCTCAAAACTAAAACCTTTTTCTTTAAATAGCAATTATATTTCCATGGACTAACCAATGAGTTATAAATCAAATATTTAGAGTTCTAATTCTATTTCAAATTTAAAATCTTAGGGAGTAAAAACATTCCATCTGTACCTCAGTCTCCCCATCAGCTAACCAAAGATTATTTTTAATCCAGTTAAACTACTCATACTTTTTAAAATAAAGGCAATATAGGGCCAACTATTCTTTATGTCATATATTTGTACTATTAATTTCTCCACTCTATCATAACAAATATATTTCATCATATATATGGTTTGATTACTTGTGTTTAACATGCACAGACGTATACATCATTTTTAACTGTGTCTAGATTCAGTGAAAATGTAACAATCTCTACAAAAAGAAAGGATTTAGCACATTCCTGTGATGACAAGCAGTGAGTGTGGGAAGAAACTTTTGCTTCTTTGGTTACCAAGCAAATATTTGATTGTTGTAATGAACTACATAAATAATGAATTTATACGCATATGGTCCACATACAGGCTTAGTGATAGTGGTTTGAATAGCAATGCTGCTATTGCAGCTCTTTAATATAAGATCAATAAATCATGTTTTACCTTTAAATTAGAATTTTAAAATACCTCAATCATCCTAATCAGTTAACTAGTACAAACTAGTGGAATGTTAGTAAATTCCTACTTAAGTCTCCTAAAATTACCATCTTTGAAAAGTTTCCACAGGAGCTTTAGGCAGCCTAAAAGTTTTTGCAATTCAGAGTTTATCTCTCCCATGCCATTTCCTGAGAATAAAAAACGCAGCACAAGTAAGCATTTTTAATCAATGACCATGCTTAAACTTTGAAAATGAACAAATTAACTGGCAATCAAAATGTACTAAATGCCAAGGGGTGTCTGGGTGGCTCAGTTGGTTAAGTGTCTGCCTTTGGCTCAGGTCATGAAAACAGAGTCTTGGGATTGAGCCCCATATCAGGCTCCTTGCTTAGCAGGGAGTCTCCTTCTCCCTCTCCCTCTGCCCCTCCCCCGAGTTGTGCGCTCTCTCTTACTCTATCTCTAATAAATAAATAGATAAAATCTTTTAAAAAAATGTACTAAATGCTTTGATATTCCTTATATACTTTTCAGAGAAAACTGAACATCCTGCCTTGAATCCACCCATGGGAACATAAAGAACTGGAAATACAAAGATAAAGTACAGAGAATTCATGCCATGACCTCAGATCAGTGACAGTGTCAAAAATACTTTGTACAAAATGATCTGAGAAACACAACATTTAGCAGTCCTTTTGATTTCAAGGTTAGAAAATGACATCTGCCTCCTGCTATGCAAACCAGCAGTGATCCTAAAACAATTGGTTTGTCAATGTTGAGATAAGCAAACCAAGCTCAAAGTCCAGAAATTGCAAAAGGGAGGTAAAATTTCAGCAAGGGGTGTTGGCTGGGGACAGCCGCTTGTACCAAGAGAAAACCTAGTAGGCTACCTTTTTCTCTCTATTGTTATACTGGAAAGTGCTCATCCTTGTCCTCTGGGAACTTCAGCTGCTGAGGGCAAATGGGTAGGTGTTGCAATGCCTTCATTGTTATTTAGTGTCCCCCAGGTTTTTGAATCCGTCCAGTAGCCAACAGTTGACTCCTAGAGCAGGGCAAAAATTGCCCCTGCCCCACTGTTACACAGCCCGCTAGATCCACTGGCTGCTTCCGTCAGCCCGGAGATTGTCGGGACTTACTGGAAACTTTCTAAAAGCTGGCTGCAGCCGGAGCAAAGAAAATCCTACCAAGAGGGCTCCGGGTTCAGTTGCGCTGCTGCGGAGAGAAGACAGCACGCTATTGATTACTCACAGTTTGCCTCGGAGACTGGGAGCACTAGGATGAGGCACGCCAGTAGCGCCCCGCAGCGCCCACCCAGGACCCTCATTGCGAAGCGGGGGGAGGCGCGGGCGGGGACCAGGACGGTGGCGCGTCGCGGCGGGGACCTGCGAGCCCGGGCGCCGCTCACTGAGGACTGCGGCGCGGCGGCGCCTGCGAGCGAGCGCTCGGGCAGAATAGCGGGAGCCGGGGGCGGGGGGACCGCCCGCTCCCAGCCCCCAGCCCGAGAGGGGAAGTGATAACAAGGACATTTCCAGGAAGCTTTTCAAAGCTGGGGGCAGGGCTCAGGGAGAGTGGTGGAGGCCTAGTAAACACTGGCGAGACATCCTTCCTCGTCCCATGTTTCATTCCCTGTCTCCGCGCTGTGAACCTTCCCAAGGCGAAGGGGAAGGAAACGTAGTAGAAACCGCCAGCGAGCTAGGGTGAGAGGCTGAGTGGCCCGGGGAACTTTGAGGACTCCGAGGACGGGGTGTCCAGGTTTAGAAGGAAAAATCCTGCAGAGACAGACTGACGTTGAGATGAAGACATTAATCAAACCTAGAAGCGAGTAACTTCATGAAGGCGCCAGAGAACAGAGATAATGGAAGCAAATGGGATAGTTTTGATCATCCAGTTTTCTTTTGTTCTTGCATTTATGGTGTTAAAAAAAATATTTTGAGAAAAAAAATGAGAATGTATCAAATTCCATCACCTTCAAACAGCTCATTTTAATTTTTGCAATATAACCTCTACGTTTTGTGCTTAGACATACACATCTGAAATGTTATGTAATGTTTAAGACTGCATCTGGAGCTAAAACGCCTGATTCAAATCTCAATACTTTAATCACTTACTAGTTCTGTAACTTTAAGCAAATTGTTTAACCTCTCTAAGCCTCAGTTATATCTTCTGTAAAATGGGGATAATAGTGGGTTTTCATAATGTTAATGTAAGGATTTAAGAGATAACACATGTAAAGCAATTACTATGCGTTAAATAGTATTACTGAAGGCATATTTACTATTATCACTTCTAGAATTTCTGCCCAAATGAGCCTGTCAATTGATTTCCTATGTGTGTGTGTGAAATTCCATAGGCTGATCATCTTTCAAGGGGCTCTTCTTATTCTAGCTTTCTGTGGTTCTGTGACCCAACTGGATGGAAGTTGATATTAGTCACTTTTTCTGATAAGAACACTTGTGAAGGGATTACTGAATATATCTATTACCCTTCCCTCTTTGAAATTCTTTTCCTTCTTGCTGTGTCTGACTCTATCATATTAATCTATTTGCCAGTTTATTCCCAGCCCCAAGTGATTTAATTTTTAATATAATTCTAATCTCTGTAGAATTGTTTGGTGTGCTGACAATCATAGCATTAAACAAAATGACCTTTAAGTAATATATTTAACTATTAAATTTAAATGCATTTAAGCTAGGAGTCTTTCAAGTAATGGTTCGATTTGGGAATCTCCTCATCTTGTGAGGAGGAATTAAGAGCTGAATATCAATTTTGAAATCTCAAAATTTCACAAGGAGAGAAAACTTCCAGAATCATGAATCAACAACATTCATAGCCATCTCTAATATCCTCAATATAAAAAAGAATATAAAAAGTTTGAAGAAGGGAATGTTAGAGAAGCATAAGTTACCCAAAAGAAATCTTGCTGTCCTGAAAAGTTCAAGAGATTAAAGTGATTATCTTTTTAATACCATAAAGGTGCAACACAGTGTCAGCAATTTGTCAGTGATGAAAAATTATGTATCTTACCTCTACTGTAATGTCAAACTTTGAAAAATCATATACTGAGATGTTTAATAATAAAATTTAATAATACATCTTTGGATAAAATTTTCAGGTTTTTAACTTATCTCAGAAGTTTACTTTGTGAAGATGATATCTGGCTTCAGCTCAATAAATTAATACTTAGTCAATTTCACTTGCCCAAAATTTATTTTTAGTACATTTCTAAATATGTTTGTAAGTTTGTTTTAAAAGGAGTAATTTCCATTGTTTTACTTTGAGAATGTTACCTTGTTAAATGTTTGCAAAATGGATTAGAGCAAGGAAAGTTTAGAAACCAGGTAACATTTATACAAGAGACAAGTGTTGATGAAGATGTGGAGAATGGTAGGAATGTATATTTATGGAAAATACTATAGGAAGTTCCTCAAGAAACGAAAACTGGAGCTACCATATGATCCAAGAATCCCACTTCTGGGTTTATATACAAAGGAATCACTATCTGGAAGCCATTTCTGTACTCCCATGTTCATTAGAGCATTATTCACAGTAGCCAAGGTAAGGAAACCACAACCTAAGTCTAATCAATGGATGAATGGATAAAGAAAATGTGATATAGAGATAGAGATAGATATGGATATCTCACATTTATGTATGACATTTGGGCAGTATGCTAAGTGAAATAAGCCAGATAGAGAAAGATAAATACTGCATGGGATCACTTACATGTAGAATCTTAAAAAAAAAGGGGGGGTGGCGATTGGGTGTCTCAGTCAGTTAAGCGTTTTCCTTTGGTTCAGGTCATAATCTCAGGGTCCTAGGATTGAGCCCCACGTCGGGCTCTCTGCTCAATGGGGAACCTGCTTCTCCCTCTCCCTCTCCTTCTGCCCCTTCCCCCAGCTCATGCTTGCATTCTCTCTCTCAAATAAAAAAAATTAAAAAAAAGCAAATTCATAGAAACAAAGAATAGGTTGCCAGGATCTGGGGAGTAAGGAAATGGGAAGAAGTTGATAGGGTATAAACTGAAAGTTTATATACCCTTTCACAGCATGGTGACTCTAGTTAATTATACTATATCATACACTGAAATTTGCTAAGAGAGTAGATCTTAAGTGTGTTCTCAAAAGAAAAAAAAAGAAAGATAACAATGTGAGGTGATGGATGTGTTAATTAACTTGATTGTGGGAATCATTTTTACCATGTATGCATATATTAAGTCATCATATTGTACTTTTAAAATATATTATAATTTTGTCAATTATCCTTCAATAAAGCTGGAAAAAGAAATCAAGTAACATTTAAGATGCTAAATAATCCCTGGGGGATTAAATAAGAGTCTTAGCTAGAATGACAGCAAGGTTGTTTTCATCATTCAGAATAAACTAGATTACACTATGGTGAAATAGTCATGGAATTACAATGGTTTAAGGTAAGTGTTTATTGCTTACTCATGGGAAGTTCACTGCAGGACTTTCTGGGCAGACATCTTCATTGTGTTGGCTCAGCATTTCATACTGTTTGATTTAACAGTATTTCAAAGTTAATATAGTCTTCCACAATTTCCATTTCACTCACATTTCACTGGACAAAGCAAGTCCCATGACTTCTAGAGGGTGGGAATAGCTATCTCATATGTTTGGAAAAGGAAAACTGAAAATAGTGTACAGTGCTTATGTCTACCAAACCACTTAATGTATTGAAAAACTAATAGTCAACTTAGTTTACTAACTGACCGACTGTATTTTGGCACCAGAAATGTTTGGTAATGTATCATTCTCAGGGAAGACATGAAGTAGAGGTGGGGTTAAATATATTTTGGGGGAACAAGAGGGGTGTTCAGTATAGTTCCAGAAATGCTGAAGGAACATCTGCATAGTAAGTCTCTTCAGGCATAGGAGTAGTAATTGGACTCCAAGAGAACATGTTTTTAAAAAGGAATACAGAGGGATAAGGTCAGATCTTGGAGAGCACGTATGGGAAGCCGAAGGAGGAATGACTAGTGAGATCCAGAATAGTACATAATTGTGAAAAGCCAAGGGAGGAAAGAGTTTTAGAAGAATTAACTGTATTAAATGTATTAAGGGATGAAAAAGAAAATGAGAATTGATTTAGTAATTAGGAAGATATAAGTTACATTAAAAAATGTGTTTTGAGTAGTTCAATGGGGCAGAACCTCAGTCACAGTAAATTGATAAAAAGAATGAACAGAAAAAAAAATAGTGCTTTGGGGTTTTAGTGGTAAGCCACCAGTTTAAAAAGTTGGGTTATGAAAGTAAAGAGTCAACAGAACAGTACTAATCTGGCTCATAGCTAAGGAGGAATTGTGGATCTTTCCTGCCTTGCCTTCTTACCCCCTCTCTACCCTGGAAATTGCAGTCAAAGATCTAGGGAAAAAATGGGGAGCAATATGTTTCAGATGTTGGATCAAGAAGAAATAATCAGAGGAACAGGATTTCAGAAAAGTTGAAACATGATGTTTGTCAACATCGCAGGAAAGTGGTTAACCTTGGAAAAGATGAGGTAGATGTCTTCAGATATTAGACAATGAGAAGAAACAGATAACAGTGAGAAAAGGAAATTTATGAAGGTATAATCTAACTTTCTTCATTAGCACTGTAGAATAGAAGTATTATTGTGTCTGGACAGGACAGTCTGGGCAGGAAAAGCATCCAGCACTGATGAAGGGATGATTCAGTTAAGAAAAACAGTACAGGTCATGTAGCCTTGAGACTGGAAAGAAATTTGAACTTATCAAGTCAGGACAATGAAAATAGTGAACAAGATTCTTAGCAATTAGGAGAAAGAGGTAGGAGGAAATGTGCCATAAATGTTTTTTAGAAAGGTGACAGCAACTTCAAAATCTACTATCTATTATTTGTTAGAAACTGCACTTAGGCTTTATTTCTTTCATTTCATCATCTTAGTGACCCTGCAAAGTAGGTATTTTCATTCCCATTTTGCAGATGGGATAATTGGGTTCAGAGATGGTGAGCTGTAAGGGATGTGTATGAGTTGAATCAGGGTCACATGAATGAGTAAAGAACAGAGAAAAATTTTAAAACTAAATCTGTTGTGGGACGGTGGGTGACTCAGTCAGTTAAGCGTCTAACTCGATTTCAGCTCAGGTCATGATCTCAGGGTCCTGGGATGAACCCTGCATAGGGCTCCATGCTCAGCTTGGAGTCTGCTTGAGATTTTCTCTCCCTCTGCTCTGCCTTCCGCTCATACGCATGTGTGCTCTCTAAATAAATAAAATATTAAAAACAAAAACAAAAACAACAACAAAAACCTAAATCTGTTGTAGCAAACCATTATTTTCCCCTGGACACACTGGGCATCCCAGGGCCCTCTCTCCTTTTACCAAGATTTGAAAAAACATATTTAAGTAGAAATGGAATGGACACACAGGTCCCTACATATCGTGCGGGCATTTTTTTCCCCTACAGGAATGTACTTGCCATTTCTTTTCTCTCTCTCTCTCTATATATATACAAAGAAATGCAGATATTACATATCCTTGTAGATAAACTAAAACATATTAAAAAAAACAGCCAGCAGATCACCATCTCCATCTTGCAGAAACCAAATAGCTAACAATCTAATATTATCTAAAAATCTTCAAAAGAACGTATATCAAAATGTTAATACTTGTTATTTTGGGGTGGTGAATATGAGATTTTATTTTGTTCATCTTATTCCTTTTTCAGTGTTTTTCACATTTTCTACAATGAATATATTATTTCTTTTAGCTCCTGCTAAAAGATACTCATTTATTTTGCATTCATAACCCCCACACACAATAAATATCATACAATTCCATTTTACATTTTATGTAACAAACAGCAATAAACATACAGATTAAAACGTCTGTCATCTGAATTATTAGATAGTTAGCAAATGAGTTTCCCCCTCGTCCTTAATTTATAATAACTGCCCCAGGGTATTGTTTCTGTAGTTGTGCAGCCAGAGTCTGCCGGAGTCCCAGAGGATCCCCCACCCTGCTTCATAAAACAAAACAAAACACGCACAAGATCTGAGATCTCTGGATCTCAGCTGGGGTTAGGGACAGACGAGGAACAACACATTTTGTATGCGTATTCAGAGAAGCCTTGCCCAAGCTCTGTCAGAGATTTTTCAACGCCTCTCTGGACGCTCCGGTTGCCTAGTTACGAGAACCACCTCCCCGCCCCCGCCTCCACAGGGGAAGGGGAGTCCGGCCCCTTCAGCCACTCAGAGGCCCCCACTACGGGCGGTCGCACGATTGGAGTAGTACATGGGCGGTGCTTGGGGCGGGCCTTCCGCGCCTGCGAGGAACGTCAGCACGTCGACGCGGGGGTTTTCTGTGGCCCGGCTCCGCTAACCCTGCTCGGGTCTGTGTATCTGCGCTTTCGGCCCTGCTGTGCCTGGGCGAGGAGGCCGTTGTTGGCTCGCGGGCCCCCGGCGCGGTTGTCAGGGCCTGGTGCAGGGACTGATCGCCTTGACCTCCCTCCCGACTTCTCCGCCTCAGAGGTCCCTGGGAGCGGCTGCGGCCCTCCGGGGACTCGGCCCGGGGCAACCAGGGGCCCATCCCCGCTCGGGGCTCGGATGGGAGGCGGCGGGAGGTGCGGTCTGGCATGTTCAGTCTGATGGCCAATTGCTGCAGCTGGTTCAAGCGGTGGCGGGAGCCCATCAGGTAAGCTGGAGCCGGCTGCCCGGTGCGGTCGTGGAGTGTAGGGACAGCTGTGCCCCGAGGGGCCGGTTGGGGGGGGGCACACCTCTCCTCTGGGAAGAGTCTCTCTCAGGCCTCGGGGGATGCTTTTGCTCCCAATTTGACTTGTCCCCAGAGGAAGAGGTAGGAGGATGTAGCCTTTTTGTCTAGTTGCATTTAAGTTCTCATCAGTGGTGCTTACTGTTTAAATGGGCTCGAATTTCTTAAAAAGTTGTGGATTTTGTGTATGGAATTGGAAACTATCCGTTGTGTATATTTCCTGTGACGTTTTTGTAATGGGAGGTTTTTTTTTTTTTTAATAGAGAAGCATGGGATAGAGTTTTCATAACATCCACACATTCCTTTCCAACACACACACGCACACATACACTCATTCACTCACTGTTTTTAGGACTTGGGTTTGAAATCTGGCTCCACTGCTTAATAAATTATATGACTTAACCACTTTTGGCCCCACCTTTGTCATATATTAAATGGGGGTGATAATATCTATGCCTCAAGAGTGTTGTATTAAATGAGACTAGCTGATGGAAAGTGTTTTCTTAACTGTAGTGTAGCTTCAGTTTTCATGTGGAATCTAGTTAAGCCTTTAATTGAAAGAGTCCGCTTCTTAACCTTTCATTTTGAAATGCTGGATGTATTAAGATTTAGCACCTGCTACTTGATATTCACGTATTTGTTGAGAAAATACCATGTGCCAGGCACTATGCTAGGCAAGAGTCAGTAAAAATGATGCTTTTTAGGCTTACCCTATAAAGAAACCTTAAGTTTGTTATTCCTTATAAATAATGTTGACTTTTTAATAGTTCTACTTTGGAATTAGGCCAAGGGTAAATTATAACAAAGTTTTGTTTTCCTTGTGATTTGATAAAGGTGTTGTTGGGCAGAGGAATACCACAGAGATGACATGTCTTTCTCAGTATCGAGGGTTGCGTGATGTTGATAGTCTTATTACTTGTAGTGTTAACTTTGATCACTTAGTTATGGTTGTGTCTGCCAGATTTCTCAATATAGTGTTTTTGAGTCAAACAGATTCATGTCTGAATCCTAGGAATTTTGGCACTTTTCCCCCTGTCAAGTGTGGATAATTTTTGTCTTGCAACATTTTGAGAAGAAAATTTATGCAACTACTTGATGCTTTGCAGGTAGCACTCAGTAAATGATACTTCTTTTTTTTTTTTTAAAGATTTTATTTATTTATTCATGAGAGACAGAGAGAGAGAGAGAGAGAGGCAGAGGGAGAAGTAGGCTCCCAAGGAGCAGGGAGCTCGATGTGGGACTCGATCCCAGGACTCTGGGATCATGACCTGAGCCGAAGGCAGACGCTTAACCATCTGAGCCACCCAGGCGCCCCAGTAAATGATACTTCTAAGATTAGGAGACGAGTGCCTATTAGTCAGTTACCCACCTCAATTCATTTTATACTTATCAGTATAGATACCTTTCCCTTCGTCCCTTTCTGTGTTTGTGGAAGAAGGGTTCATTTTTCCTTTTCAAGACTAATTATGGTGGCTGTGCTCTTTATTCCATTTTTTCCTCATTTCTTGGTTAGCTTCAGTTGGTCAGCATTTTGCCAGAGGTCACAGAGAGAACTTCTGGGATACAAGAATAAAGCTAAACTTTTATCCCAAAATTTATTGTTCAGTTTTATCAAAAATACAAAATCTTTCTCTTTTGTCTTCACAGGTTCGCTTCTGTTCTTTCTTTAGAATGTAAACATGCTCAAGCCTCTCTTACCTAAAAAACAACCCAAACTAAATGTTTCCTATTGCTGCTTAACAAATTACTATTAACATAGTGACCTAAAACAACACAAATTTATTATCCTACAGTTCTGAGGCCAGAGTCTAAAATGGGTCAGGAGAGCCTTAGAGCTTTCTGGAGGCTCTGAGAGAGAATCTGTTTTTCTTTGCCTTTTCCAGCAAAAAAAAAAAAAAGAGAGGTTGCCTGCAGTCATTGGCTTGTGGCCCCCTTCTTTCATCCTCAAAGCCAATTGTATAACATCCTTCTTCTCTGATCTTTTATCAGGACTTTAAAAAGTCCCTTTTATAATGACTCTTGTGTTTACATCTGGTCTCCCTGGGTACTCCCAAGATAAGCTCCCCATCCAAGATCCTTAACTTAATCATGTCTGCAAGATTCCTTTTGCCATGTAAGGTAACATATTCACAGGTTCCAGTGATTAGGTTGTAGACATATTTGGGAAGTCATTATTCTGTGTCTACCATAATAAACAACGCTCTGTCCCTGCAGCCACTACCTTTCCCTCTCAGCCTTCACCCCAGACTAACAGTTGGCAATGGATTACTGATACTTTCTCAACTTCATCTCCTCTCATGCATTCCTTAACTTCCTGCATTTGAAGACTTCTGCCCCGACCCTTTAATTCAGTTTGACACTTAAGACCACTCTCTTCTTAAAATTCTCTGGTTTATTTTTCCTGACTTTAAAAATTTTTACCTTTCTGCCTTTGGCCATTTCTTTCTCTGTTTGCCAGTTAGCCTTTCGTCATCTCACTCTCAAGTCTTCCCCAGTGTTCTGTCTTCAACTCTGTTTCTAATGTATATTCTCCCTTCGTGGGCAATTTCACCACATATAGTGACTTCAGTGGCCACTTAAACATTGGCTTTCAAGTCCGTGTGTTTCCAGTACAAAGACTCATCTACCACTTGAAGATTTACATATCCCATTCCACAAGAATCCTCAATCCCAGCACATCCAAAATTGAATTTAGATCCTCTCTCATTTCCATGCTGAATTGCTTCTGCCTTCCTTTTACCCAAGTCAAGCCGGGAGCAATCCTAGATACCTCTTTGTGCTTTGATCTCTCAAATCATAAAGTCTTTTGGTTTCTATGGGCTTAATACCACTTACAAGTCTTACACTCTTTTAGCCTTTCCATATCCATACCTGTTTTAAAGATTTTATTTATTTATTTGACAGAGACAAAGCGAGAGAGGGAACACCAGCAGGGTGAGTGGAAGAGGGAGAGGCAGGCTTCCGGCCAAGCAGGGAGCCTGATGCAGGGCTCCATCCCAGGACCCTGGGATCATGACCTGAGCGGAAGGCAGATGCTTAACGACTGAGCCACCCAGGCACCGCCCCACTGCGCGGTTTTAGATTAAATTTCCATTATTTCTCTCCCACATTTCTTTGACAGACTTTCCACTGTTCCCCTCTGATTAATTCTCTACACTGTTGTCAGTGGTCTTTTTTCCTTTTTCCTTCTGTCCAAATTCCTTATGCCAAATTTGCCGAATTTAAGTTCTCTAGTCCCTCCATTCCTCACCAAATGCTCTTCTTTTTTTGGTTGGCTGTTCCTAATCATTCCTCACTTGTCAGTTGGGAGATTCTCTTTCAGAAAACTTTCTTTGAATTCCATCTAGGTTTTTTACCTTTTCATTGTAATTGCTTAGCACCGTGTATTTGTCTCTACTTATCCATGTATTGTAATGAAATGTTTATTCAACTCTTCTCACCTGTCCTCCAGGATGGCTTGTGGACAGGAGCTGTTGTTATTTAAAAATATTTAAAAGTAATGCTTGTTTATTGTTATTTAAAGGTGATGAATGTTTATGTAGAACATTGAAAGCACAGTTAAGCAAAAAGTGGCATATAAAGTTGCATATAAAGATTTACATTTTGTTGTAGAATCTCTTATATAACTGTAAATTCTCTTTTTATTTGCTGTTTTTACTCATTACCAAATGATCTCCATGGTGAGTCCAATTAACCATCTGACACTACACAAAATTATTAAAATATTATTGACTATATTCCCTATGCTGTATATAACATCCCTGTGACTCATTTATTTTATAACTGGAAGTTTGTAACTCTTAATCCGCTTCACTTATTTCATCTCTCCCTGCTATAGTAACCAACAGTTTGTTTCCTATCTCTGAAAGTTTGTTTGGTTTGTGTGTTTGTTTTTTAGATTCCATAAATAAATGAAAACATATGATACTTGTCTTTCCCTGACTTATTTCACTTAGCATAATACCTCTGGGCCCATCCATGTTGTTGTAAATGGCAGGATTTCATTCTTTTTTTATGGCCGAGTAATATTCCATCGTATATCTATACACCACATCTTTATTCATCTATCGATGGACATTTAGGTTACTTCCATATCTTGGCTATTGTAAATAATGCTGCAGTAAACATAGGGGTGCATGTATCTCTTCAAATTGGTGTCTTTGTTTTCTTCCTATAGATACCCAGAAGTGAATTGCTGGATAGTATGGTAGTTCTATTTTTTTTTTTTTTTTAAAGATTTTATTTATTTATTTGACAGAGAGAGACACAGCGAGAGAGGGAACACAAGCAGGGAGAGTGGGAGAGGGAGAAGCGGGCTTCCCACTGAGCTCCAGGGAGCCCAATGCAGGGCTCGATCCCAGGACCCTGGGATCATGACCTGAGCTGAAGGCAGACGCTTAACCGACTGAGCCACCCAGGCGCCCCTGGTAGTTCTATTTTTAAGTTTTTGAGGAACCTCCATACTCCATATGTTTTCCATAGTGGAAAATTTATGTTCCCACCAACAGTGTACAGGATTTCCCTTTTCTCCACATCTGCACCAACACTTGTTATTTTTTGTCTTTTTGATAATAGCCAATCTGACCAGTGTGAGGTGATACCTTATTTTAGTTTTGATTTGCGTTTCCCTCATGATTAGTGACATTGAGCATCCTTTCATGTGCCTGTTGGCCATCTCTATGTTTTCTTTGGAAGAACATTTGTTTGGGTCCTCTGCCTGTTTTTTAATCAGGTTATTTTTTTGAGTTGTGTCAGGTTATGTATTATCCTAAGTTTTATACATTTGGGATATTAATCCTTTATTGGATGTATGATTTGCAAATATCTTCTCTCATTCAGGAGGTTGCTTTTTTGTTTTGTTGATGGTTTCTATCTGTGTAAATTTTAAACAATAAAGAGATAATAGAATGCTATTTGGCAGCTTTTTATTTATTTTTGCTTTAATCACAATTATTATCTTTTTGCATCTTTACATGTTTTTCATGAACCATCTTTTTAGGTAGAGTAGTGTGGTGTATAGATTGACCAAAGTATGTTTAATTATTCCTGTTACTAAATATTTAGAAAATTAAAAATTTTTCACTATTATGAACAAGGCTTGTGTGGGCACCCTTCTATAAATAGTTTGGAAATGGAATTCAAATGATGATGAGATCAAATGAAAAAGTTTAAGGTATTTGCTATATATTGCCAAATTGCTCTTCAGAAAGGCTTTAAAAAAAACAAAACATATCAACAATCGTTGCTCCTACCAGAAGTGTATAAAAGTGCCTTTTCCCCTCTTCCCCAAGTCACCACTTGTTTTTTTCAGGTTATAGGGAGAAATGCTGTCCACATTTAGTTTCTATTTTTTTGATTCCTATTAAAATTGTTTTTTCCTTGGACTTTTGTATTTCTTCTTTTGGGAATTTCCCAATGATTTCCCTTGCTGTTTTCCTATTGGGGCAGGTGCATTTTCTTATTGAATTTTCTAAGAGATTTTAAATATATATAGTAGTAACCATTTCTCTATAGTATATATTGCAGATATTTTTCTTCCATTTGTTATGTTTGTAAATTTTTTATGGTGTTTGAAGCATAAACATTTAACAATTTTTTATTCAAATACACCATTTAGTGTAATAATTAGATTATATTCCATTATATGTATCCAAGATTATATTCACCTATACTTTTTTCCTAGTACTTTCATATTTTAATTTTTAACATTTAAAACTATTGAAATTTATTTTGTGTATAGGGAACAGCGTTTGTCCTGGACACAGAATACAAGCCATTGTGCTCAGTATATTCGGGACCTTGTAAGTAGGTCCTCACCCTTACGTATTATCATCTACATACTCTAAACTCCTATGATTTATGCCAGGTAGTGTCTAGTTGATGGAATAGTGCATATAAAATGTGATAGAACACGCAAGAGTTGAAAGATGATTTCTAAGATTTTTAGCAAGAATAAAAGACAGGATTTGGGAAGGGGTATAATTTTACTGGGGTCTTGAAGAAATTTTGTGCTTCCTAAGCTTTCCAAGGGCATGAATTCAGAAATGGCTTACCTAAGAGAAGCAGAAAATTAATATCAAGTTAAATGAGAAAAAAATCGGCAAGAAGAATAATGTAATATTACAATTAAAAATAAAAATATTTACTATTATTTAAACAAAAAGAAAAATATAGTAAGTACTCATGTGCCTACTACCCAGATTTTACAAGTATTAAACTTTGGTTATCACATTTCAGTTTTTTCTAAAGAAATAGGTAACAAATCTTTGAAACTCCTTGCTCCTGTCTGTGTTTTTTGATGTCAGAATTCAGCTTATCAAAACTTTACTTCAAATTTATTAGTAAGTTGTTGTTCACTGTGGCCAACTGTAAAAGAGACTCAGATGTTACTTAAGCATTGTGGATTAATGCTTTTTGTACATCTCTGTGGTGTCTGGTAAAAGCGTACCGTGATAGGGTATATCGTCTTTGCTATGGATTTTTTCATTGGGGAAATATTTAGCACCTTAATAGCCATCATTTTGGTTTAAATAAATATAATTGTAAATCCTAGACTGTTTATAGAAATTGCTGAGTTTTTAATTTGTTAATTAAGCTGTACACACAGATTAGCAAGGATTATCTGATGTGCTGTATGCAGAACTGGAATGGTTTACATTTCTTTTTAAACCCCTGGGGCTTCTTGCTTATTCTTAGTAAGTTTAGAATTTTAGGATAAAAAGGGACCTAGAGGCATTCTGATTCTACCCCTTTATATTTTAGAAATAAACAAATTGACACTAAAAATTTGACTTCAGAGCTAGCATATGACCCCAAGTTTGGTCCTCTTTCTATTTATTAATGGTCCATAAATTTAGATAGTGATTTTGATGTAATATTATCCTGGGCTCCACAATCTGGATTAAAATGTCAGAAAATAGTGCACTTGTACAATAAAATCACACCATAATTTTTTTTTGGTAAATTTTTTATTGGTAAATTTTTTATAATATCGATTTTTTTTGTGGTAGGTTTTTTCTTTCTCTCACACATTTATCATAAAATCATGTTCCCAAGTCTTTTTTTCCTTTTTTTTTTTTTTTAAAGATTTTATTTATTTATTTGAGAGAGAGAATGAGACAGAGAGCATGAGAGAGGGGAGGGTCAGAGGGAGAAGCAGACTCCCCGCTGAGCAGGGAGCCCGATGCGGGACTCGATCTTGGTACTCCATGATCATGACCTGAGCCAAAGGCAGCCGCTCAACCGACTGAGCCACCCAGGCGCCCCCCCAAGTCTTTTTTTCCTACGTGTGTTTATGTTACTTATTAAATTTAGAATTTGCTTTATGTAGTTCTAAATATTTTCAGTAATACTAATTTGATGTGTTAAGTTTTTTTTAGTGTTTTGGTGAAATTGTGTTTTTTTTTTTTAAGATTTTATTTTATTTATTTCAGACAGAGAACATGAGTGCAGGGAGAGGGGCAGAGAGAGAGGAAGAGTGAGAAGCAGACTCCGCACTGATCAGAGAGCCCGATGCAGGGCTCGATCCCAGGACTCTTGGGTCATGAACTGAGCCAAAGGCAGCTGCTTAACTGACTGAGCCACCCAAGTGCCCCCGAAATAGTTTATTTTTGACTTGCAAAATATTTTTGAAGTTAGAAATAGTTTTTATGTAATTATCTCATTTGAAGTATTGTCTCCTTAGTTGACAGGTCAGGAAGTTTAGAATTGTAGATGTTCAAATGACTGCAATAATGTCATTCAAAAAAGATTGACAAATCAAGTATTTTCTGAGTCTAAGTTCAAAACTCCAGTATTATGTTGCTTATATTTCTGATATATCAAATTGTATATCTGTTTTATAAAAAGAGACTCTGAGATCAAATATATAAAACAAGCTTTTGACTCTTAATCCCTACTTTTAATTTTTTTTACTCAGATTTATTTCACTTTTAAAAATATTTCTCACTGTTAATTATTACCTTGAAACCTTGAGCACATAAACTTTTTCAGAAAACTCAGCCAGTTTGATGTAAGAAGATAATTTTTTTTAAAGATTTTATTTATTTGTCAGAGAGAGCACAAGCAGGGGGAGTGGCAGGCAGAGGAAGAGGGAGAAGCAGGCTCCCGGCTGAGCAGGGAGCCCAATGAGGGACTCCATCCCAGGACCCTGGAATCATGACCTGAACTGAAGGCAGATGCTTAATGGACCGAGCCACCCGGGCATCCCAGAAGATAGATACTTTTAATTACATTCCCTAAGATTGAACTGTTACTTTTATGTGAAGATTTATATAAATTAAATCCATTGTAGTACTTTATCAACTGAAAATTATATATTTTAATTTTACTTAATATTTACTCAGCAGATGGGGGAGTCGGAAAATATATTATGCTGTTTCATTCAGTAAAGATGCTTAATGTGTGCCCAGCGTGTTTGATGTTGGGGCTACAGAGTTGATTGACAAGTTCTAGTAGAGGACACTGTATGAGAAGTTGCATGAGAAAGTTAATGTCTGTTTGCTGTGGTAACATGGATGGTCAGGAAGGACAGAAAGGATGAGGGGAGTACCTGGACTAGTAGGCCTGCTGGAGGAGAGTGGCAGAAGAGGAGGCTACAGAGTTTGGACTTGATTTTGTTTAAGGATTTTAAGCAGAAAAATGCCATAGTTAGATTTTCATCAATATCATGGTTAGGTTTTATTAACAGCATGCTATTCATGACCTTAGTTAGTGTACCTGTTATTAGGTAATCTACTTTCTATTAGGTCCACGAACTAAGTTATGATTATGATATTGTGTAAAATACCACAATACCTTCAAGATACTGTGATGCAAATGAGCCATACTGGGGTGCCTGGGTGGCTCAGTCGGTTAAGGGTCTGCCTTCAGCTCAGGTCATGATCCCAGGGTCCTGGGATCAAGTCCCACATCGGGCTCCTTGCTCAGCAGGGAGCCTGCTTCTCCCTCTGCTGCTCCCCCTTCTTGTGCTCTCTCTCTCTCTGACACAAATAAACAAATAAAATCTTAAAAAAAAAAGAAAAAGAAAATGAGCCATACTACTTGGCTATCAGATGTGTATCTGTGTGCATATATATAAATGTGAGTAAATTGTAGGCTAAACAAAATGGTTCAAGTTACCCTTTAAAATAATAATGATTATTACTATTTTTACAAGCCATTGTATTTAAACTTGCCATGGAAACTGCTGTTGACTTTTTATGAGCACGTAGGGATGGGTAACTTGTACCCACTCTACTTGCAGGGACAGTATGAATATAAATGGTAGGGTAAAGTAGCTTTGAACTATTAAGACATACTGTATAAATTCAAGGCATTGGTTATTGCAGGGTTTGGGAAAAGATGAGAGCATTTACTGCTGAGTTACTTAATTTGGGACAATTACGAAAAAGATACTTTTATTTTACGAAACTTTGCAGTATTTGATATTGTTCATCTCATAACCCTTCTGGAAACTATTCCCAATGCTGCCATTTCTTTAGTCTCCTCATTTCTTTCTGACTACAGTTTTAAGGGTTTCTTCAAAGGTTCTAAGGGTTCCATGCCCCCCTCGCCCCTGGCTCTTCTCCCTCCTGCGCCCTCCCTGGGATCTTTCATCTGTTCTCATAGTTTTAATTACCAGGTGTACGTCTCATAAACCTAGCACAGATCTCTCCTTCAGCTTCAGACTTCAGTGTGAGATGAGTGAGCACTGTCAACATGTGTAAAACTGCACCCATTCATTCTCTAATCTGGTCCCTGTCTGTTTCTGGAGTCTCATCTCATGGACTCCCTGTTTTGAGTCTTATGCTGTAATAAGAATAGCTATTGGTTGAGCACTTATTTTGTGCCACAGGCATTGAGCACTTTACTTGCAGTGTCATATTTCATTTAACCACATTCCTATGGGATGGATGTTATTATTAACTCATTTTACTGATAAAATTCTGAGAAGTTAAATAACATGGCCCAGGTCATATAACTTGGAAGTGGCAAATCTGGGACTTGAATACAGGTCTAAAACCAAGGTTGTGGCAACCTATCAGATTTGTTACTAGTACAAACAATACTGTACATCTTTTTTTTTTTTTTTTAAAGATTTTATTTATTTATTTGAGAGAGAGAGAATGAGAGACAGAGAGCACGAGAGGGAAGAGGGCAGAGGGAGAAGCAGACTCCCTGCTGAGCAGGGAGCCCGATGCGGGGCTTGATCCCGGGACTCCAGGATCATGACCTGAGCCGGAGGCAGTCGCTTAACCAACTGAGCCACCCAGGCGCCCCAACAATACTGTACATCTTAAAATACCACGAAGTCCTTTCCATCTCAGCCTTTGTAGTTTGATATGTAATTAATGACTCAGGGATAACTGTGATAAGAGTGAAGTGATCACTTTCAACTTCTGGGAAGGTCACATTGTTAACTATTTGTTGATACTAGTTCCTAAGGTAGCAGTATATCAAGTTTACTTTAGACTCAGTGTGTAGTCGTATTGTGTCATGATTATGTGTGAGTCTAACAAGCGTGTTCTCCTTTTGTTTAAGGCTGCTCTAAGGTGTACTCTTAACCCCTGGCTTTAGCAACTCTACATCCTGCCAGTTCTCCTCCCCTCCTTGGTATGGTATCTTCTCAGGCAGTATTCTCAGTTGGAATCTCTTCATTCTCCTACCTTCTATTTTCATCTTCCCCTTGTTTGGCAAACTTTTCCACTTTAACTGCTTAGCCGAAGCATTGCCTTGTCTAAGAAGCTTCCGTGACCTCCTGTATCTTTAGGCTAGATAAAGTCCTCTTGCTCTGTATTACTTTAATATCTTTTATATATAGATGAGCATATTTAACTGTCATAGTGTCACAGTGTACTAATATTGGTTCTTATATTTATTATTATTGTCTCCTGCCACTATCATGTAAGTTTAGTAAGGGAAGAATTTCTGTATCTGTTGTTTTTTGTTGTACTAATATTTGTTTATGTTTTAGTCACTCTCATTAGAAGATGAGTACTCTGAGATAGAAAACCGTGTCGCAGGCATGTTTGTGTCCATAATGCCTACTGTCTGACCAAATGACTTGTTTTTTTTACTAGTATCAACTTTTCTAGATACTATAAACCTAAGCACACTGTATATATATTTTTTTAATAGAAGGGCTAATGTATTTGATCAGTAATCATAAGGTTAAAAGACAGAGTGTCTTCCCTCCTTCTTTTGTCATAGGCACAGCCAGCTGTTCCCAATCAGTGATGATTTACCATATTTTAAACAGCTGTAATGACATGTACATTTTTAACATGTGTTAGATTGTACATCTTCATTTTTTAAAGGGTTGCATAGAATTTTGAGTGTTAGGTGAATGTTAACCTTTTAAACCCATTCTGGGGACCCCTGGGTGGATCAGTCATTAAGCATCTGCCTTCGGCTCAGGTCAAGATCCCAGGGTCCTGGGATCGAGCCCAGCGTCGGGGTGTCGGGCTCCCTGCTCTGAGGGAAGCCTGCTTCTCCCTCTCCCACTCCCCCTGCTTGTGTTCCCTCTCTGGCTATCTCTCTGTCAAATAAATAAAATCTTTAGAAAAAAAATAAAATAAACCCATTCTGTTCTGAAAGTATAAATTTAATGTTTTGTTATCAGACATTGCAGTAATTCATGCTGTGATTTTCATTTGTACTGCTAATGTTATGTTTATTCATTAAGACTTTAATTACCTCAAATATTTAATTAAAGTCATGTTTTCAAGTATATGGCGTAATGATCTAAAAAATTAACTGCTTTCAAGAGTAGTCAAAGTAAAAAAGAAATCCAGAGAGACTTATTTTGTGCCAGTCTCAGCATAATTACAATTTTCCAATGTGTTATTTTCATGTTTGAAGGACTTTTTTGTTTGAACCTAATAGTCTATTAAAAAAGGAAAGCTTTTAAGGTAAAAAGCTAATACCCTTGGTAGCAAGCTTCAAGAGCAATGTTTCAAAATGTTTAAGAGCAATTATTTGGAAGATTTTTTTCAGCTGAAATCTTGGCAAGAATGGAGAGAAAACATAAGATGCAATCTGTGTAATAAAGAATGAGGGGCCATTTTCCTGAAAAAAGTATATTTGAGATTTTTCACTTTGGCTCCTAAGGCATGAGAAAACATCAGTTCCATGATGTGCCTAGGAACTGCTGACCTAGTTGCAGTTGGTCTTCCTTGACTTCTAGAGTAGGTATGGTTGCCTGCCATCTCTCCCTGCAGCTGCCTGTGGTTTTCCATGACAACAGTCACCACACATACTTACCTAAAACCTGTTTTCTTGCTCTAAGGTGTAGGAGGGCTAGGGATTGTGGAATGTTTGTTTGCTGCTGTATAAAAGGTGTTTAATAAATATTTATAGAATAAATGATGCAAATAAGCATAATGTGGGCATTTTGTTCCCTAATAGTAATTGTTTTGGTTCATCGTCATGTTTGAAGCATGGTAGATCTTGAAATACATTATACATTTTTCAAAGGGCAATTGAATTAGTTTTAATATTATTTTAATCTAATTGTGTATCTAGTAACTGGAGTTACCTAAAATATTATATAAATGCTACATTATCCATTTCTTTTGGATAGACATTTACTATACTTTGCTTAAGAAATTATTTTGTATTTAAGTCTTTTTTTTAAAGATTTTATTTATTTGAGAGAGAGTGAGAGAGCACAGCAGGGGGAGCAGCAGAGGGAGAGGGAGAAGCAGGCTCCCTGGGGACCCCAATGTGGGGCTCAATCCCAGGACCTTGGGATCATGACCTGAGCCGAAGACAGATGCTTAACTAACTGAGCCACCCAGGCGCCCCGTAATCTGTATTTGTCTTATTTGATATTTGGTAGTTATGAATTCTTCAAACAAAATAATAAAGTTATACTCCAGAATATTGCACTGCTTCCTCAAGAAGTAAACTCATATTTTTCACAGTTGATAATCAGGTATAATTTCTACATGCATAGAGGTATCCAGAACTCACATACTACCTCAGCTCCTTAAATTCATAATCTGTCATGGTTCTCTTTGGCATTCCCACTGACCCCCCACTGGATGACTAGGGATGGGTTATGGGGATGCTGCTAATTGTGACTTACTTTATTCTTGCACTGATTCAACCTTAGATATACTTCCATTTATTCCCCATGGTGGGTATAGACAGTTGAAACTTTTAGAAGACTATGGCTCCTGGATAACAAAAGAAATTAATAGGGAGAGTAAATTAACTTCATTCACAAAAGCCGAAGTCCTCACCGAAAGTCCTCACCTACAAGGTCCTCCGTGATCTGGCCTCTGATGTGTTTCTGACTCCCTGTTCTTCTTCCCTGCTCCATTCTCACTGGGTTTTACCACATTGGCTTGCATGCTGATATTAGAACATTCCTGCATGCCCCCACGTTAGTGCCTTTGCCCTAGATATTCTCTTGACCCAGATATTTGCATGTCTAACTCCCTCCTTCAAGGCCTTGCTCTGATTTTACTTTCTCAATGAGGGCTGCCCATATCACCTACATAAAACTGCAACCCACCTACATAAAACTACATAAAAAATCCCCACTCCCGCCTCCCTTTACCCTGCTTTATTCTATATTTTTTTTTAAAGTGCTTTCTTTTTTTTTTTTAAAGATTTTATTTATTTATTTGAGACAGAGAGAATGAGAGACAGAGAACATGAGAGGGAGGAGGGTCAGAGGGAGAAGCAGACTCCCTGCCGAGCAGGGAGCCCGATGGGGGACTCGATCCCGGGACTCCAGGATCATGACCTGAGCCGAAGGCAGTTGCTTAACCAACTGAGCCACCCAGGCGCCCTATTCTATATTTTTTAATAGTATGTAACCACCTTCCAACATAGTTATAATGTACTTAGTTCTTATATTTATTATTGTCTCCTGCCACTAACATGTAAGTTTAGTAAGGGAAGAATTTCTGTATCTGTTTTTGTTTGTTTTCTTGTTGTTGTAGTTATTTTAATAAACAGGTGTATCTCGGGACGCCTGGGTGGCTCAGTCAGTTAAGCATCTGCCTTTGGCTCAGGTCATGATCCTGGGGTCCTGGTATCGAGTCCCACATTGGGCTCCTTGCTCAGCGGGAAGCCTGCTTCTCCCTCTTCCACTCCCCCTGCTTGTGCTGTCTCTCTGACAAATAAATAAAAAATCTTAAAAAACAAACAGGTGTATCTCAAATACCTAGAACACTGGTGTCTAGTGTACAGAAGATGGTCAGTAACTATTTGTTTAATAGATGACCAATTTGGCTTTTGCAAGACCAGGTTTGTTCTTCCTCAGCATATGACCCATAATCTGACTGCCTTACACCTTCAACTCTGTCCTTTCTTTTTGTTATATGGATCCTTTGAATACATGTAGAATAAAACAAAAACAAACGGATCCAAGAGAGTCAGGGCTAGAGAGATGAAAGAACACCCCTTCTTAACATCTAAGTTCTGTTTTTTTTTAACCCTTTTTGGGATGATTGTTAGTGAAGAATGACTTGGCAGAAGCCCTGACTGTATCCCATGAGAATGTGGCCCTGTGGCTTTAACATGACAGCCGTGTTACGCTGTGGCTTTCTTGCTATATTCCCAAATCTATGGTGTTAATGGATGGTCTTACCTGTTATATTGTGTGATGGCTCAACCTGAACCAGAAATGAGCTCTAGTGGTGGACTGTATTGCCAAGATAATAGGACCATTATAATAGGTTTGTTTCTTTTTACCTATCCCTGGTTTAAGAAGTCTCTAGGAGTTAAGTGATTTAGGTTCTGGTTCTGGCTTTGTAAGTGACTCATTGTCTTACAACTCTGGGCTTATGTTTCTTTGACTGTAAAATTGAACTAGATTTTTTTTTTCCTGATTCTGTCAAGTTTAGCTATATCATCAAAAACATTTTAAGCTTTATAATTGTAGGAACCCTATTTCAAAATATGTTAGCCCTTAAGTTAATAATCATGTTATTATACTGTGTTTAAGATTTATACTTGGTAAGGTGCTGCGTATCTAAAAACAGGTGAGCACACCAGTAGTGCCTACAACCTAACAATAATTGTTTTCTTATGTATTTCACAAGAAAACAGATTTGTGATAATCCTTAGAATTCAATTAACTAGAAAATTGAGTCTTTAGCCATGATAAGTAACTCATGGTTAGAATCCTTCTTTCTTCTTTCTCTTTCTCTTATTCTTTCTCTACCTTTTGCACAATCTCTTCTACAATTTTTTTTTTCTTTTTTGCTTATAGAACAGAAGGATGACACTTTAAAGGTATTTCTCAAGAATTTTGCTTTTGGAATCTATTCTATTCATTTTTGAACTGCCTGGGGTCTAGCAGATTGTCTCAAACATAGTAGAAGCTCCTTAAATGTTGCTTGAATGAATGAATTTACTTTTCTTTTTTCCCCAATATTGAATTAATTCAGAAAGTGATTTTTAAATTTTTATTATTTTAAGAAAGGTGACTCTTGTGATGGTGGGACTTGATAATGCTGGTAAAACGGCAACGGCAAAGGGAATCCAAGGAGGTAAGTGGAAAATATTTATTATTAAATTATTCTGAATTATTAATTTATGTAAATTGCTTTGTTACATATTTATTTGGTATAGATAGTATACACTCCATTACTTTAAATTCTTAGTATACTTGTGGCTAATATGGTGAATAGACTCTAGCTTAAGAGTACCAGCCAGTTAACATGTTTCAGATTTGAGTAAGTGCAGAGATGCAGAGGATCCTTGAGGTCTTTGATCAGATAAAAGGGATCACATCTGTCTTCTCAGCACAGGAGGGAAAAAGCAAAAAAAGGACATGCCCTGCCTTGAATGATACCCATCTTCCACTTACATTCTCTTGGCCAGAATTTAGTCACAAGGCTACGCCTAAATGAAAGAGAGGTAGAAATGTAGTTAGCCAGCACAACTGTCTTTGTATGTCTTCATTTTTTTTTCAATATTTTTTTCCAACGTGATTCAACTTGATTTTTATAGTTATGTTAAAATGAGGGCTTCTTTTTTATCAAAGGGTTTTATCATGTCATTTATATTGCATCTCATTGAATGTATTTATTTAGTTAGTCTTAATTTAATGCTATGTACTACAAAATAGAAGCAACTGTGCTGGTGAGTTTGTTGTATACCCAGAAGATGTGGCGAAGCATCTTATAGGTATGAATTGGGAAAAAACATATATTTGTTGCTGAGAAAGGATGTTGCAACAAGATATGCATATCAAATAGGGCGCTTTTATTTATGGAGGCTTAGAAAAGAAAATTAACACCTTGCAAAACTTGCTGTTTTGTCACCTCATATTCTACTATGTAACATTAGATGTAAATTATGTATGTTGTCTTTGGATTCTTAGGAAGTCCTTTTGTACATACCCTTCATGCTATGTCCTAGGTTATAGGCTCACGGAGGACTCATCATCATCATCTAAACCAGAGGTGACAAACTTCTTTTGTACAGAGCCAGATATTAAATATTTTAAACTTTGAGGGTCATGCGGTCTCTTTCCCAACTATACAACCCTGACATAGTGCAAAAGCAGCCATAGACAGTATATAAACAAATGAGCATGGCCATGTTCCAATGAGATTTTGTTATGGACACTAAAATTCGATGTGTTATGATATATTGTCTTTTTGATTTTTTTTTTTTGTAATTATTTAAAAATATAAAACACAATCATAGCTGAGGGCCATATAAAAATAGGTAGTGAGCCAGATTTGGCCTGCAGACTGTGACTCCTCATCTAAACATCCCCTTCCATTTCTTCAGTCTTACATTCAGGGGAGCATAATCTAAGAATCAGACCATCTAATCTGTTGTGTGTACTTAGAACATCCTCTTTCCATTAGGATCTTTCTCTTCTGATTTTCACCTCCATATATCCATCAGTTTCTTTTTCTGAGTTTAGAAAATACTCAAGGTGTTACATCATGAACAGAAAGTTAAAGCTGTCTTCAACTTTAAGCTTCCCTCTGGTTCTGTTTTTGTTCTTCATCTTGTTTATTTATTCTTTAGTCTACTCTAGTGACTGATTTCTTACCTTTTTTCTTTTTTAAGGATTCCAGTTATATAGAACTAGATGAAGTTTTCCAATGGAGCTTTTTTATGCCTCTGTATTTGTTTATGCTATTCCCACTTGTCTTACGAGAGAGAATATCTGCTTATTTTTAAAGCAGAGTATCTATATATCTCTAAAGATGGATTTTTGTTATATAGTCTCATTCTTCATGAAGTCTTTTCCACCTCCTGCTACCCTTAGCCATTACCACCACCATCAGTAGACTTGACTACTTCCTCTGCTTTGGCCTATACTTACTTATACCTACTTGTATCACTACTTAAATTACTCCTTCATTCATGTATCTCTTCCACCTTTCCAGACCATAAATTCCCAAAGAGTAGTTTTACTCATTTTGGTGTCCCAGTTCAGCCATGCCTTAGGTGTAATAGGCAACCTTCTTCCAACATTTCTGCCATGGCTTCCACTCTTCAGCTTATTTCTGGCTTGTCTCTGTTTTTCTTCCCTTCCCTTCTCCTTCTCCTTCTTTTGAGATATATGTGCTTCTTTTCTAACTGCAGGGTCTAAATCCACACCCTCAGTGTCTTTCATCTAGAATGTGATAGCTTCCTAATCAAAGTACTTTCCTTACCTTCACCTTTGCTTCTTTCAATCAACTTCTCTTCTTTATGGCTATCAAAGTGATTGCATTAGTTGGATATAGGTTCAGTTGTCCTAACAGAGACCTAAAATAACAGTGGCTTAACAAAATAAAATTTTATTTCTCATAATAGTGCACACTAAAGTAGTGTAGGCGTAGCATAACAGCCCCATGGTGGTAGAGATTCAAGTTCCTTCTCCTATTTTTTTTGCCATTTATAGTGTTCTCCCTTGCCTATCTAGTCCAAGGTGGCTCACTACTGTGCATTTCAGGTGGAAGGAAGAAGTAAAGGGGAAGGGAGGCCATTTTATTTTCTTTTAAGGGCATGAACTAGAAGCTGCTGTATCAGTTCAACTTAGTGACATTGACTAGAACAGGTGGTATTCTGGAGCTGGCTCCTACTTGCTCTCTTGGCTCATATCAGCTATCTAGAGCCAGTTAGGTACATCTCTTCCCAACGGTGTTTTCAGGTACCTCACACTAGTTTGAAATTAGCCATAGTGGGAGTAATTATACCATGGAAAATGGCAAACACTGCTTATCAAAGCACCCCCAAAGTGGTTAAACATTTAATGCCACAACACAAGCTCATTATCTGAATGTGCTCTAACAGCCAACCCTAGCTGCCACAGAGACTGGGGATTGTAGTCTTTATCCTAAATAGGTATGTGCTCAGCTAAAGAATCCAGGATTTTCTGACTATCCAGTGTGTTTCCTAATAGTTTCTAAGAAATGATTGTTATTTGGGTGGCAGAATTTTTCTTTGTGTAAATTGATCCCTAGCTTTGTTGGATATTAACATATCTTCACTATGTGATAGTTATTTGTTTATGTTTCCACTTTTCTCCTCTACGTAAGATTTCTGTAAGATCAGAAGATGGATCTTATTATTGTGTATCTAGGACATTGCACAGTGCTTAGCATACAATAGATTCTCAATAAATAGTTATTGATTATATATTTTCACTTTATCTTGGGCTTTCTGGAGATTGTCTTAACACATATACTTTACTGAAATCCTCAGGATTGGGGACCATTTGTCTTTGTACCCCTGGTTCTTGTATGATGCCTGATCTTTCTATAATAGGCCCTCAATAAATGGCTACTAGCATGAATGGATGGATAAATATATGGAAGATGGATGTAAGGACAGTAGCTTCAGCTGTCATGGCAGTCTGGTGTTATAATATTGAGCCACTATATACTTTGTGCAAAGTATTAAGGATACAAAGTAGATCCCAGATACTGGGAAGGGACAGGCTATTGTGAGGACCAGCAAGAAGACAGAATATTATGATAGAGCGTGTAGGTGATACTGGCAGTAGAAAGAAATCATCAGAAAGGATTTATAGGGAAGTTGTATCCAGAACATTTAGTCTTCAATCTTGAAACATGAGTAGGACCCAGAGGAAAGGCTAGAGAAGTCAGAGAGGAAAGGCGTTTAATGTCTTGACCTAGATTTGAATCCTTGCTCTGCCTACCATGTAACCTTGAACAAATTACCTAATCTGAATTGGTTTCCTGGGAATGTTGCCATCATTTTATCTGTGCTTACATCGCTCTCCTGTTTGGAATGTTCTTCTCCCTTCTTTATTATAATTATGTAGTTTTTAATCCTTCATTTTTCTTTCATGGCCTTTCTGAAGCCTTTGTATACCATAACTTCTGCCTCCCTTCTCTTTACTGTTTTCCTCTTGAATGTCCTTGGTCTTGGTTTGGGCTGTTGTACCAGTGTCTTAATTTAAACAAGTTCTGGAGGCTGGAAGTGTGAAGTCAGGGTGCCAGTATAGTTGGGTTCTTGATGAGGGCCCTCTTCCTGATTTACAGACAACCATCTTCTTGCTGTGTCCTCATGTGGTGCAGAGAGACAGAAAACAAGCTCTCTGTGTCTTCTTATAAGTGTACTAACCCCTCATGACCTCACCCAAAGCTAATTACCTCCCAAAGGCTTCACCTCCAAACACCATCTCATTGGAGATTAGGTTTTCAACATACGAGTTTTGCAGGGGGAGGGGAGCACATGGACACAGGACGCAGGCATGCAATCCTCACGCTATCCTCTCCAGACTTTTTTCATAGAAATATCAGTTCTTATGTTATTTCCATTAATAGTATCTGTCTATAGTGAACTATAGGTTCTTTGAGGACAGCAACCCTATCTTATTCATCTTTATATCCTAATGCCTAATGAAGTCCTGTACTGAGTAGGTGTCTGTATGTGTTAGTTTCCTTATCCCTACTCCAGCATTGTTGATTTATTTTCACTGATAATTTCCTGGGAGTACCTCTCAAATCATGCTCAAAGATGGCTGCTTATTTTCACTAAGGAAACCAGTTTTGGTCTGGACTAGATCCATATTTTTAAATGTCTAGTATAATCCTGTTTTGGGAGTATCATTCTGCTTATATTGCTTCTAAACTTTTTTCTCCTAGGTAATGAAGGTCTTAGAAAAATAGGACTTGTAATGTCTCTTTGAACTCTCTAGGGAGCTGTTTAAACTGCACTAAAGTACTTGCTGCCAGGGAGTAGTACCTTGCAAGTCTGTTTCCCAGTCACCCCTAAGCCTAGCGGCAAATGCCTTTCAAACTTACCTCTGTAGTAGCAAATGTTTTGCTGAATGTGGAAATGATAAGACCATCTACACCAGTGTTACTCAGTAGAGCTTTCTGCAATGATAGGAATGTTCTGTATGGGCTAGTAGTAGGATGGGCCACTAGCCAATATGGCTTTGAGCACTTTAAATGTAGATAGTACAGCTGAAGAACTGAAATTTAATTTAATTTTAACTGATTTTAATTTAAAAAGCCTCATGTAGTTTGGGGCCATTGTATTGCCCATGCAGGTGTAAACAAAGTCCATTGGAGTACTGTTTGTTGTGGATTCTGGTGATGAAGAGAGAATGAGACAAACGTGAAGTTCTAACTCTTCTTCATTGCCATCGAGTCACTAGGTTCTGTTAGTCTTTCATGAGTTCTCTCTTTCCATTCTTTCTTCTTTATTTTCATATCTGTCTGAAAAGCAGCCATCACTCTCATTTCTAGCCAGTTCTAGAGACTTTGCAAAGATGTGTCTTAATAAAGCACTACTTTAGTCACCTTAATTATATTACTGGTCTACTGAAATACCTTCCATGGCTCCCAGTTCTCTCTCCAGAACTCTCTTCAGTCTGCATTCACAATCTTAAGGGTTTGCTCCAACTATGACATTCAACTTGTTTGTACTTTCTTGCCTTTGCTATTTCTTCTGTTATTTAGATCACTCTTACCTAGCTTTTAGGCCTAAAGTCTCAACTCCCAATTCAAGTCTTTCTTGAACCTTAGTTATCTTTTTAATCTTATTGTTATTACCATTCCTTGGCAGTTATGTACACCCTGTACCTTCTTTGTGTTGTCATATCCTTAAGTACAGAAAATTTCAATTTTAAATTTATGAGAACATCCAGAACATGTTCCTGTAGAAATAATGAAATCTACTCTATATTTGCAAGCTGACTTGAGAAGTTTCTTTATTCCAATTATAGCTTTAATTCAGTAATTAAAAAAGCACAGTCTATTCCTCATAGCTTCTCCCATTTTTTGGTTCTTCTCAACTATTCTCTAAATACTCAGATTTTCTTTATAACTTCACAGAGGTTGTAATGGTCCCTGGGGATGGCTGTGGTGTTGAAGGGTTAAAATTTTTATTATTTGTAACTTGGAGAGTCAATAGCCTTGAAGGCAAGAGTTCATTCATTTATTCATTCTACAGATATTTATTAAGTACCTGTTATGGGGTAGACATTATTCTAGGAGCTGGGGTTATGTCAATATAAAACAAATAAACAAAAAACAGAAATTTTTATCTGCATGGACCATAAATTCTAGTTGGATATTTTATAATATCTACCCTTCCCCCAAACCAGTATACTTAGATATAAAGCTTAGTGTGTAAGCAAGTAATAAACATTCCATTTAGTACTAAATTATGATGAAAAACACTTTATGTCATTTAAGTTGTGAAGTTAGATTAATGTTACTAATTTAAAGCCTAACTTTTTTTTTTTTTTTTTTGTATCATTTGAAACAGAGTATCCTGAAGATGTAGCTCCTACTGTTGGCTTTTCCAAAATTGACCTTAGACAAGGAAAGTTTGAAGTCACCATCTTTGACTTGGGAGGTGGAAAAAGAATTCGGGGAATCTGGAAGAACTACTATGCTGAGTCCTATGGGGTAATATTTGTTGTGGATTCCAGTGATGAAGAGAGAATGGAAGAGACAAAAGAGACAATGTCGGAAGTGCTAAGACATCCTAGGATATCAGGAAAGCCTATACTGGTGTAAGTAACGTTGGTGTCATGGTGAACGCAGAAGCAGTGGCATTAGCCAATAAAGAAATTTACCTAAGTTACAAAATAAGCTAAATAAGCGAATATGCTAAGATTGTCACATCCTAGTATAATAAAACGTGATTAACTGGGGATTGTTAATATAGTGAGGCCTTGTTATGTTCTCCATAGGGATTAAGGATTGAGGCTGTATTATGAAGAAGAGTTATACTCAGATCTTCTGGGTATTCAAATACAAACTCTTTGTTTTATTTGATAATTTACTTTTTATAAGATTCTACATTTTGAAATGGCCTATTAACAAGATTCTAGAATGTTTGTCAGTTTTTTCCCTTTTTTAATAACTTACGTTTTGCATTTGTCTTGTTTTTCTTGAAGAGTATTCTTATTTGGAAGTTATTTAAAAGGTTTATTCTAATGCCACAGTGATTTCTAAATTTTTATTTCTGTATTTCCAAATTGAATGTGTGATCTGTGTTGTTATCAACTTAGTCATGTGTTCACATCATTTTGTTAGGCTGCCTAAACATTTTTTAAAAAGTGACAAAGGACTTTTACACCACCTGCCCTCACAGCCTTTCTGCATGTAAACACCAGATGGTGCTATAACTATAAGACATAGAAAAGTGAAAGTCCTTTAAATTGCTCTTAAAATCATAGTGAGCTAAATGTGTGCTCTTGCCTTCTTGTCCCTTTTTCCTCATGCTTGTTTCATTACTGAGGATTAAAAAAAAAAACCAACCAGCTTATCATGTGGTTAAATGAGAAATTGTAAGCAGAGTTTCTCAGTGGTCCTCAGTAGTAAATGAACATTTCTAAATGAGGCAGTTTGGAAGCTCTGATTACAGAACGTAAGACTTTATGGCATCATTTATTAGTACGGGTTATATGGCTTGATTTTTTATTTATTTAACCAATTAGTGAGTTATTTTATTTGTATAATCAATTCTCATCTTTATTGAATCTGAAGGAAAGTTTAATAGACATATGTACAAAGAATGAACTATGTTGAACCCCATAGGCTGAGATAGTTTCTAAACATTTAAGCAAAGAACCAGTGACTTCTAAAGTAAAAAGTGTCAGTGACTGAGATGACTGATGCTCATGTGTAAAATAATTGTGTGTTCATTTTTTAACCTAATAGTCATTTATTTAATTTATTCTTTCATTCATTCATTCATGTGTTAATTCAGCAAATATTTATTGTGCATCCACTATGTCCTAGGCATTGTTCTGGATGGGGATACATTTGGAAACAAAAACAATATAAATCCATATATGACCTCAGAAGCGTACATTCTAGGGGGTGACATACACAACTGTAATAATTAAGTTATATTGTACATTAAGTGATAAGTATATTGAAAAATACAGGTAAAATATCTGGGGTCCTATGGTGGTGGTATAACAGGGGTATGTTACTCTTATAATTAGGATAATCATAGTAGGTTTTATTGAGGAGATGACGCTTGAGGGGAGAGAGGCAGTCATGCAGATGTATGTGGAAAAATCACGAGGCAGGAGCGTGCAGTTCCTAAGTGACTACAGTTAGCACTGATTAATGAAATACGGTCAGCAAGAGACCTGCTGTCCGTTCTCTCACCTCTCTCACCTAGTAGATTTTTGGAATAGAGGGGGAACAAAACTCTGGAAAAGCACCAACTAGGGGGTTGCTTCACCATTATAATTTCGTAGTCACTGAGATCTCACAAAGACATGAGAATTAATAATGGATACTATAATTTGCTTGTGAAGTATAGGATGGCTTGCCATTTGACCAGTTTTTCCCAAGGAATTTTACAACAAAAGGATTTTTTTTAATAAAGGTAAACTGCTTTTTGAAATGAGTGTGCTTCAAAAATACACAAAATATACATATTCTTAATAAATTTAGTACATGTAGGGAAGAGTGAGTTAAAAAATGTTGATCGACCACGCAATGCCAATCACTGCTAACATTTTGATGAATTTCCTATGCATCTTTTTGCAAAATTTGTAATGTATACAGTTGTGTATAATACATAAAATTTTGTATGCCGTCTTTTCTTATTTAAAAAATATACATAATTTATTTATTTGTTTTTAAGTAAACTCTCATGACCCTGAGATCAAGAGTCATATGCTCTTCTGACTGAGCCAGCCAGGGGCCCCTGTACCCCCACTTCTTTTTTATATGTTTCTAAATCCCTCTTAAATACCTATACAAAACCCGTATTTGGAAATTCTCCTGTTTACCTTTTTCTCTCTGACTGACCAGTAATTTCTCTTATTGATGTTACTGTCTTAATATCCTTTGAATCTCTACTTCTCTGTAATCCCCTCTGTAATCCCTCTGCACTTCTCACTTGTGTTTCTGAGAGCAACAGTCTCCTAAGCAGTCTCCCTATAGTCTTGTCCATCCTCCAAGCTCCCTCTACATTGCTAGCAGGAGTCTTTTTCTTAATTTGATGTTTTTCCAAATTACAAAATTTGATGTTTTACCAAAAAACTTGATGTTTTACAAAAACGGTACATGCTTTCACAAGTGAAACAATGCTAGTATATATAAAGAATATGAGAGCTCTTTAAAATACACTTTTGATCATTTTACAGTTCATCTGCTTAGTCATTCAGGTTGCCTTCACTGCTCCATGCAGATAAATTCTGTTTGACTGATACAACCCTAGTCCGTAATAGGTATGGCATTGAATACTCCACTAGGTAATAAGTGGGAGGGCCTCTGGCAGAACCCTGCTAAGCTCAGTGCTAGGACCTGGTGGGTTGTGGAGACAGAGGGGGAGGGTATGTGAATTAGGCAGGCTACAGTGCTCCTTGTTGCACTCAGCTGCTTCCTTCCAGCCCACAAATATCTGGACCTATCATGGGCAGAATTCAATGACAGCATCTAATTCCTTCTGTTCATCTGTGTCTGAGCCTAAATTAGCTGATTTAGGACCCAAAGAACCTCTCAGAACTCACTGCGATACCTAGATAACTTCCTCTTCCCAGCCTCTAATGATGAAAAACAGCGAACAATATAAAACTTCTGAGAAGATTCAGCCATTCAACAGAAATAAACCTGAAAAATTAGAATATTGTCTATAATCACAGAATTACAGATTGGTGGAGCTGGGATTCATTCATGCTATGGGAAGCAAAGTTAGGTGACCACAGTAGCAGGTCCTGGGGCAGTCTCTGGCTCTGCCTGACTTGCTCTTACACACCAGCCTGACGGCATGTGTCATTGCAAATGAAGCCTCAGCCAAATTTCACTTCATGTCAGACTTGGGGGCTCTCTTGAAAGGTCAGAATCACAGAACATTACTAGTCTTCTGTGTTTTATTAGCTCAGAAAGTCTGTTTTACCATTCTATATAGCATTTACTACTTAATGAGCATTACTACTTAAATATTTTGATTAAAATCTCTAAAATAGTGGTGAAAAGTTGAAAAACCATGGGTTTAAAGAGAAGATGGAGAGTCTGGAACCTGGATTCTAAGAGCTGATGTGAATTTGTTTATGACCCTGACAAGTCACTCTACTTCTTTGGACTTAGTGGTTAAATGCCTCTTCTATATTAAAAGTAGCTGTAAAATATTGTAATTCTGTTTTTGTATTCAGCTATATATAATCATGCGAACCATACTATAGGGTATTGTAAGAACCCATTTCAGTAAAAAAGTAAAAGTGATTAAAGAGAGTTAAAATAGATGCTATTCAAAGTTCCTGCTCTGTAATCATGTTAACCTGTTTATTTACCTAGAAAGTGTTCCTTTTACTCTCTTAGCTACAATAGAGATTAACCTATACTCTGATTAAGGTATGAATTATATTATCTGCCCTTATGTAACCCCTCCATACTCTTGCTTTAACAATTTATAACCTAATTTTTAAAAAACTAAAATTAGATACTCTGGACAGATACTTTTCCAATAGAAAAAGTAAACAACTTTTGCATTTGTATCAATAGCACTGGAATCAACATAATCCCCAATTTCTTTTTTAGCTGAAATATAGTTAACATATAATATTAGTTTCAGGTGTACAACATAGTGATTGAACAATTATATATACATTACAAAATGCTCACCATGGTAGGTGTAGTTACCATCTGTCACTGTATAGTTACTACAATATTATTGACTCCATTACTATGCTGTACTTTTCTTTCCCATGACTTATTTTATAGCTGGAATTTTAACCTCTTAATCCCCTGTACCTCTTTCACAATCCTCCCACCCCCTTTCCAGCAGTAAGCCCAAATTTCAAGCTCAACACCCACCATTTTTCATAAATAATATAAGACACTATTTGTTGATTACTTCTGGAAAAGATTGAGCTGAAGCTTTCCTTTTTTATGGTTGAATCTCCTAATACTTAAAACTGGGATAACTTTGGAGCTCCAAGGCTAAAATTTCCTCCCAGGATAATAACAATTCTCCTTGTGTTAGCACATTTGTACTCTTGGAATGATGCCACTTTCTCATGACATACTGTCTGTTTTTCTGTGGAGTTATATGACCTAACTTTGGGCCAAACATTGCGAATTAGATGATTTGCAACAAAAGTAATATAGAGGAGTTTCATTCAGGGAAGAAAACATAATATCTCTGATATGATCTTACTAGGTGTTATGAACATTTCAATAAAAAAGAATTTTTTGACCCAGAGGTCTTTGCACCTATGATGGCCTCCCAGGACCCTCTGAAATCACAGACACAATCCTGAGTGCATGTGCATTTTTCCTTGGGAGCAGATCCTAACTCTCATCAAATTCCTAAAGGGTTTCATGACCAAAAAGGTTAAAAACCATGGCAGTGAGTTTCCATATTAGGAGAAACAATAACCAGGGTTTTATTATTACTTTTCCAATAGATTTTTGTCTCCAACCTTTATATGCCTACTTGAGTCACCTTTTTTCTAGACAGTATTATAAGAAAACGTTAGTTTGCAAATTTCTTTGAGTCATATTCTTTACTGTAAGTGCTTAGAAGTTAACTAAGTTTACGAATTATGCTAATACTGTCATTAGAATTTGAGGAAAATGCACTTATACCAAGTAAGACCTTTAAAAAATAAATAGGAGAACCTGGGCCCTTTTTAGATTGTTAGAAACTTGTAAGTATGCAGATATGAACTCCCTATGTCATTTAATCCCTTCGTCCTTAGATATAGTGGTATGTCCTTTAACTTACTATTTTTACCATCTGAAAACCCTACTCACTGTATGTATAGGGCCCATTGGCTTAAGATTTCTCTTCTTGGCAGTGGAACCTTACCAAGCTGTCATCTTGATCAACCTTATTTAGTTATGTTGTTGATTCACCTCAGAACTAGTCTTTTGTCTCTACTGGCATCAACTTCACTCTTAGCAGCTGTATTTCATAGTGAAGCTTCTCAGCTAGTTGACCTCCTAGGTAATTTATGCATAAGGAACCTTCAGAAGTTGCCATCCTTCCCTTCCCCACCCGAACACACTTTATATAAAAACAATACAACAGAGAGAAACCTGTTGGTAGGGTTATTAGCAAGATGTTTTCTGGGGACCATCTGCATATCAGCATCAGCCCAGACCTTTTAAATTTTTGAGGGTGGGGCCAGGAAATGCTTCTGGCTTTTTTCCACAGATTCTCCATTCTGATGCATAGCAAAAGTTGAGAACGACTGGTATAGGGGAAAGCATGGGCTTTGGAGTCAAGACAGGCCTTGGGCAGTTTACTTGTTCTTTCTGAGCTTCCGTGTCTGCACTTGTAAATAGGGATTTTAGTATCTGTGTTGTCATGTGAATTTCAAATGATGCATTTAAAGCAGCTAGTGCAGTGCTTTATTAGTGTTCTGTAAATGTAATGATGGATATGAGTAGGTATTGTTGATGAGACGCTGTGCCTGGATGGAGATGGTTTAGGAGAGCAAGTTTTAAAGTGTCTCATCATATGAATTCAGGCTATGTGAAGCTTTTGACTACAGAAAATGACATAATTTAGTAGGTGAGAATATGAGCCCAAGTGCTCATCGTAATTTTACCAGTAGATTTCCTAATATTATACCTCTAATGCTTAGTAATTTTTTCTCTTTAAGGTAGTGATTTTAACGAAAAAAAAAATTACTGTTAGTGCCTATTGAGTGTGTAAATAAAATATATACAAAATGTTCAACTAATTAAGAATCCTGTTGTTTTTGTTGCTTAGGTTAGGGTTATTTATTTTTTTTAAGATTTTATTTATTTGAAGTAGAGAAGGAGAGTGAGCATGAGCAGGGGGAGGGACAGAGGGAGAAACAGACTCACTGCTGAGCAGAGAGCCTGACACGGGGCTCAATCGCAGGACCCTGAGATCATGCCCTGAGCTGAAGGCAGACCCTTTAACCGACTGAGCCACCCAGGCACCCCTCTTTTTTTTTTAAGATTTGATTTTTAGGGGCGCCTGGGTGGCTCAGTCGTTAAGCGTCTGCCTTCGGCTCAGGTCATGATCCCAGGGGTCCTGGGATCGAGCCCCGCATCGGGCTCCCTGCTCGGCGAGAAGCCTGCTTCTCCCTCTTCCATTCCCCCCTGCTTGTGTTCCCTCTCTCGCTGTGTCTCTCTCTGTGTCAAAATAAATAAATAAAATCTTTAAAAAAAAAAAAAAGATTTGATTTTTAAGTAATCTCTACACCCAACATAAGGCTTGAACTCACAACCCCAAGATTAAGAGTCGCATCTTCCGCAGACTGAGCCAGCCAACTGGGTGCCCCAGAGTGATTCTAGTTGGTTTTAAAATATAACAATGAAAATTATATGTGATACATGTGATGTACTGCTTTGCTAGAATCTTTCTGTGCTTAAGTCTTGCTTTAAAAGCACTATGTGCAGATATAAATACTAATAGAAAATTACTATTTTACAAATCCATCTGGACATAATTATGCTAGTGAGTAGTAAATAATACTTAATTTTCTCAGTTTCCATGATAAACAGTTTAGGAACAATTATAAACAAGTGTCAGTAAGGTACTAGATTAAAGGTTATAGTGCAACTTGAGAAGAAACAGAAGAAATCACCACCTAATTAGGTGGAGAGTTTATCATTGGTTTTAAATTTATCTTTTTATAAAGTTCTTTAAACATTTGGAGCTGATATGTGAAACATCTTTTTCTCTAGTAATACTTGATAATTGACAGAGTAGAAAACTCTTCAATTTCTTTATATTTTATAATTTAAAATTTATTTTATAGTGTTAGGACGTATGTATATGTATATTCCAGTTCTCCCTTAATCCCATTGTGCTTTCAGTTAATAATTTTGCCTCAGTTCTTTAAGAAGTAGAAACTACCACGAAAGAATTCTCTCATTTAGGACCACCAAATTTGCTCAGCTCTCTCTATCTGCTTTTATTCCTGAATGTTGCCTTCTCTCTGATTACTTGGAAAAAGTGCTTCAGCTCCTGTCCAAGGCCAGGTTCTCCATTTGTACTACAGATTCCACCCCTTTCTAGTTTTGCATATAATCCCTTCCCTTTCTTATATCAAGAGTTTGGCTCTCTGGATCATTCCCATTAGCAGGATGTGCTCTTGTGTTTCTTAACTTTAAATATTATGGAATCCTTTGACTCTGCATTCCTCTTCAGCAGTTAATTCTTTTTTATAATCCTCTATTCACACAGCTGGAAGGAATAGAAGAATAGTCTATAGTGGCTGCTGTACTTCTTCATATCGCATTCTTTCTTCAGCATTTCCACTTGTGCTTCTGTCCCTACAGTTCCTTGAAACTGCTCATGTTGGAGTCAACAAATTATCTCCACATTGCCAAATCCACTGGCAGTGTGCTGTTCTTATTTACCTCAAGTTGACTTTTTCCTCAACTTTGTTCTTTTAACACTACATTGTAGCACACTTTTTTGGTTTTCCTTCTGCTTCATTGATGGTTTCTTCTCAATCTCCTTTATTAACTCTTCTACCCCAGGTTCTTTTCTGGGCATCTGGTTTTTTTACATCCACAAACTTTTCAGGTGATTTCATTCTAAATACTTACCTTAAATCCTGTTTACTCAAATGACCCAAATCTATACTTCTAGCCCTTCCCTCTTCCAAGAGCTCCTGGTAATATAGCTAATATCTAGGAAACTTCTACTTAGGCATTTTATAGTAATCTCAGCTTCTGTTGGCCAAAAGAGAATTCTAGATTTCCTTTTCACCCCCAATTCTGAAACCCTTATCTCTGTCTTTTCCCTGATGACATCATCGTCCAATCAGTATCCTGTAGATTCTAGCTCTTAAATCTATCACAAGTTAGTCTAATTTTTTTTTTTTTTCCATCACTACTTATATAGTAAATAGTAGTTAAGAACTGGTTCTGGAATCTGACTGCCTTGGTTCAAATTCTGATTCTCACAGTTTCTGTGACCTGGGGCAGGTTACTTAACCTTGCTGTACCTCAGTGTTTTGTTGGTAAAAATATAAAATTATTAGAACAATGGTGAGACGTAGTACATAGTAGACAGAATGGTTTTTCTCAAATATAAATTATATAACATTATTTTGAGGCCAAAATAGTCTTGAGGGCTTTGCATTGATTACATTTGCTGTAAACTTCAGACTTACATGGCTTACAAAGCCTTAAAGCTAGCCCCTGCTGACCTTCCTTTTTTTTTTTTTTAAAGATTTTATTTATTTATTCATGAGAGACAGAGAGAGAGACAGAGGCAGAGGGAGAAGCAGGCTCCCCGCGGAGCAGGGAGCCCTATGCGGGACTCGATCCCAGGACCCTGGGATCATGACCTGAGCCGAAGGCAGACGCTTAACCGACTGAGCCACCCAGGCATCCCCCTGCTGACCTTTCTTAACTTTATTTCTTACCTCATTACTTTTTTCTTACTATGATACAGGTGTATTGCTTGTTTTTCTTTAAACAGAGTAAGTTATATCATCCTCGGAGTCTTTGTAACTCTTTGTTTTCTATGCCTGGGATATACCCTCCCTTGTCCTCATCATTCATATCTTCATTTAATATTACTTTTCAGAGAGGCCTTCACTGACCACCCAACCAAAAGAAGCCACTCCAATCATCTGTGTCTCAACACCTTATTTTAAGTTTCTGCCAAGAACTTAACATTACCTAATATTTATATTTGTGTGTTACCTGCTTTCTCCACTAAAATGTGAATTCCAAATCTCTATACCTATGTGAGTTCACACTGTATCCCTAGCCCATAGTGTAGTGCTCAGCTTCGTGGTAAAGTGATGGAAAAACTTTGAAGAATGCAATTGCCTTTATTTTTTATTTTATTTGTCAAACTTCCTGATCTGTAATACAGTGTCCTGAATGGAGCCAAGTGCAGGAAAATAGTGCCTTACTTTCTTAGGCCTTAAACTAGATTCAGCTCCCAGTTACCAACTAGACTCTTCATCGAGTACATAGTTGGATTTTTCCAGGATATGTTGACCACTGAGTTAACTGACCTATCTGAGCATAAAAGATTTGATTTTGCTTTAATATAGCACTCTTTGAGGGCACCTGGGTAGCTCAGTCGTTAAGTGCCTGCCTTCAGCTCAGGTCATGATCCCGGGGTCCTGGGATGGAGCCCCACATCGGGCTCCCTGCTCGTCGGGAAGCCTACTTCTCCCTCCCCCACTCCCCCTGCTTGTGTTCCCTCTCTCGCTGTGTCTCTCTGTGTCAAATAAATAAATAAAATCTTAAAAAAATATATATATATAGCACTCTTTGAGTTCTTGTTATATACACTTCTAACTACTGAAATGCTCTCAAATGAGCCAAAAGGATTGTTTAAGCAGTTGTCACTTACTAACACTCATCTTGTTAAGGCATTGAAAGTTAACAAAAATATATAATAGAACTTGATACCTGAACAGAAATGTAAAATCACTGATCTCATTTCCAGTAGTTAACCTGTGAGTTTAAAGTTAACTAACTATACTGTTTTTAGTTTAATAAGTGAAGACTTGTTTTGTCTGTGACTTTAGAAGTTTCTGTTGTTCTAGTAGGTAAAAGCTAAAGAGGAAAATCATGACTTAATAGTGATGAAAGGTATGTGAATGGATCTATAAAATGAAAAAAGACGCTGAAACGTGGGCCATCTTCATTCTAAAACTGGAAAAAACGTCTCCAGTACCTTCTTTATTTTGAGCTACAGCATGGACAACACCAACAACACAGTACTTTACAAGGATTTCTTTTTTTGTATTTTACAGCTAGTCCAAATTTCTCCTTAGTAGTGTTAACATATTCTTTTGTACTGTTCACTATCATTTCAATATTGTTGATGCTTTCTCCTTGTTCCTCTACTAAAAGAGATATCTGAATGAAAAGGTCCCTTAAATCCTTTATTTGGTTCTCCAAATTAACAAGTTCCTTGTGTCTCTGTTCTATCTCTGAGAGTTGTGCTTTAGTGATAGTGATTTCTGTAAGTAAGCTTTCATTAAAAACTTCCCATTTTCCTTGATAAAGCATATCATTTACTTCTTCTTCAGGCATTTCTTTCCCAGCAACTTCAAGCTGACGGAAAATAAATGTCTTGCACTTCTCTTGCTTTGCTGCTATTGTGTCATTGTAGGTAAACATAGTTTGCTGAAATTGGCAGAACATCGCAGCATGCTGAGATTTAAGTATCCTTGTCACCACTGATGATGGACCATTTTCAGCCTCTGACTTTCTGACTTCTTTTACTAAATCATCCAAACCTCTATTAATGTGTTCTGCTTGGATTTTTATCTCCTTTGTAATGCTAGACTCTCTCTTAAGTAGACTAAACCTTCTCATTGAAGCCACCAAACTTCTCTGTTGTTGCCCAAATTTTTGAACATCATCTGTCACATTGTTAATACTCTCCTGTAGTTTTTGGATCTCCTGTAGGTGTCTCTCAGCTACAGGCTCTTTTTCATAAATAACAGCTTGCTGCAAAAACACCCCTTGTTCTTCTGCTTCTGTAGTCGACACATGCCTGTCTCTAGAAAGTTCGATTTCCTTTGTTCGTTGCTTTAATTCTTGAAGTCGGTCTTTCATCTTCCCTTTCCTCTTAAGAAGCAAAAATGATTGTGTTGAACAAATAAAAGTTTGGCATTTTCTCTCAGTAGCAACTGGTTTCACAGAGCTATGTGTGTCTTATAGGAAAAATCCTCCTAGTTTTCTGAAAGGAGGTTGAAAAATTAGAAAAATCATTAAGAATTTCCTCATAAACATAAACTGAACAGGAAAAGCAATATAAAATAATTTATAAGTTACTGTGCATCTTGTGGGCCTATTATGAGTCCTGTTCAGTTGAGTGAAGTAGCTGAGAGAGCAGTGATAAAGATACAGTTACCCCCCAGATAAATACTTCAGTGTCATGATACTGTCACCTAATAGGTTTTTGTGCATATAGAGGATATATCTTAAAATGGAAGATTTGGCCATATCTTCAAGTTTTAGAAGTAAAAGGGCACTCTGAAAATGCCCTTACTACTAAAGATACTGTTCCCAGTTAATTTGACCTATGTCATGTTAAACTCATTTTGCTAAATATGCATAATTCAGTTAAAATCAGGATAGTGACAGGGCAGATTCCATTTGAGCAGTTGAAATAATATAGATAATACTGAATTTATTTTAAAAATTCTGAGGCTTCTAGATGGATTAACACATTATTTGACATAGTTTTGTTTTTTTTATCCATTACATACATATGAAAACATATTCCTGGTTTGATTATGCTGGTTTCTCATTCTTAGCATTCCTTTGCAAAGATATCCAGACCTAGAACAAAATTTATATCCATTCATATTAAGTGCTGTTTTTTTCAAACATGAGGATATATGAAGTCTTGTTTGGGGGTGCTGATAATACTGACATCATATCATGTGTTGGTCATTATCCACAGGATTAAATTTGGTGTACATAATTTATAAATAGTGATTTGAGTAAGTGGGAAAGCAAACTGGTGCAGCCACTTTGGAAAACAGTATGGAGGTTCCTCAAAAAGTTAAAAGTAGAGCTACCCTATGACCCAGCAATTGCACTACTAGGTATTTACCCAAAGAACACAAAAGTACTATTTCAAAGGGATAGATGGACCGCAGTGTTTATAGCAGCAGTGTCTACTTCCAAATTATGGAAACAGCCCAAGTGTCCATGGACTGATGAATGGATAAGGAAGAGGTGGTATGTATATACAATGGAATGTTACTCAGCTATAAAAAAGAATGAAATCTTGCCATTTGCAATGACATGGATGGAGGTAGAGTGTATTATAGAGTGTATTATACTAAGCAAAATAAGTTGGACAGAGAAAGACAAGTACCGTATGATTTCACTCCTGTGGAATTTAAGAAACAAAACAAATGAGTAAAGGGGGAAAAAGAGACAGAGAGAGAGAGAGGGAGAGGCAAACCAAGCAACGGACTCTTAACTATAGAGAAGAAACTGATGGTGACTAGAAGGGAGGTGGGTGGGGGATGGGTTAAATAGGTGGTGGGGATGAAGGAGTGCACTTGCTGTGAGAACTGGGTGTTGTATGGAAGTGTTGAATCACTATATTGTACACCTGAAACTAACTTAACTGCATGTTAACTAACAGGAATTTAAATGAAAACTTAAAAAATATATTGAAAAAGGCAATCTATGTTCATAAAATGTTTTCACAGTACATCTTGATTTTAGAAAAGCACTTAACGATACCTTTCATGATATTTTTGCAGGTAAGAAGCTGTTGGGGAGTTACAAATAGTGCATTGAACCACACATAATATCAGTATAAGCCAGAGAAAAATCAACCAGTATTACTAATGTTATGTTGTTATGCTATGGGATTTAGTGTTTGATATGCTTATGCAAATAATTTGTTGGTGATTTGGATGTTGTCACAGAAGGCATACTTATCAAATACATTGATGGCACAGAATTTGGAGAGATCTTCAGAATGTTGAGGTATTACAGGTAGTTGTTTAGAAAACACCTTTACAGGGGCGCCTGGGTGGCTCAGTCGTTAAGCGTCTGCCTTTGGCTCAGGTCATGATCCCAGGGTCCTGGGATCGAGCCCCGCATCGGGCTCCCTGCTCCGCGGGAAGCCTGCTTTTCCCTCTCCCACTCCCCCTGCTTGTGTTCCCGCTCTCGCTGTGTCTCTCTCTGTCAAATAAATCTTAAAAAAAAAAAAAAAAAAAAAAAAAAAGAAAACACCTTTACATCTATAAAATGGAAGATCCTGTGTTCATAGCAGTGCTTATGAAAATTATTGGAGATTTCTATCAGAATAATCATGCTTTCTATCAGAATAATCATGCTTTCATGAATAATAGTGTCATGTCTAGACTGACTAAGCAAATGACTCTAGGCTAGATGACTCTAGGCTAGTCAAAGCAAATGGAAGAAGGACTGTGTTAAATTGTGATGTTTTGAGATAAAAATTCATAAATTGGGAATTTCTCAACTGTCATGGAAGGATGAGATTGGAAGACCATAGTACAGAGAGAATCACTGAAAGGAATGGAAATACTTGTCCTGCAAAAGAGATGTAGGCGATATCTACAACTGTTTTCTGAAATGTGTAGGTCTGTATGTATAAGCGGGATTAGACTTATTTGGCATTAATCCAAAAGATTAATCCCTATAAGTTAACTAATCAATTTCTGCATTTTTCTTATGGGGAAATTGAAAATCAGAAAAGTTAAATGTCTTACCCAGAGCTTGTTAGTGGTAGTATCGGTTAAATAATGCCAGATTTCCTGACTGCTAGACCAGTGGTTTTCCCAGTGTAAGATATATAACGTAAATTTCCTGGAATATATGTATTACATAAAGCTGGGATCATCTATATGCTCTTTTGTATTCGGTATTTTATTAAATATCTTATGATTATGGGGCGCCTGGGTGGCTCAGTCGTTAAGTGTCTGCCTTCAGCTTGGGTCATGATCCCAGGGTCCTGGAATCGAGTCCCACGTCGGGCTTCCTGCTCCATGCGGAGCCTGCTTTTCCCTCTCCCTCTGCATCTCTCTCCCCGTTTCTCATGAATAAATAAATAAATAAAAATTTAAAAAATCTTTTGATTATGTTGGTATCGATATTTAAAAACACTCAAAAACATTGGGAAGTGATTGTAGAAACTTTTTCTTAGGTGGCAACTTTGTGAAAGCAGAATTACCAACCGTAATTTACTATATACCTCTGATAAAAACTAACCATCTTTCCAGTGTAGAGGGAGGTTGATGCCAAAGTCAGTTAGCTTAATGATTATCTTGAATAGCTCCCTACTCTTTGTTTGGCTTAGTATTATATATTACTTCCTTATCTATATGCTCTCTCTGGCATTACCTTATTGATGCTGAAAATAAATTCCTCCCCAAAGTGTTTAAGATGTCATGTTGTTTTTGATATAGCCATAAACTTTTTCCTTTTTTTAAATTGGCTTTTTAAATATGATTTTTATTTTACTCAAATTAACACATATAGGCAGTTTAAGAAGTCAAATCACTTCAAGGTTTGTAAAGATAAAACTGCTGATATCTGCCTGCCCCAACACACCTCATTTCCAGTTCCCCATTCCCAAACACAGTAATTTTCAACTCCTTAGCTGTATGTTGCTCTTAAACTCTGTTTCTAAGTAATTTTCCTATATAGGTGTTTCTGCTTTTTCAGTTTTAAATATTATATTGAATCTCTGCTATGAAAGATGTGGATTTAACTTTCTCTTAAACCCCGAGCCTTCCCTCAATTTTTCCCTCTCAATATAGTTATATCATAATTTTTGGTTAGTCACTATTCTGTGTTTATATTATTATAACTACACATTTTCCTAGTTCAAATATTATGTAGGCCAGAGTCACATAAGGGGTACTGTGGTCATGTTTCCTTTCTCAGATAATTTTTTTCATTATTTCTAGGCCTTTTCAGTGGATAGAGCTAGGAAATGTGTATTTTCACTTTAAGAAATCTTTTCATTGAAATATTTGCACATATACAGAAAATGCCCCAAATAAAAATGTATGGTTTGATGATTTTTCACACATCCATCTAACCACCACACAGATCAAGAACATGTAACTTTTAAAATTTCTCTTTTTTTTTTAAAGATTTTATTTATTCATAAGAGATAGAGAGAGAGAGAGAGAGGCAGGAGAAGCAGGCTCCCGCCTAGCAGAGAGCCCAATGTGGGGCTCGATACCAGGATCCTGGGTTCATGACCTGAGCCGAAGGCAGAAGCTCAACCATCTGAGCCACCCAGGCGCCCTAAAATTTCTCTTGAAGATACTAATTACCTAAGTTTTTCAATTGCCTCATTTTGTGCATGTGCATTACTAATTCAATCTAAAACTCTTCAATTGAACTGAAAGTATCCTCTCAATATATTTAAATATAGTAGCTATTCTTTTTCTTTTATTTCCTTTTATTATTGTTATCTTTTGAGGCTTCTTTCCTGGAACCCTCTAATATGACCTGATTTACCACACAGCAGTTGTGTTTAGATATTTTTCTCCTCTCTTGTGTATTATCTCTTCCTGATTTCTAGTTCCTCATCTCTTTTCTTGGTTTATCCCCTTGATTTTTGGGGCATACCCATAGTTTTTTTTTTTTTCCTCAGAACATAAATGTAGTGATAACTTGTATTTCTGAAGGTGTTTTTATTCTATCCTTAACACCTGAATGATATATTTTCAGCAGATATAATTCTTATTTGGAAATTATAGTTCCATAGAATTTTGAAAACCTTGCTGCATTTTTATCTAACATCCTTTGTTGCCCTTAAGAAATCTGCTATCAAATTCCTGGTATTTTATATAGGGTCTTTTATTTTCTTTCTTCCTTTCATGAAAGCCTTGGCCTTTTCTTTTTATTCCTGGTGTTCAGAAATTTCATAATAACATGACCTGGGGTACATCTTTTTGCATTAATTTGCTGGAAATTTAGTGGCTCTTTTCAAGCTAGAAATTCATGTATTTAGGATTTTGGGGGGAGGGTCCTAATTTTTTAAAAACATCATCTCTTCCATTTTCTTTGTATTCTTTTCTTTGGAATTCCTCTTATATGGATGTTGACTTTCTTAGCTATTCCTCTTTCTTAGTGTCTGAAAGGTAAAGTGACTTGCCAGAGGCCACACTACTAAAAAGTAGCAGAGCCTACAGTCAGATATAAGCTTACCTGATTGCAGATCTGTTCTTTTTTCCCCATTCTATAGTGAATAGAGGTAGATTATCCTAGTGAAATCTACTACAAATGAAGTTGATCTGTATCAAATATTGTGTTATTTGTATAAATATTATTAAATTAGTATAAATTACTATAAATACTAAAAAATATTCTTGCAGGAAGTAATATAGCATATTGGTGCTAAAATAATTATGTTGTTTGCAGCTTTATTATAACCTTTAATATAATTAGACCAAATTAAGCACTTTACAGTTTAGAAGAGGAAAAAGAATTGGTTCTGATCTCATACACCTATGTTACAGAAAGACTCTAAGAAATTTTGAATCCTATCCTTGGTACCATGTAGAGATGAGGATTCTTATATTTTGTTTTGGCTTGTAGTAATAGGCTGAAATAAGATAGATAGAAGTGAGCTATACCTCATTTCTATATATGTACACTGATTTCTGTTTTCTACTAACCTGTTAGTATTAATTCTTACAGCTACAATGTCTATACTATGTGAGACATAGCTATGCTGTTTTTGCACTTAAAAAAAACAAAAACAAAACTGACTTGTGTTCTTGATAATATGTGGGAAAAAAAGCAGTGACAGTATTAGAGGCTCAGATGAGAAATGGAAGGGGGAACCAAAACAAAACCAATTCTGATTTTTTTTATTCATGATAATTAAGTCCTATTTAATGCTTCTATATGGCTAAGTAGCTTTTGGTAATGTTTAAATTTCACAGTTCTCAACTACAATGTCCTCAACTTTGTCCTTGGTTGCATGGTTTAGAAGAAATCCTGAAAACAACCTCCTCTAACATTTTTATGGCTGGATAGATCTTTTTTTTTTAACTAGAAATAAATGATCAATGCCATCAAAAGCCTTTTTCTCAAGCATCATAGTTTGAAAAAATTGTTAAGGAATAGGACATTTCAAATTGATATTGTAACACAGTGTGCCTTTGCAAAGTGCTCTTGGGAAGGTAAATTTTACTCACTGATTTTGGAAACCAACATATTTGACTCTCGCCCTTGTAAAGGTTGTCTTTCTTACTTCAAATATAATGATGCAGTTTTAAATTTTGTCTTTTTTTCTTAAGATTATATCAAACACTTCTGTATGTTTGTATAAGAGGGAGGAATATCTGTATATCTTGACTGAAAGTCATAGGTGATTATCTTTACAGAGTTAACTAATTCAGAATGTTCCTTAAATCCTTGTTAGTCTCTCCAAAAAGTGACTTGATGTAGGTACTCAGGTGCACTTACATGTTATATATAAATTGCATTTTCTAGTAGTTGCATGCTCGTAACTACCTGCATAACTATTTCCAATTTAACCGCTTAATCTTATAGCTTCATAAAATAGAATATTAGGCAAAGTGGGATATCTAAGCATATTAGAATTTGAAAGTTGAAGAGACAGAGTTCATGAAGCCATAAAGTATAATAGCTTAGCTGCATGAAATTGATGAGACCACCATTGTATGTAATCTTTTCTGTACCTTAAATTTTTTTTTCTTAGTGTTGGAAAAGTTCTATCCAAATATGAATCATCTTTCAGCCTTTTTAGCTTACTGTATTGCTATACAGTTTTGAATTATACTATTAATAACTGACTTATCTTTGAGCTTAAACATGGTATTTGCAAAAAGATAGAAGACTAATTTATAAATACGGTAATCAACTTTGACAATTTGTTCTAGGAAATAGAAAAGTAAACCTTGTATGACTCAAAAGTTTCTCCACCCTATTACAAACAGGGGACATCCCGGAAACAGAAATATGAATAAAAATTACCTAATGCTTTAAGAAATATGCCCTGGGATAGATACTGACAGATTTATAGTTTTTTTTTTTTTTTTTAAGTAAGATACTTCTTTCTATAGTTCCTGTTAAGTACAATCTTTTAATAAATGTAACCAGTTTTTATACAACATAAAATGGAGTATTCTTTTGCTTTTATGACTGAAGACAACTTGCAATATTTTCCTAGTTCAAGGTGAAAGCAGCTGTTACTGAAAAATTCACCTCCTTGGCTACTTAAATATGGAAAACGAAATATATATATATATACACACACATATATATATATATAGGCAAATTGCATATATTCTCTCAAAGCTTAAATTATCTGATACTTTTTGTAATGCAGTCTTTCAGTGCTTTTTTCATTCTACTTATTTGTTGTAAATAAGTTGTTTAATTAACTTAATGTAATGACCATTTTTGTTTAAATATTTAAGAACTGTATAATTTTGAACTCTCACTTATCTGATTAAGCTGTATGTACATGAAATGGTTTTTATATTAAATTTAAAACTACATAGCCATGGAGATAATATGTTGTAGGTATATCATAGCCAACTTTCAGGTCCACCCTTAGTACATTTTTAAAAGTCATTATTATTTTAATTGAAAATGAGTTACTTATTAAGTTCTAACATTGTAGGAATTATAAAGTAACTTTGAAGAAATACCAAAAAATAAAATAAGTTTTGGTTAAGCTTCTTTATATTGGTTAATTTTTGAAAGTATTAGACCTACCTATATTATATGTTGCATTTAAATAATGCTGACTTGGGGTGCCTGGGTGGCTCAGTCATTAAGCGTCTGCCTCTGGCTCAGGTCATGATCCCAGGGTCCTGGATCGAGCTGCACATGGGGCCCCACATCGGGCTCCCTGCTCAGCGGGAAGCCTTCTCCCTCTCCCACTCCCCCTGCTTGTGTACCCTCTCTTGCTGTGTCTCTCTCTGTCAAATAAATAAAATCTTTAAAAATAAATAAATAAATAAATAAATAATGCTGACTTAATTTTTTTAAGTATCAAATCAAATATATTTATATTGAATTTTATAATTTAAGTACTTTTAATATATTGAAACATTAAAACTAAGTATTTTGATATTTTTATTGTAGTCCTTTTATAACAAAATTATTTTCTAATTTCTTCCTGTTTAAAAGATTTTCAGAAACAACAATGAAGAAATCAAGACCTTATAGAAAATTACCTTAACTTTAAAAAAAAAATTATACATGTGTGTCAAATTTAGGCATAAGCTTCTTTTCACAGTTAAATGTAAAAGTGTTCTCTAAAGCAAGCACAGTGTGACTAATTTATAGTCTGTCTACAAAAGAAAGAATTTTATTTTTAGAGGATCTGACTTTCACCTGTTTCCAAAATAAGAAGTTATATTTTAAAGAAATTAAAAGAAAAAAGTTGATTTTTATTACAGTGGCTTATTTCTAAGAGCTCTAAACCCAAATCTTATTCAGTATATTAGCAGTGTAAATCTGCTATATTTATATAGCCTGGTCCAAATCTGAGCGAACCAGTAACTTTATTTATTGAGTTATTTTTAAATGACACGTTTCAGTTTATGGGTGCCTTGCATTGAAAGGTAGAAAAAAAAAAAGAGTAGTTTATTTACCTTTGTCTTGTTCTTTTTGTTGCTTTCCACCTTCGGTGTTGGAGTCCTGCCCTTAAGAGAAAAACAGTATCATCTGTAACGTTTCAATCAAATTATTTAAGCTGTGTCTTACGGTTCACAGGCTAATTTCTGTATGGGTTTCATATAGTTAATGTAATTGAAAGTCGAATAATGAAGTCAAATAAGTTAGACATAAAGTTGTCCTTTGGCTGTTAGTATCAAATGAGAAGAACAAATTGCTTACTTCACACCTGGAGAATCCGGTTTTGCCTGTTAGCCGCCCATTCTTTAGATTAAAGGAAGATCATTTTCATTGGAGCTAGCTGGTAACAGGAAGTCCTTGTTAAACTGCCTACATTGAGTATTTGGCACAGTCTCTGTAATTCCAGTTCTGTATTATATATAAAATACATTACTCACAAAAAAGGTGATTTGTATTTAAACAGAGGTTACTTTGTTTTCTTTAGGTATCAAAACTTGCTAAATACACAGAATTTAGAATAAATAGGAATGGAAACAAGCTTGGTGTAAAGACTTTTTAGTCCATTTACTTTAAAATGAATTCTCTTTTATTTTAGGAAGTCCCAAAGGCTTACCTCATGAAATCATCGAATTTCAGAACTACAACAGCCAGAAAAGAGCTTGTATTTGAACCTTACACCCTTTTCTTTTTTACTTGTATCTGTCTGCTATTTTCATTTTAAAATAAGTTACTTAACATAGTTTCAGTGTAGAAAAACTAAAGTTGTGGAGCAATCTGTGATACTGTTTATAATATCAGTATAACAATTCAAAATTAATTTTTACCAGAGTGAAATATTTATAAGAAGTATTAGAAATGAAATTTCTCTCAAACTACTAAATATCCTTACCTTTCCTTTTTTGCTGCCTGAGTTGTTATGATTTGAGGGTAAGAGGAGGGACATTACTATAATATCTATCAAAATAACATTTGCATTTATTCTTTGATTTAGTAGTCCTAGTTCCTGGAATCTGTTCCCAAAATAAGAAATAACTCCTTCACACACTTACTCTTCACAGCACTCTTTGTGAAAACAAATCACTGGAAACAACCCAAAAGTCCTTCAGTGTAGGCTTGACTGAATAAATAAAACATCCATATAATAATCATTTTGCTTATTAATAAAGAATATAGTAATAAAAAAGATTTCTTTATACTGCTCCAGGGTAATTTTAGGATTTACTATTTTTTAAAAAAGCGTGGTGGTGCACAAGAGTGTATATAGTATACTAACTAGCTCTAGAGGAAGAAATGGAGGGTAGAGATAAACACACACAAATACCCTTCCCCATCACCAGTCAATAGCAATGAATTTCCATAGTCCCCAATTGTGTGCTTTAAAATACCATTTCCCCCATAAACATGTTTGTATTTTCAAAAAGGAACAGTGGGAGGATGAACTAAAAATTAATGAAAATAGTTACCTATAGGAGAATGGAAGGAATAGAGAAGAAAAGGGACAGAGATGGAAAATAGTTCTGATTGTACCTTGTTTTTATAGTTTTGAATTTGGAACCATATAAATGTTTTAAAAATTAAATCTTAAAAGAATAAAACTATCTCTAAAAGGCAAAAGAAGCCTGAAACAAATGAACCCGGGTACATATCTAGGTGGTGGGATAGCCACACAGAGGATTATTCCAAGTAATTTAAAAACTGAGTATTTTGACCCGTGCATCTTTTGTGGGATGTATATTAGAGACAAAAATATTCACAAAGAGATCTTTTGACCTGCATTTAGTAGGATTTTTAGTAATAATATTGGTATTGTTATGTTGAAACTCATATATGTTGTAGGATAAAGAAATAGTTAATATATTAGGAACTGTAGTTTTCAAGCATAAGAAAAAAAGAGATACAAATTAAGCTAAGTAAAATATAAGTAATATTTGATTTAAAATGGAAAAATCAATACGAGCTCATGATTTTTTTTTCTTTCTTACAAAACAATATTTTTCCTAGCTTTATTCACTGAGAGGGTCTAGAAGCAATGGCATTAACAGCAATAAATGCCCATAGTCCCCAGGTTGTGATCTTTAAAGTACCATTTCCTTCCTTACTGAAAGGAATCAGGGCTCCTTAGAGAAATTGATGATTCCAGGTCTGGGACATTGTTTTTTTTTTTGTTGTTGTTGTTTTTTTAAATGAGAAATCAAAGAAGCTATCAAAGCCTATTTGAGTTGTACCAAAAGAACACAGGAGCTAGTTCAACGGGGATTCCCACTGACCAAAAATGGGTAACTTTGAGCCTCAAAAATAACAATGACTATAATAAATTGAAACACATCAAACACATTTTTAAAATCCATGAGTTCATAATGATAACCCCCCACAAACCAAAGAAAGCAATTTGGAGGTTGATAGGGCACCAGTCCATTCTTATGAAAAGTAAGAAATGAAGGCAAAAATCAAACATTTATGTTGACTTTCATCTGAATTTTATTTAAGTAAATTACCAAGTAGTTGATGAAAGCTTACTTTTTTTTAAAGCAAAATCCAGCTAGTAAATTCAAAAATTCAGAGTAAATTCTAGTTCTAATTCATAGAACTAGAAAAATCATGATTTTATAAGCTCTTATAAAATAATGAAATTAAGCAAAGGTCATTAATGGCTGTTAAAATCATTCAATGAAAGAAAGGTTAGTGGGGAACTTTATTTTGGATGAATCAAGCTGACTCCAGCCAAATCCACTGATCCATTTTAAAATCACTAAATGTTCTATAACTAGATATTCTATGCCTTCTCAGGATCAGTGCCATCTGTGAAATATGCTTGTCAAGATTTCAACTTGAAACTCATCCCGCCTGTACAATCTAACTGCAGATGTCACATCTACAGATGTGCCTCTAACTATAGGTATAGGAAATACTGGGTATGCATGTTAAAATGACCTTATAAGGAAGATAGTCGAATCCTAAACACAGGAAATTCTATAAAATTCTATAGAAATTCTATAGAAATGGGACTTCTTTTGTTTTCAAATAAATATCATGGAAGGAAACGAGGTGGTGGTGGTGGTATTGCAGGGGTGTAAGTGTTGGGACTAGGGACAGTAGCAAAAAGATTTAAATGAATACATTGTAATGTGTATCTTGTTTGGATCTGAATTTGGACATAACAAAAAAGATTGAGGAATGTTAGTTTTTTTAGGTGTGATAGTGGTCTTATGGTAATGTTTTTTTAGTTTTTTAATTTTTGGGTGAAGTAACATAACTGGGCAGGGAAAGTAGAGGATATGTAGATGAGCAAGAATGACATAATGATAATTTTTAAAGGTAGGTGATAAGGTTTCATTAGATTTATTATTCCACATATATATTATTCCACAAATAATATATATTTGCCTCTGAAATGTCTGGCAAAACCTGACCAAGACAGTGTTTTATTAAAGTTTTGATCTCTGCCATCTGATAGGCAAACAGTAACTTGTAGTAATTTTTGTAGTAATTCCTATTTTTTTATTTTTTATTTTTTATTTATTTTTTTTTTTAAAAGATTTTATTTATTTATTTGACAGAGAGAGATAACGAGAGCAGGAACACAGCAGGGGGAGTGGAAGAGGGAGAAGCGGGCTTCCTGCCGAGCAGGGAGCCTGATGCGGGGCTCGATCCCAGGACCCTGGGATCATGACCTGAGCCGAAGGCAGATGCTTAACGACTGAGCCACCCAGGCGCCCAATTCCTATTTTTTTAATAACTTATTTTGTTTTTTCATTTTGTTTTTCCCCAGTTTGTTTCTAAATGATCAGCATGGTTTTTATGCCCAATGCTATGCCAAGTAAATTAAAAGTGACCCTGCCTTTCCAGTAAGTTGCACATTTATGTGGACACATTCACACACTGAAAATACAGATGAGCTCAAATATTACAGGCTCAGTATGACCATCTGGGTGTTTAAAACATGATACAGTTTGTATTTTAAGAAGATAAGGACATAATGTGAAAGTTGGAATTGATGGCTGAGGGCAGTGGAAGTCCGTTTCTTTTTTTCTTTGTAACATTTTTTGTTGTTGGCCTATTGCCCTATTGCTTGTTATCTTGACTCTTCTGTTCAGTTGATCTTTGCTTTTTATAGGCCAATTCTCACAAACTTATTTTAGCAGTAATAAATCAAGAAAAAATGATAAAATAGATACTACAATTCTTTTTTAAAAAAAGATCTTATTTATTTGAGAGAGAGAGCATGAGCGGGGAAAGGGGCAGAGGAAGAGGGAGAAGCAGACTCTCCGCTGAGTAGGGAGCCTGACGCAGGGCTCAATCCCAGGAATCCCGGATCATGACCTGAGCTGAAGACAGACACTTAACTGACTGAGCCATCCAGGCACCCCAATACTACAATACTCTTTTGAACCAGTGTGTTCTGTAATCAGTATGCTTAATTAAATCTTTGGAATAAGAACATGATCAAAATATTTTTGAGTGGCTTTATGATTATGTATTTGCTATAAAACTACTTCATTTATATCTCTCTAGGTTGGCAAATAAACAAGACAAGGAAGGGGCTTTAGGAGAAGCTGATGTGATTGAATGCCTGTCTCTGGAAAAATTGGTCAATGAGCACAAGTGCCTATGTCAAATAGTAGGTTTTTGGTGTTTTTTTGCCCTATGAGATATGTTCAGCATCACTTAGTTTTTATAGAGGTGATAGGCAATTAAGTGGTAGACACGTAACAAAATAATTTATTAGTGTCTTAAATAATTTTTTTTACCCAAGAATTCACATTCTCACTTTTCTATTGATATTATTTAATACTGTAACATGTTTTCTGGTTAGTTGTTACTTCCATAAACTTTCATCATTTCAAAGGCTTTAGATTTGCTTTCGTTTAAGATATTGCTGTTAGGACCTGTAAGTTATACAAACATGTCATACTATAAATTTTGTAGAATGGTAAAGTATACATACAAAATTTAGTGATAGGAGAGGTTATAATGAGTTTTGAAAAATTGTATCAGGAGAGTTATCCTACAATCTTAAGAAAGGTGGACAATTTAGTTGTTCATTCTGGTTTCAGAAGATAACCATTAGGCTGTCAATCTTAAAAGATGTTTACTGCTATAAATTCCCTGGTATATAAGGAGTTAAAACTTTCTGCTGTTTTTAATAACTAGGGGTATTTTTCTTCTGGCAATATAATTTTGTCTTCCATTGGGTTTGTTTAAAATTATAATTGGCACTGTCGACTTATGTCATAATGTGTCTCATAGCTTACAGATATAATCCAAAAAATATTTCGACTTATATGTACTAATGTTAGTTTAGTGATCATTGCAAAGTTGTCTTTTGTAAGTTAAATAAGCAGATGCTTCATATCTCATATCATATAATGATAATTTGCCAGTAATTATACTTAATGGTTTATATACAGATCTTTGTGGAGAACTTTTAATTTTAATCTTTAAGTCAAATAAATTGCTGTTTTCAGGAACCTTGTTCAGCAGTCTTGGGATATGGAAAGAAAATTGACAAGTCCATTAAAAAAGGCCTTTATTGGCTGCTACATATCATTGCAAAAGACTTTGATGCCTTAAATGAACGCATCCAAAGGGACACAACAGAACAGCGTGCTCTTGAAGAACAAGAGAAACGAGAAAGGGCTGAACGAGTGAGAAAATTACGAGAAGAGAGGCAAGTAGATTTATTTGTACCACAGCACTTGCAAAGTCAAGAACACCACAGCTTTATGAATAACTTTATAGTTTTGTCTATTCAGTTTCCTCTTGCTGTATGAAGACGGTAGGTAAGGTTTTTATTTCTCTGGATTTTTCTATATACAAGTTTGGGTGATAGGGTTCTAATTTTCCTAGTGGTGTTATAACAATTACATTTATTCCTTAGTTATTTATTATTTCCCAGAATTTGAAGATTTTTATCTCGTCTTATGGGTAACATTGGGATAGTGGTGTTCAATCCATGGGGTGATTTTGCTTCTCAGGACATTTGGCAATGTTCAGAGATATTTTTACTTGTCCCATGGGGGTAACTGGAGAGCTACTGGCATCTAGTGGGTAGAGGCCAGGGATGCTGCTCAATATCTTGTGATACACAGGACCGTCTCCCACACAAAGAATTATTGGGCTCAATATTTCAATAGATTGAGAACCCCTTCTTTTTAGTCTAAGCAAAGATAGAAGGTAAGCTGTTAGTGGATATGTCAACTGATGCAAACTCTGATCTTTGTCAGAAAGTAGATTAAATTTCAGTATCTCAGTGTTTTAAAATATGTTTTTAAAATTATTTTAAAAATATGGTGTTTGAAAGCAAACATTTAAATGGAATTTAGCAAACTGAATTAAAAAAAGAGATTATATAAATTCTACCACAGAATCATAATAATCTTAATGTGCAAGAAAGTACACAGATTTGATTAGAAGTTGAGTTTAGTACTTAATACCATGATTCAGCTTTCTTTCTCCACTGAATTGTTATGTGGTAGGGGAGGGGAGAAATGAAAAGATTTATTTATTTATATAATATATATAAAAATATATATATGTGTGTGTGTGTGTATATATATATATATATATATATATTTTTTTTTTTTTTTTAGAGGTGGGGGTAGGGAGGGGCAGAGGGCAGGGGGAGAGAGAATCTTAAGCACACTCCACACCCAGCAAAGAGCCCAATGTGGGGCTGGATCTCACAACCCTGATATTATGACCTGAGCTGAAATCAAGGGTCAGACACTTAACTGACTGGGCTACCCAGGCCCCTAAAATGAAAAGATTTTTAAGTGAGTTCCTGAAAGATACAAAGTTGTCTCCTGTGTATCTAAGTAATATTGGCCTCCAATGTGCTTTTAACATAGTTGTAGTCTGGTAGGCAAGAACCCACTAATTACCCTTGGTGATGCCTTTGTGAGATGCTTCCTTACACTGCTGAGGAAATCCTCTGATTACTGGTATCTTTCATTTAATTCAGAGATGGGACTTAAAGAAATATTTCTAGAGATAACTCTCCATCCCCCAGTGCTCAGTAATATGAGCAGATTATTCATCTAGGTCTTTCTTGATACCAGTGTGAGATTTTAGTAAATGTGAGAATCTTTGGTTTTCTCTATCCTAGTGTATCATATTTCCATGTTATAAAGCTCAGTACAACCAGTAATTCATGGGAGTATACCTTTTATTTTCTGAAGACTCTTTTGCTTTTCCTCCACTAAGAAAGCAAACAAAAATAACCAGAAAAATTGAGTTGGATAAAAGAAGTCTAATGTTAGTCATTTTTTTTTTTCAAGTTTTTACCTTTTCCATAAAGATATTCTAGATCATGTTATGGCAGGCTTTTCTATTATCCATTCCCCTTTCCTCCTTTCTCCTAGCCATGTCACTTGTGGTCTGAGCCCTCTTCTGTTGAGCAAAGAGACTCTGTAATTAAAAGTGAATTGACATTTAGAGACAAGTTATTAAAAAAAGAAAAAAAAACTAATTAAATCCAATTGAGTAGGTGCAGATATTTTTGAAAAACAGTAAAACATGCTGTTGTTGATAACCTGAAAATATTGTGTCAGTACTAGATTACCTGAAATTGCTTAGTGATAAATGAATAACATTAAGAGCAATTACTGTCTTGTAGGTATGTTCATTGACACAGTGTTTTTACATACAGAGTGCTTTGTCTACACAACCCTATGAGGTAGATATTTTTATCCCCATTTATGGGAAAGCTGAAGCTTAAATATCCAGGCAGAAGTCCAAGGTCACAGAGGTAATAAATCTAACTCTTGGCTTCCTGTGTTCAGAATGAATGGATATATCTTTCCATAATAGAACATAATAAATGTCATAGTAATGAGCATTCATATTACCATATTTACAGCGTAGTTGCAGATCTACAATACTTTTTTGTCTTCGGCTACTTGTTTTAAAAAGTAACTTATTATTCTTCATGCCTGGGGCAATGTAAGCTATAAATAACAGTGATAGTAAGTGTTTCAGTAGTAACTAATGTGAAAATATTTATTTAATCTGAATGATATTGGGCAACTTAGTTTTATAATTTCTCTACTTTTACACAACAATGATTGTTATCCAGCTCATTTGTGACATACAGCTTGACACAGCCCTGAAGAAGGGTGTTAACTAGAGGACTTACTTATTTGTTAACTTCAATGAGGAGGACGGCATTTGTTTGGGAGGGTAATTAAGAAATTGATGAATATAAACCTTTGGGACATAGAAAATTAATTAACAAGCACCACTGACATTAAGAAGTCAGTCATAGGGAATGCTATTTTTGTTAGCATTTCTTTTTTTTCTTTTTTTCTTTTTTTAAAGATTTTATTTATTTTTTGACAGAGAGAAACAGCAAGAGAGGGAACACAAGCATGGGGAGTGCGAGAGGGAGAAGCAGACCTCCTACTGAGCAAGGAGCCCGATGTGGGGCTCGATCCCAGGACCCTGGGATCATGACCTGAGCCGAAGGCAGACACTTAATGACTGAGCCACCCAGGCGCCCCTCTTTTTTTTTTAATTCAAACGATCAACTATGGAATATTACTCAGCCATAAAACATAATGAGAGCTTGCATTTGCAACAGCATGAATGGACCTAGAGGGTATTATGCTAAGTGAAATAAGTCAGACTGAGAAAGACAAATACCATATGATTTCAGTTATATGTGTAATTTAAAAAAGAACAAATGAAAAACAAAGCAGAAACAGACCCATAAGCATGAGAACAAACTGATGGTTGCAGGGGGAAGGAGAGGTGGGCAGGCAAAATGGGTGAAGGGAAGTGGGAGGTATATACTTCCAGTTATGGAATGAGTAAGTCATGGGATGAAAAGGATAGCCCAGAGAATATTGTGATAGTGTTGTATGGTGACAGTGACTATACTCGTGAGCATAGCGTAATGTATAGACTTGTCAGATCACTATGTTGTACTCCTGAAACTAATGTAATATTGTGTTTCAACTATACTTCAAATAAAAAGTTCAAATGATTAATCTTTACATGGGGCTTAGAGGCCTATTATCTGCATTAGGATTTCTGAAAGTCTCTGCATAATTCAAAGCCATGTTCAGATGTTTAACTTACTTAAATAGCCTTAAACCTATTACAAGTGTTCTTAAACATGGGTCAGCATATTTTCTCATAAGGAATTCCAAATTTTTCTCTCAAACGATAGAGAACAAGGAGAACGAGCGCAGGCGGAACTGAATGGAACCAGCAGCCTAGCTGAGTTGGACCCTGAACCAATTATTGTTAATCCTTTCCAGCCAATAGCATCTGTCATCCTTGAGGTATGGATGGTGGCAAATGTAATTTTTATAACTTAAGTTATAAAGTTGGAAGTTGAGAAAGGAGGTAGGAAGAAGTGTTCACCAGAGATTATTTCTAAAAGAAATTAAATGGGAGAAATGGATTAAAGGCTTGCTGCTTTTTCTTCTTCTTAATGTTTGCTTTTTGATCTAATATAAAAAGGAAAGCTGACTTCTGAATTAACTGAGAATGAAAATGAAGATTGAATGTAGCAACTGTCATAGTTACTATCCTGATAAATCTTTTTTTGTCATATGATAGTAATGTATTTACTCATACGATAGTATTTCATATGATAGTAATGTATTTACTCTTACATTGTCTTTCTCCCTGTGTTGCTGTTACTATCCCTTTAAAGTAATATTAAATGCTTGTGATGCATTTTAGAGTATGTAAATGATTTCCTAATTATTTTCCCAGGATACTTCAGAATGTTTGAAACTATAGTAAGTTCTTCTATATATGAATATAATTAATTTTAATTTTAATTGTCAGAAGTTTTACCAAAATTAATTTTTAGATTTTAATCACGAAGAAGTTAAGGGACTATATGTGTGTGTGTGTCTGTATATCTCTATCTTCGTTTTCATTTTCTACTGGTGTCCAGAGTTTGCACTGGCCTTTGCTTTAATTACCCTCAGCAGCCATGCCTCCTTAGAGGCAGAGCTTCCTAAATCTCCATTCACTTAGAGCTTAATGTGGCAGCTGGCTTGGTGGCCCCATCTGTATATTCTCCATTCCTCTTCCCCTGTCACTGCCTCCTTCCACACAGGTGCTCATCTGGAAAGGTGGATGATTGTTTCTTCCTTGGGGCTGCTGCTGAGGAGGGAGGCAGCTCCACAGGTAAGAAGATGATTGGATAGTTTTGGTATTGCTTTATTTTGCAGAGTAATTGGTAATATGAGATAGTTTGTCTTAAGTTGCTTAGATAACAGAAGGTTAATTGTATTTAATCTTTTTATTAACCCTACTACATTTACCTTAAGTATATGCTTTTCTAAGTATATTAAAGCTGTCTTAATAACTTGAGCTATTGATTTATCTCTATCCTATTAAATACTGTGGTTGCCAAGTTTTGTTGTATGTTCTTTAAAAAATGCTGATAGGAAGGAAATCACGTTTGACTTTTCACTTTGAAACATGCATTTTCTCTATATTTGTAATAAAGCTCATCTTGTAAATGATGACTGATTATTTTATAGTACCATGGTTATAAGTTACTTAGAAGGCCTTAGTGCTTCTACCAACATTGTATTTTTCATGATATAAAGATATGAACAATAATGGTGTATAGCATAGTATACCTCATATTCAAAGTCCCTGAACTAATTAGTGGCATACAGAAAGTATAGTTATTGTGCTTTTAAACTATGTTAATTTTAAGAATATGATCAATAAAGAAATGAAATAAATGAAAACAAATTACCTAAAGTTCCTTTTACCAAGCAAATTTTCCTTTCTTCACATAAAACTTCTCTTTTAAAATGTTTGCATTTTAGAGAAACACCCTACATTCCTTTGATTTTACCACAGTTAAAAAAAATGATGAGGTATTGTTTCCAGAATAGACAGACCAATCAATGGAACAGATAGTAACAAACTTAATTATGCATGAGGATTTAGTATAAGATAAAGGTGACATTTCTTTTCTTTTCTTTTTTTTTTTTAAAGATTTATTTATTTATTTGACAGAGAGAGGGAACATAAGCAGGAGGAGTGGGAGAGGGAGAAGCAGGCTTCCCGCAGAGCAGGGAGCCCGATGTGGGGCTCGATCCCAGGACCCTGGGATCATGATCTGAGCCGAAGGCAGACGCTTAATGACTGAGCCACCCAGGCGCCCCAGATAAAGGTGACATTTCAAATCTGAGAGAAAAAGGAGTTAGAATAATGGACAATTATTTGGAAAAAAGTAAAATTAATGAACAGTGTCTACCAAATTCAACTCTAGAAGACTTAATGTGTAAAAAAAGAAGACTTAAAAGTACTAGTACATAATATAGTTGAACATTTGTATATATTTGGAGGAGAACTTTCAAAGCAGGACAGTCAAGCCACAAATCATGAAGTGAAAAACAGATCAATCTTACTATATTCAATTTTTAAACATCTGTTTTACAAAGTTAAAGGCAAAGAACAAACCCTAATGAAAAATATTTGAAACACATAAAACAAAAAAAGAACCCTTAAAAATTCCTATGAAAATAATGAGAATCTAATAGAAAAAAAAGGTTTTGAGTTACCATGGATAGTTCCCTAAAGAAAAAAATAAAAGTGGTAATAAGGTTACTTAATAGTTCGTCTTCACTAGCAATAAAAAAATTAAATTGAATTAAACTAACACTGAGGTAAAAATATGTATTTATTAATTTGGCAGACATATAAAAGACTGATGATGATATACAGGCATTGAAAAAGATATGGGGAAATGTCACTCTTCTAACCCTTTGCCTGGAGTGTAAATTGACTTTAGCTTTTCTGAAGAGTGGTGTGTAGTTAACTGTTGATCCAAAAGTTCTAGGAATTTATTCTAAAAATCTAATTCAATAGTTGTATTTCTTAGAATGAAAAATTGAAAATAATTTGTCTCTTCATTAGGAGTTGGTAAATTAAGTTATGCTATAACCATTCAAAATGATAATATAATTGATGAAAGTAGTAATGGCTAATGCTTATAGCATTATATAACACACATAGCTAACACTTTACTATGGGTCAGGTACTATTCTAAGCACTTCATATATTCATTGACAAGGAAAGAAATATATTCTTAAGGAAAAACTTTAATTCTTTTTTGTTTAAAAAACAAAGGCATAAATATGTATATAAAGAAAGACATTCAATCACATTTATGTATGTTTTTGGGTGGTGTATGTCTGTATGTGTGCGGGTAGGAAAAGAAAGACACCTCTTAGTGATTATGTGCCACACAGATCATTTCTTGATTGTGGAATTACTGGTAATATTTGTTTTCTTTCTTTGTACTATCTGTGTTTTCTGAAAGTTTACCAAACAGTATGCTTTAGTGATATATTCAACAAATAATTTTTTAATAGAAATATCACAGTGCCCTGAAGTTACAGAATGCTTTTGGATTATTTGATTTCTTCCTTAAAACTATCTTAGACAACTATTATATTAAAAATAGTATATTTCATTTTTGTTAGAATGAAAGAAAACTTGAAAAAGAGAAAAAGAGACAAAATATGGAGAAAGACAGTGATGGCGGCCCCCTGAAACATAAAGTGGAGGATGAGCAAATAGAGACACAGAGCCAGATCAGTGACAGTAGCCAAAAAAACAATGAGCTTGGAATAGTAGAAAATTATAAGGAGGCATTAACACAGCAGTTGGAGAATGAAGATGATACAGACCAGCGATCATCAGAATCAGGTGATAAATCTAATTATTAAAAAAAATGTATTTATACATATATATATAGACACAAAACTTAACAGTACGTGTCTCATTTGTCATGATTATTTTCACAAAAAATGAACTGTAATATTTTTTGTCTCCAAATGCAGTATTTCGTCATGGTTTTCTCATGGTTTTGAATTTCTCATTAGTGAATTTGCTAACTTTTGTTTTTATTCATGATGCCTTAAAATATAGTCCTTTGTAATTTAAATGAATTTCAGCAGAAAGTTCTGTTTTCAATTTTATTTCATAAATTTGGAATATAGCATAGTCCCAGGAATCCTTAGACTGTGTTTAACCTTTAAGGCTTTTTTACGGGGTTTTGTTTTAAACTTCATAATACTACAGTCAGCATCATTTCTTTTATTGACTTGCTATTTCTACAGAATGCAGACATGCTCAGTTGAACATTTTTAAAGTCAATAGCCATTTTCCTCTTATTTTAATATCATATAAAATCTTCAATTCATAATTACTTTTCTTTCTCTAAGTGGCTATGTGATTTAACAGGAAGTTCATGTCTTTGGTGTCATAGAATCAGACAACTTCGGATAGAATCTAGATATTTATTACATTACATTGTATTGTTTTTCAGTCTTAGTTTCCTCATCTCTAAGATGGAGATAAGCATCATTTTTTTTCCCACAGGGCTTTAAGGTTACTTACAATAAAAATAACGCTGCAGTGTTCCTAGTGCAGGGCCTGACACATGACCCAATAATCATTACTTCCTTGTAACTTCTAGTTAGCAGTATGGTTTCATTATATATAAGAATTTTTGTACAGTATCAGGAAGGTTATGAAAATAAGAATGTAATCCCTGAGGTTCAGATTAGCTAACATGGATATTTTGCTGTATAAAAAAACTAGATTTGAAAGTTATAAGTTGGGAAGGTAGGGCAGCATATTCATACCCATGTAGTTCTGTTAACAGAGTTAAACAGAAAATAGATTTAAAGTGGCTTCTCAATATATTGAAAGAACTTTTGAACATTAATACTCTTTGTTAAAGAGCAAAAGATTTGTCAGATTGTTTGAAAATATGTTTGGAGAATGAAGATGAAGATCTAAGATAGTCAATCATATAACTATAATAATAATTAACATATCTTATACCATGGAACATGGTTTCAGATATATTATTTAATGCAGGATTATGTTATTTAACATAACAATCCTAGGGTATATTATTCCCATTATTTTGAATAGGAAATCAGGGACTTGGAGAGATTGAGTTACTTGGTTAAGATCATATATCTCATCGGTGGCTGGGCTGAGAGCCCCCTTCATATCATCTGCCCGTTATCCTGTGTTCTTTTATGACCCTGAGCTATTCCCATCCTGAAATACCATATGGTTCTGGACTTTCTCTTTCCTTTCTCTCAGCTGTAAAGCTTAGGTTTTAATTGTAAAATGTCTTTGTTTTTATCTGGAGTAAAATGTCTCAAATGACACAAGTAATTTATTTAGAAAGATAATGTGTTTCTAAACATGTTTATATTTCTCATTGCTTTGCAGATTTCATAGATGTTGGCTATTTCTCATATAACAGATAATTCCCATTTATAAAATGTATTACATATATGTAAATTAAGTAGCTGGGATTGTCAATTAAAATATTTCAGTAACTTTGGTGTTTGGTTATTTAACTGTTATGCTATACTGGTTTTCATTGTTAAAGTTTACATGTTAATGACATAGATGTCCTTAAATTGTTTATAAGTACTTAAGTGAGAATCTGTAGTTATTTTTTTTTAGAAAGAACAAAAATTAATTCTGCAGTCTCTAATAATGTGATTTTGGTTACATGTGTTTATATTAGGCATACATTGTCCAGGGTTATTTCAGTGGGTAATGTGTTTAGATTTGATTGGGGTCTTTTTTCACATTTCAAAGAATTATTTTTGGACTGTTAATACCTAGAATCCATTCTATAAATTCTACTGAGACAAATCAACATCTCTCCCCTTTCCCTCGGCCATTCTGAGTTTCATGGAAATCCCTGCAATTAGGCCATTATATTTATTTAATATGACATTCGGAAAAAATGTAAATTACTTTTGGAAAGGTGAACTTTTTTTTGTATTCTGAATAACCTGTCATAAAACTTAAAATAGAGGCTTTTTGCTGTTTGTATCATATTCATTAATTATTTATTCAATAAGCAATCATTTAAAAAATTTACTCTTAGTAAAGGCAGATTCACATTTCATTACTGGTAACAATTTCCGAAGTTGAAGATGTAGTTTTATGGTAACGATCATATGAATATCTAGTTCCATTCTTTTTTATTATAGAAGTTTACATTTTCCCAGAGGCATATAGTTCCATGTTTTTATTCTTTTAGATAACAGTAAAAAGAAAACTAAGAAACTAAGAATAAAAAGGAGTCACCGTGTAGAACCTGTTAATACAGATGACTCTGCTCCTAAGAGTCCAACACCACCCCCACCTCCTCCTCCTGGTGAGTAAATTGATATTGATACTGAATTTAGAAATACTGCTTTAAACAGTAAGGAAAAAAATTTTGTAATTTTATTCCATATGTTTATTATTTTGTGAATTTATGAAAAAGGCAGTTTTCTCTACTTTGTTCAAAATTTATCATTATGTATTTCCTTTTTTAATAAAAAAAAATGTTTTCTAAAAGTAAAAAATAGTCTGTAAAATTAATAAGAACTTTACCCAAGCACTTCCTAGAATGGATTCAAGTCCTACCTGAAATATCAGTACCCAGATTGCTAAAAGGAATTTAAATGTAATGAATGGATGGCTAATGTAAGTTTTTAAAAAGTTGGATCTTTCATCCTGAAAGTTATCATTTGAAAGCAAGATGTGTGAATTTTTCCAATATATTTCCAACATACATACTGACCTTCTAAGTTGTCATGAGGATTAAAAGGAATATTGCATGTAAAACACTGGGATGTGCTAATCACTCAGTAATTGTGAGAAATTTCTCAGCACTAGGCACAGTACCTCACATACCATAGGTGCTCAATAAATATCTAAATGTATATGTTTATAGTGTCCTTTTAGCCTTGTTAGAAGGCTTTAGGTGGTAACATTTTCCTTTGAGGATTATTTTAAGACTCACTTCTAGTATATAATTTATTAGTAAACATTTATTTTAGCCTTTGCTAGGGGTTGGAATAGTAGCCTAAGGTAATTTTTGATGGTGGTAAATGAAAATGCTTATATTTTTTACTAAAGATAAGTAAAAACTTAAAGCAGAGGTTACCAGCCTATAATTACATTTTTAAATAAAAACTATTTCAAATGGCTTTGTGGCTATTCAGTACTGTGTCATTCAATATACATATATGACTTGACATCAAATATATACATTCTTGTCAAGGGAGGGATCCTCTCAACAGGCCTAAAGAGACGTTGTTTAACAGTGTTTTAAAATGTTTTTCTTTTTCCTTAGTTGGCTGGGGAACCCCCAAAGTCACTAGACTTCCAAAACTTGAGCCTCTTGGTGAAACACGTCATAATGGTAATGCAAAAGGATCAGTTTTCAAATATACATATTACATCCACTTTTCTTTACCTCATTACTTCAACCAACTTTTATTTTTGGAAGCCTTTCGAATCCACAACCATCCTTTTTCATTATACTTCACTCTTTTCATTTAATTTTTTTTATTCTTTAGTGCCTTTTGCCTCCATATAATTTGTTTACCTTGGACTACAGATGTAAAAATAATCATAGTTCATGTTTATCCATTATATATTTACGTAAATTGTTATGAAGAGTGAACAGGTATAAAGCAATTTAAATTAAATATGAGACATTACAATTATGCTTGGTGTTAAAAATAGCATTGTCCTATATGTGCTCAGTATACTCGGTGAAAATGCCACATAATTGTTCTTTGTTTCTAATAAGACCCAGCTGCTGAATATTAAAGTCAAGTAAAGATCAACACAGTTTATAAAATCAGAGACTAAATCAGCAAACCAAATAAAGTTCAGCTAAATAGAAAGTTACTAAAGGCTTACTGACTCAAGAAAACAGTTTTCTTTGGATGAAATTAACATAAGGTGTAGTCCAGCCAATATATGGCATTAGAACTCCACAGCTGGAAAACTAGAGAAAGGACAGTTGCGTATAAAGAACTGCCTGATACAAAAGGCGGAAGTTCTGATTTCAGACCATCAGCCCAGGCTCTTTCAATAAAATGTTTCTAGAAGGCAAGAGGGTAATTATGTATATTGTAGCTCAATGAAGTTCTCCATCAAGTATATCCAATTCCCTTTTTGATGGCTCTGTTTACCTAATTTAGAACTTGGATTCCTAAGGAGACCCATTTACCACCAGGAAAGAAAGTCAGAAGTTTAACGTTTACAAAAGCATTATCATGTAACTTGAAATTATGTCAAACTTTATAAAATATTTTTATTCAAAAAGTACATTAATATAAATGACCCATTTGTTTTTCAGAAGAATGTAATGAAATACATCTTTCATAATCATTAGTGAAAATTAAAGGATTTTTTTCATTTCTAAATAGAGAAAAGTTTGTTCTTAGACCATATGGGAATTACAGTGAAGTAACATCTCCGGTTGACTGACTTTACATCAGGATGTTTTTATTGACTGTAATATGTTAGTTCATGTTTAATGATACTCAAATTGTGCATGTTAGAATACATTATCAGTTTAAATATTTACTGTGTTGTTAAAAAATTAGCAAAGTTAATATACATGTGTATGTATGTATATATTTATGCACACATATATAGAAAAATACTCATTTCTCATAGGACAGACATTTTTTCTCTTGCTGAATTTTAGGCATCCAAAAAGCAAAGTTTTTATATTTGACACCACCTAAAACATTGGTGATACCAAGATGAATAAGACATAAATTCTGCCTTTCTGCAGATCCTGGTCTAATAGAAAAGAGAATATTTGAGTTTACTGTAGTGTATGTGACAATTCACAATATACAGTAATAAGTTCTGTGGTGTGGAATTGGAGTACTGTGCACAAACTGCATGGATAGTTAGTGAAAGTGGTATTACAACTGGGTCTTCGAAGAAGGAGAAGTCAGTAAGCAAAAGAAACAGACTATTCAAAGGTAGAGGAGTGGGAAAGGGTGTTGCTTATTTGGAAAATAAAGTTCCTTGTGATTGAGGCTTAGGTTCATGTAGGTAGGGTGGGTAAGAAGGAGGACATTTGAAGTTACCGAATTTTGAGACTGGAATTATGGCTTAGGGTCAGATTGTGAAGGGCCTCATATATATACATTAAGATGTCTGGACTTCCTGTAATTTTCCAAGAGACACTATACATTTTTGAGCAGGGAAGTAATGTTACTAGATGTGTTGGTTAGGAAAATAATTTTTGTCACAGTGAAAAGTACAGACTTGCTGGTGGCCACACTTGAGGTAAGGATCCCATCTAAGAGGCTGTTCTAGTAGTCACAGTGAGAAGTGAGGAATGGAAATTGGAATGGGGAGTAAAAAATGTATGCTGGAAATATCTTAGTGACTATAAAAAGTAATATTTGATGAATGAATGTATGGGTCGAGGGGAAGAGGAATAGAGGATTATTTACTCAAGTAGCTGGAAGGTTGGTGCTATCTCTGAGATTGAAAACACTTGAGGAAGGAAACCTGCTTTGGAGGTGTCTGTAGGCTTATCTATTTGGAAATGTCTCTTGGCCAATACAAGTAAGATTCAAGAGCTCAGGAGAAAAGAAGGGACTCAAGTGAATGGAGGGTGTGCAGATCTTTTTTTTTTTTTAGGCGCCATCTCATGATAGGAATTCTTTGCCCGTAATAAATGTACTGTAATTTTACTGAATTAATGCAGGAGGGGATGATAGTTTATTTCTGAAGGAAATTTTGTAGAACGAGGAGAAAAGTAATGGTAGTATTCAGGGGGAACACAGTTAAGGACAGGTGGAAAAAGGTCGAAAATAGGTTGAGAAGGTCATTTTGTTTTGTTTGTGCTCACTTTCCTGTTTGTTTTTAAATTAGAACTTCTGAGAAAGAATTGTAATAAATTAGTTAAGTTCAAGACCACCATATCCCAATATTTTAGTCAGTTTTCAGTATTAATCAATAAATGTAGCTTCCCAGAGCAGAGAAGAAAACACTATAACTTCATAAGTTTTAAAATATTTTTATCATTTTCTTCCCATAAATTTTAAGTCTAAATATACCTAACCTGGGTTAAAAAAAAAAAAAAAGTACAATCAACTCTTTTCATTAATGCGGAAGAAAGCAGGTATAATTAAAATTTTGAATAAAAAACCTTAAGTTTGTTTTTAGAGTTTATCATGAGATCTTCATCGGAGATGCTGATAGCTGCCAATTTTATAATTGCATCCTCCTCTTTTCTCTAATTTTGTACATATTTCTTTGCATTTGGTGAATGGCAAATAAACAACAGATACATAATGAACTAGAGTAGTAATTAAAAGTTAACTGCAAGTGGCTTGGCACTTAAAATTTACTGGGATGAAAAACAATTTTTTATAGTCACACTGGGAATTTTTAAGGCAGATTCTTTCTTGTTCTTTGATAATTGACATTTGCTTTGATAGCAATTTGATTTTACTTTTCTAATACTATCTGTAATGCTTGCTCAGTTTAAGAGGTAAGGCATGCATTGAGAAAAGAGATGTAAAAAGAATACCTTTACTATAGAAACACTCTCAACCCATACTTCATTAACATGTTATGTGTTATACATTATGAGAAATATATCAAGGATTCTGTTAGCTAGAAATACCAAATGCACTAAAGAATATTTCTAATCTTAAAATGTGAATGAAGATAAAATTTTGTATGCAGTTTTTACTACCCTTCAATTTGATTTTTGAAAAGTTTGAAACTCTTTATAAAAATGTGTGTTAGCAATTAAGTTGGTTTATTATCAGTTAGTGCCCAATTATCAGTTGGGTACTAACATCGGCTTATATGCCCCACAGTTAAGACAATACGAAACCTACTTTGTATAGAATGATTTTATTTTCTGGCAAAGAAATAATACAAAATCTTTACTGCAAAAATAAAATAATTTCCTGGGAGGGAAAAAGATAATTCTTGCTATGTGTATCTGATTTCTCTTTTTAGGAAGATACTTTTAAATTCTAGAAGTATAACACATTAGGAAGTATATTCATTCTGGTTTAATTTTGAGTTCTGTTATGTATTAAAATTCTCATTAATTCTGAATTTAAGAAATTAGAGAAGTCATACTTAAAATTTGTCAAAAATAATTGTTTTAATTTAAATTATAACAATAATATAGCAATAATATTAACTGTATATTCTGTGTTCCTGGCATATTGTTAAGCACTTCAAGTACTTTATGTCATTTTAATTCTCCTAAAAACCTTGTAAGATGGGCGGAGATACCCCATTTTGTGCAGGAGGAACTTATACTCCAAGGTCACATAGGTACTAAGTAGCAGTATCAGGATTTGAACTTAGGTCTGTCCAGCTTTGAAATCTGTACTTTTAATTCATTATGTTACACTGTTACATCAAGATTTATTGCAGCTATTACTAGTTGCTTGGAATTTATAGTTGCTTGTAAAACCATTTTCTCCTAATACCTCTCTATATTTAAAGTGGTTTTCTTGTAGACAGCCTATAGTTGGATCATATTTTTTGATCCACTCTGACAATCTCTATCTTTTAATTGTTGCAGTTGTACCATTCACATTCAAAATGATTTTTGGTATGGTTGAATTAATATCTACCATATCCATTACTGTTTTCTATTTGTTGCCCTCAATTTTTTTTTTTTTAAGATTTTATTTATTTGAGAGAGAGAGAGAGAGAGCACAAGCAGGGGGAGGGGCAGGGGGAGAGGGAGAAGCAGGCTCCCCACAGAGCAGGTAGCCCGATGTAGGGCTCCATCCCAGGACCCCCGGATCATGACCTGAGCAAAAGGCAGATCCTTAAGGGACTGAGCCACCCAGGCGCCCTTGTTGCCCACATTCTGTGTTCCTATTTTTGTCTTCCACTCTTTTTCTGCCTTTTGTGTATGTATGTGTGTTTTTTTTTTTAAGATTTGTTTATTTTAGAGAGGGAGAAAAAAAGAAAGGGAACGGGGTGGGGGGAGGGGCAGAGGGAGAGAGAAAATCTCAAGCAGACTCCCTGCTGATGGCAGAGCCTGTTCCAGGGCTCCACCCCACAACCCTGAGATCATGACCTGAGCCGAAACCAAGAGTCGGGGACACTTAACCGACTGTGCCATCCGGGTGCCCCTGCCTTTTGTGGGTTTAATTGAGAATTTTATATGATTCCATTTTCTCTCCTTTCTTAGCATATCAGTTATCCTAATTTTTTTTTTTTTTTTTTACTTTTTTTAGTGGCTGCTCTAGAGTTTGCAGTATACATTTTCATTAATCCAAGTCCACTTTCAAACAACAGTATAAATTTAATGGGTAGTGCAAGTACCTAAAATAATGAAATAATCCTAATTCCTTTCTCTGTGTTCTTTGTGTCATTACTGTCATACATTTGACTCATATATAAGCATGTATAAATGTATATATGTATATATACATATTCATAAGATATATACCTTCATATATGTAATCAGACACATTGTTGCTATTAGTATTTTTGAACAAACTTATCTTTTTGATCAATTAAGAAAAATATGTTTTCGGGCGCCTGGGTGGCTCAGATGGTTAAGCGTCTGCCTTCAGCTCAGGTCATGATCCCAGGGTCCTGGGATTGAGTCCCGCATCGGGCTCCCTGCTCCTTGGGAGCCTGCTTCTTCCTCTGCCTCTCTCTCTCTCTCTGTCTCTCATGAATGAATAAATAAAATCTTTAAAGAAAAAAAAAAAAAAAAAAGAAAAATATGTTTTCATTTGACTTATTTCTTCTTTGATACTTTTTCTTTCTTTATGTAGATCTGAGTTTCTGACCTATATTATTTTCCTTCTCTCTAAAGAACTTCTTTTAACATTCCTTGCAAGGCAAGTCTGCTCGCAATAAATTCCCTCAATTTTTGTTTGTTTGAAAAAAGTCTTTATTTTTCCTTTACTTTTGAAGGACAATTTTGCAGGGTACAGAATTCTAGGTTGGTGTTTTTGTTTGTTTGTTTGTTTTTTCTTCTCTGAGCACTTAAATATTTCACTTTACTTTCTCCTTGTTTGCATGGTATCTGAGGAAAAGTTGGATGTAATTCTTATCTTTGAGCCTCTGTTGGAAAGGTGTTTTTTTCCCCTCTGGTTTCTTTCAGGATTTTTCCTTTTCTTTGATTTTCTGTAGTTTGAAAATGATGTGCCTAGATAGAATTTGGCATTTATCCTGCTCAGTGTTCTCTGGATTCCTTGATCTGTGCTTTGATGTTTGACATTAATTTGGGGGAAATTCTTAGTCATTATCGCTTCAAATATTGTTTCTGTTCTTTTTTCTCTCTCTTCTTCTGGTATTCACATTACAAATAAGGTATGCCTTTTGTACTTGTCCCAAAGCCCTTGGATATTCTTTTCTGTTTTTTTTTCCCCCAGTCTTTGTTCTCTTTGCTTTTCAGTTCCTGAGGATTTTATTGATCTGTTCTCAAGCTCAGAGGTTCTTTCCTCAGTCGTGTCCAGTCTACTAGTAAGCCCATCAAAGACATTCTTCATTTCTGTAGCAGTGGTTTTTTTTATCTCTAGCATTTTTTTTTTTTTTTTTGGTTCTTTCTTAGGATTTCCATCTCTCTGCTTACATTGCCATCTGTTCTTACATGCTGTCTACTTTATCCACTAAAGCTCTTAGCTTATTAATCATAGTTGTTTTAAATTCCTGGCCTGATAATTCCGACATTCCTGCCATATCTTCTGATGCTTGATCTGTCTCTTTGGATCTTGGGTATTTTGCCCTTTTTGGAATGCCTTGTTTTTGTTTTGTTTTGTTTTATAGTCTGACATGGTGTACCAGGTGAAAGGAACTGCTCTAAATTGGCCATTAGTAATATGGTGGTGATGGGTGATGGAAGGAGAAGTGTTCCATATTTCTCTGATTAGATCTCAGTCTTTTACTGAGTCTCTGCCTCTGGACTCTGAACTTCACAAGGGTTTCTTAGTTTTTTTTCGTCCCCATTAGGTGGACAAAATGGATAGTGCCAGCTGGAATTGGCGATTTCCTTCCCCCAGTTAGGGTTTGATGATACCATGGTAGGTTAGGCTCTAGTTAATTAGTTTCCCCTGAGGGCAGGCCTTGTTCCCCAGAACAGAGTGCTCTGGGGTATTTCAAAATGGTTTCTTTTTTTCCTCCCCTGCCAGAAGTGGGAGGGGAATTTTTCTTCAATATTTATTGTGGGAATTTGTTCACATTCCTGGAGATAAATTTCACAATATCACAGGGATTCTCTTATGACTTAGTCTCCTTGGAATTTTTAACTCTCCGATTTGTTCCTACTAAGCCTCCAGCAGTTCATGAAAGTTCAGGTTTTCCTACCAGGCAGTTTTCCTTCCTTTGGCAGTTTCCATTTATGAATATATGCTCTGGTAAACTGAAACTCCCTATATTTGCCTGTGTCCAGTATTGGGGCAGTGGTGTGTCTTGTGACCTCCCCTCTTATGGAAATGAGATGAGTTATTGATTTTGTAGTCTGTTCAGCTTTTTACTTCTTGTTAGGGTGGAGTGGTGACCTCCAATCTCCTTAAATGTGTTATGACTTTGTTAAATTAATATTTGTTAAGTAGGACCTATGGATGCTAGATGGTAAGTCGTGGTTCAAAAAAAACCACAGTAGAAATTGAAATAGGAAAAGTTTATTACTCACAGGTCCTGGAGGAAGTATATGTCCTACCTTGAGGGTTCCACAGGGGGAGATCAAGGCAGGGTGCAGGCAGAGAGAGCTGTAGAAACTGGGCCATATGCTAAGGCCAGACTGGTGAATTCAAAACAAAAAGAATGTAGTTTTGTAAGCTCCACCAGGGTCTTATCTGACAGAAGACCGTGGCAGGTGAGGGAGACTATTGATCACAAAGGGCATTGGGTAAGTTATATCAGGAACTTACATTTACTTGTGACTTTGCAGGCTGTTTTCTAGGGCATGTGCTTATTTGCATGAAGGGCTAGTTAGCTCAACTCTCAAGATATGTGAAACTGGAACAGGCCTCTAATACATTTTCAATATATTTATTTCAAGTGATCCTAAAAATCTGTGCTTCTAGAATAATTTTAAGGTAATAGGCTAGAAAATAATTACTTACTGAAGGTTTACATATGTTATTAAATTTAAGCCAATTTATAATAATTAAGGGACAGGAACTTATTATGAAATGTAAAATAAAACTTTCTTTGTTTCATATATGCCTTAAATCACTGAATTATAGTGAAGCATCATTGTAAATGATTACTACTTACCAGAAAACTAAGATAATTAATTAATTCTTTTCTCAAAATACCTACAAGTAATAACCATTGGATGAGAACACGGATGGTACAAATACTGACTTATCAGGGCCTTGGCAACAGGATCCATAGATTTTTGAATATTTGTTATTTGTTTTATTCTAATGTGAACATGTAATTGAAAATAAAAATAATATATATATTAGATACAGCTTTTTATTAAATCAAGTAGAAATTAATTTATAATCTAGAGTTAGGAATTTATCCTAGTGGTTATGTTTTGAATTTATTCAAGTTTTCTTGGATTTTGATTTTTTTGTCTATTTTCTTCATCCATTATTTTACCCATCAAGTGAGAGTACCTTTCTTTTTTAAAGATGTTGGTTGGAAAATAATGAATTGTATCAAAAATTCTGATTTACCATGACTTTTTTTTGGTGTTCCTTCTTTATGTAGATTTCTACGGAAAGCCACTGCCTCCCCTGGCTGTGCGACAGAGACCTAACAGTGACTCTCATGATGCGGTTTCGTAACCGAGTCATGTGTGTGCACTCTTTTAATGCAGGCAAGATCAACTAGAGGACCTTTTCTCAGAGAGGAAAAACCCTAAACATTGATGACTGGGGCAAGATAACTATAGCAATTTCAGTAAGGAGATGAATAGCCAAAGACCTGACTGATCTGACAATTATCCATGTTATTAACTGTTAAAAAAAAAAAGGAAGCAAAATGACCAGTAGATGGGATGAGCATTTGAATCAAGTTAGCAGGAGTTACTGTTGACTCTGGATTTTACAGTTCCACTCATGGGCATATTCCTCAAGGAAAACCTCTTCAGAAAAAGAGTCAATGGACTCTGCACACTTTCTTTACTATTTGTTTAATAGTCTTTGTTACTGTATCTTACACATTTTTTGTAAGATACACGTGCATGGAAGGGGAACTCTTGGAAATTAATAACCTAAGTTTTTAACTTTTTATATTTTTCTAAAACTTATAAGAATTTTAATTACTATGATATTGACTGCACTTTTCTATAGATGCTTTGTTTAAATTGTGTCTGAAATGGAGTTGACAAACATGAACTATACAAACAGGACAAATTTATATGGTTTCAGGTATGTTTTATGATAGTATTGTTCTTGAAGTGTACATCCTAATTGTACCTAATTTTAAAGTAATACCTTTTTAAAATAGATTCTTAGATCTTTATTCTTCCAAATTATGTTATCTGCAAACACTACCCAAGGAGGGTTCATTTTGTTGTTTGCTTTCTTTTGGTGATGATCACAATAAATGAAAGAGGCTTGAAATACTTTCTTGATCTAAATGCTTTTTAAATTAATAAAAATGCTATGTGAGATATTATTAAAATTTTCAGTGAACACCTCTTTTATGGGATAGACCTTTTCAGATCAAGGTGCTTGTTGTCACTCCCTCATTCTCTCAGAAGCTGAAGTGACTCTTTTGGGTTATTCTAATTCTTTTGTGTCTTGAAAATAAAGGCAAAAAGACTGAAAAAGCCACAGTGGGTACAGAGACTTGGTTTTATAACCAGGAAATGCTTGGGTACTAAATCAATAAGAATAAAAATGTTGGTTTAACATTAGTTTTATAAAGAAAGACTTCCTTTCTCAATTTAAAATAACAGCACTTCCCTTGCACTGAAGAATGGCATCCATATGGATTCTCTATTTAGGCAAACTCTTAGAAATATATTTTGAGTATTAGATTCATAATGTTGCATTTAATTGAAAGTATATATATTTATAGCAAGGTGAAATGCTATAAACAACATGAATCCTTATTACCTTGATAAAATTGGTAAGTTTGGTAACTTGTACTGACAACAAACATATACTTGTATCTGACAATAACAAGATTAAGTATGTCTAAGGCAGTTTAATATGATTATTTTACTTTGGAGCATCACATTTAGTCACATTTTTTAAGTCCCTGGACTTTCATTAATTGGGTCACTTATTACTAGTCAGTATCATAATGCAGTCTTTTGAAGTTTTGTGCATAGGACACCAGGCACACTGAGTAAAAAGCATTCTACTTCAGATATAAAATTCATAACAGCCTAAATTTGATAGGTGGCTGAAATATAAGGAAAAGCAACACAAGGAGACAGAATGTAAATTTTGAACTGGATTGTAGAGAAAAACTTATTTGTACATCTTTTTGGTTCCTGTTTGTAACATTTACATTTATTCATTTTTTTATACACTAAAACTTTTGTCATCCTTTTAATTTTCATCTAGTTTGAGAATAAATAAAAGTTTAAAAATTTTGTTTCCTGTAAGTAATTACTGTAGTGTACAATAATACTGAGTTCATTTATTAAAAATGAATAAAAATTTTGAAATTAAATATATGATAAAGTGAAATAAATGTTTTATATATCTCTCAAAAAATTGATTTGTATTCTTAAAGCATCCTAAAGATATTTTAAAAGAAGTTTTGTAAATCCAGGTTGCTTTTAACAAGTAAATGCCTATTTTGTTATATGCTGCATTTTTATTCTTAATTTTCACGAATTATGACATTTTCACACAATAAAAATAATTTATATCAGTATGCGGTTTTGCTTTTCATTTGATAAATTTAAATGATTTCTTTTTGGTAAGAAAATAGAAAAGGAATTTTCAAATATGACTGTTGGAAGAAATCTTAAGTTGATAGATAAAAATAATGACTTTCTATTTTACATGAAACCTTTTTTCTCTGCACAAGTTTTCATATATGTGGAAAAGAATATTGTCATTTTAAAGGCAGCTAAAAATATCATATCACCTTATGATCCTAGATGATCCAACGTCTGTCTTTTGTTACATTAAAATTACTGACCCAAAGATATATTTTTACTTATTTAAAAGATAATTCTATATGCCTCTAACACAAAAGGCATATATGACATACATACAATATTCCTTGCAACACTAGAAATGTTATAAAATGTTAATAATGAATTTTTTAGAGTTACTGGTTGTGTGTTTTCCTCAATTTTTCAAACTAGTTTTTAAGATTTTATTTATTTACTTTTTAAAGATTTTATTTATTTGACACAGAGAGAGAGAGAGAGCACAAGCAAGGGGAACAGCAGGCAAAGGGAGAAACAGGCTCCCCGCTAAGCAGGGAGCCGGATGCAGGGCTTGATCCCAGGACCCTCGGATCATGACCTGAGCCAAAGGCAGAGGCTTAACCAACTGAGCTACCCAGGTGCCCCCAAATTTTGCTTATTTTATAATGGGAGAGTCAAACACATAATTTGGTAAAAATTAAGTGCCATGCTTTCTGCAAGCTTAAAATTAAATGGTCTTTTAAGTGTCCAATGAAGGACTTAACATGTAAAACTTTTTTTTTTTTAAAGATTTTATTTATTTGAAAGAGAAAGAGCGTGCACATGAGCAGGGTTGGGGGGCAGAGGAAGGGTGAGAAGGAGTAAATAGACTCCTGCTGAGTGCGGAACCCTTCACTGGTCTGGATCCCAGGAGTCATGAGATTATGACCTGAGCCAAAACCAATAGACACTCAACCGACTGAACCACCTAGGCGCCCCTGTAAAATGTATTTTGAATAGCCCAGAAACATTTATCTGTAGAAGATGCCATTTTATTTGCAGCTGATCTCTAAGTATTCTTTTACTGTGATAATATTTTATTTTATTTGATACTCGGTTCTATATGGTATGCTATTCATGTTATGCAGTTTCTCCCATTCTGCACTGAAGAAATATAATACTTTTTGGTGTCAAAAGCTTATCAAAAGTGAAACTGCTTATACAAATAAAGCTGTAGCTTATAAACTTTATTACCCTTTGTTTAATACTTAAGTTTTTCTCTTAAGTGGAGTAGACTTTGCAACTGAGATTCTGCTAATACTATTTAATTTATCAAGAAATATATTCCAGCTGATCCAAAGAACAAATTCATATATTCGAAGACTTACATTAAAGTATGATTATAGGGCCACCTGGGTGGCTCAGTCAGTTAAGCATCTGCCTTCGGCTCAGGTCATGATCTCTCAGAGTCCTGGGATCGAGCCTTGCATCGGGACTCCGCTCAGTCAGTGGTGAGTCTGCTTCTCCCTCTGTGATCTCTCTTGCTTTCTCCCTCTCAAATAAATAAATAAATTCTTTAAAAAAGTATGATTATAAATTATCAAAATAACAGTAATCCATTAGCTTTGTGGAAACAATAATGGAAACCTGTTTTTTGGGGGAAAGAAATAAGAAATCAGAAATGCATTACCTTTAATGAAGGGGATCAGCTTATAATTGAAGGAAAAATAGGAAGAAAATTATTTGCTTGTTTAGAGCCTGAGCTGTAAATTCTTTCTGTGTGCTAATGAGTAAACAGAATTTATGACCTAGGTAAATGAGTCAGTGGTCTCCAGATTTTTATAATACATCTTTTCCAGTAAATGTTTAAGTTAATTGTATTAGTTTGGTAGATCTGCCATAACATACTACCAAAGACTGGGTGGATCAAACAACAGAAATTAATTTTCTCACAGTTCTGAAGTCTGTAAGTCCAAGATCAATCTGGAACCTTGTTGGCAGGATTGGTTTCTTCTGACACCCCTCTCCTTGCCTTATAAATGGCCTGCTTCTCCCTGGTTCCTCACATGGTCTTTCCACTGTGTGTGTTTATCCCTAGTGTCTCAGGGTTTAAATTTCCTCTTTTTATAAGGATACTAGTCAGATTAGATTAGGGCCCACCCTAAAGGCCTCTTTTTAATTTAATCACCTCTGGAAAGACTTTCTAAATACAGCCACATTCTCACGTTATTAGGGCTTCAGCATGTGAAGTTTGAGGGGATAAGTTTCAGCCCGTAAGTTACATACATTTTCTATTGCACTTTGTATATATACCTCCCCCCAAATTTTTTTTTAAAGATTTGATAAAATTAAATAAAAATACAAGTTATATTTACTTCCCAGTCCCAGTGGATTGTCTGATAGAGTTTGTACACACCACTTTGGAGGCCTAAAATAATAAAATGAGAACCTCAGCTAATTAGCTATTCTGAAATGATAGTTCAAGTTTGCCTGTAACTAAGCTTTGTTCTCTTGCTTTGATGGTGGATTTCTCTGTTGTGTTTTTCTGCCATTCATTTTAAGGAACTAATAGTCTCTTGACGTTGGATTGTTTTACTACAAAGCCCGTCTTTATCTTTTTGACACATAAACCTCCACATGAATGTGAAGGGTTTTGAGAAATGTTTTATGTAAATATGAAAATTCATAAAATGCACAGAAGTCTATAAAGTATACTCCTCCTGAAACACTTCTTATATCTAATGGCTTCAGAATAAAATTGCTTAGGTATGTAAAAATTCTTTTCCTTTGTACATATTAAGCTGCTTTATTCTTTAATATAATGGTAATAATAAAATATAATTTCTGGTATTTGTGTCAGCTCAATTTCTTATATCTGCAGTGGTTTAAAACAAGTCTGGTAACAGTTTCTATTTTTAAAATAAAGCGTGGAACTTTGTTTATTCTTCAGTAGGTATTTGGTATAAGGTAGGGGAAATCCACTAACATTCTCATGATACATTAATATTGATTCTAGATAGGTTAATGGGTTAAATATTAATGATCAAACTGTAAGAAAAAAAAGGGAGAAAGAAACAGAAATAATTGCTTGCATCTGTGGGAAGAAATTTCCAAGCCGAAAGCAATGGAATCAATTACAAAATCAAAGAACTGATTGCATAAAATTTTTAAATATTTTTACATTTAAAGGGTTATAAGAAAAAATGGGAAAGTACTTGAAAATGTGATATGGTTAACATCTCTAATATAAATGTAAATAAAAATAGCACTAAGACATAGATAAGTGGACATGAGGTGGTAATTTACAAAAGAACATAATTAGTACGATTTGAAACCTATTCAAACTAAGAACATGAAAAAATTATAAGGTTATCAGACATGCAAAGAACGATGAACAAGCATGTTTATCAACAGTAAGAAGGTAAGTTAGTATAGTGACCTCCATACCTTGGAATACTATGCAAATTTTAGAAATGATGTATATGAAGAATTTTTAATAAGAAAATGCTTATAATAATAGGATACATTATATGTACTATTTGATCAAACTTGAAAATGCTTAAAATTAGAGGAATACATCAAAATGTCAATATTGATGATTTCTAGTGGCATTATGTTCAATTTTCATTCTCATAGGCTTTTGTTTTTACATTTTCTTCAGTAAGCATTAGCTTATTTAAAATCATAAAGTAGAAACATGCTAAAAAAAGGCAAAAATAATATAATAGAACCAATATGACCTCTTTCCAAGCATTACACATCCCCTTTCCCTAATAGAAATATAGTGTATATGATTTCTACTATCTCCTTAAAAGTCTTTTAAATGTCTATTTTGCAATTATACTACCATATTAATTAAATAAATACAACATAATGAGCACAGAAAAAAATGTATAAAATCTCTTATGTACAGAGGCTGAAAGATAGACTAATGACTTTTCTCTAAACAACAAACAAACTGCATGCATTTAATCACTTCACTCCTTAATACTTTATTTTCCACCAAAGCTAAATTCATTTTTAGATTACTGGGGAACTTGTTTAAGTAAATATATTAAGCTTCAAATCACATTAGTGGCGATATTTTTCTTTTCACATGATTCTAAGATTTGTACCTATGGTATATGCCTATATTGATATTTTGAACATCAAAGGTCTCAAAATGATGCTCATTAAATATCGGGGACCATGTGAAGTACTGATTTCCTGATGAATTGCTGATTGCTGTTACAAGGGAGCAACTAAAAAGTAACACTAAAAGAGCAAATAAACTGCCGTTCATATCAGAATGGGTGTAGTACTTTCCTCAGAACATGTAACACTGCCCCTAGTAAAGGGTGGGAGGCTAGTGCGTAGGGTCATTCTGGTCTTCAGGTATTTGGTATCAGAAAGTGATGATAATTTTGAAGATCATGATAGTGAAAATAAGACACAGCGGCAGCTAACATTTGGGCGTTTACTGTTTCCTACCTTTGGTGCTAAGTGCTATACTGTGTATTTCAATTAATCATTTAACTCTCTCAGTTAAAAGAGAGAGATTATCCCCATTGTTCATCTCTAGGAAATAACATGCCTAATTTCTTCATCATATCCATCCCTTTTACCCTTTGTTCTAAATATCTGAGCTAAAGGGAACTTATCAAATTTGGTAGATTCAGTAACTAGCTTAGCCTCTGAGAACATTTTACAATGATCATCATACGAAACCTAATAGTGGCAAAGTTACAATTCTTTTTACTGAACAACCAGCACGCAGCAACCACTGTTCAAGGCAAGACTTCACTTGAATCTCCAGCCACTCAAGCTCCGCCCAAGGGTCTAGCTACGCCCTCAGGAGTAAGCACCGCCTCCACCAGGGGCCGGCGGAAGTAATTTTGCGCGCGCGTTCCTCTCGCGGGACCTACACCTCTTTTTGGCGAGATTTGGACGACAAGGGCAAAGCAGTATCTCGCGGGAAGTTGAACCGGAAAAGCGAGGGGTAGAAGTGAATGCGGGTAAACCTCGGATGTGAAGCTGTGCTTTTGATTTCCTGGAGGTTTTAGATGCTCGGTGATGTAGACCTTTTGTTTGGCATCTCGCGGAGGGATCATGTTGACCCGGGTGAGGGCTGGCACTCGACTGGGAGCCTCTGACTGAATCACTTTAACGGGCCGAGGTGGCGAGGGAGGGGGTCGGGATGGGGGAACTTCGCGAGCTGTTGGTTTCTTTGGCTTCACAGTCCAAAGTCCTAGAGTAATGCTGAATGCTCGAACGCCTTCTCGTGAGCGTTCTCTGTCGGTTTCTCCCAAGACTCACCTGCGCCCCCCGTAACTTGTCTGTAATCCAAACTGCAGACCTGAATACCTATTCCCTTAAGCTTTGAGCCGAATACAAGCTCCACAGGGCCTGAGACTGTCAGCTGCTCCATTGTGGGAGCTTAGAACAATGTTACATAGTAATACCTCGCTAAACTTTGGAAGTAAATGAAATAGAATTGCAAGGAAGTTTCCACAGGAAACGAGTGACTTTTTTTTTGAAATAACCTTTTTAGAATAATTTTACATTTACAAAAAAAGTTGCAAAGATAATACTAACTTCCATAGGCTTTTCACTCAGTTTCCCCAAATGTTAACACCTAGAGTGGCTTATTTAATTTTGTTCCTTTGACGCAGCTTCTGTTAAGTCCACTTTTTTTTTTTTAACGCCACAAATCCTTTAACCTTTGCTTTACATTTGAGCAATAATTATTTGAAGAAACCCTCTTTTTTCATAAATACAATTTTGTTACATTTGAGGTAATGCTCCCTTGCAAGAACTAGTAATAATTGTAAAACATGTTAAGAAAAAACCCTGCTTATTTGAAGTTTAATAAATTTGTAGTGGCAGATTGTGTCAACAGCGTTTTCTTGTCATCATAGCTGAAAGCAAAATCAGAGAGGAAGCTTGCAAAACAGATTTGCAAAGTTGTATTGGATCATTTTGAAAAACAGTATTCCAAAGAACTTGGAGATGCCTGGAATACAGTAAGGTTAGTATAATTCATCTCTTGATGCTTTATGATAGAACACGAAATAAACCCTTTTTGGGGGAGGGGTGCTGTGAGTATAAAAGATAAAGGAATCTAAATCTGGCTACCCTTTTCCTACAGAGGCTACAGAAGAGAAGAACTGTGAAGAAATAGATGGAAAATCATAGGAAAATGTAAAGGGGAGAAAGAAATCTTTGTAGTAATAGTAAGGAAAAAATTGTTATGGCCTTGCCTTGAGCAATTGTTTTGATCTTTGAAACAGGAATGCCCACCAGTTTGACAAAATTAATTATACTGTAACAGAAAAATCTTAAAATTTTTGAGGGTATTTGACTAGTTTCTGAAATTCAGAAGATAATAAATCTTTAAAGCTGGCATAGCTCTGTCTTAGCTAGAGTCACTTTATTTGGTTATCATATTTCTTCCCTGTGTTTTTGGCAGGCTATGTTTTGAACACGTGTACACACACACAAATTCTTTGAATGTATTATTGAAAATAAATGTTTCATGCATAGAAGTAAGTGAGATAAGTTTGATTTGTATGTTTAGTGATTTTTGCCTTTGGTCAGAATGTTATTCCATGGGTTCTCTACATTGAGTTCTTTTTTTCAATTTTTGTTTAAATTCTAGTTAGTTAACATATAGTGTAATATTGGTTTCAGGAGTATAATTTAGTGATTCATCACCTACATATAACACCCAGTGCTCAGCACAGATGCCCATCACCATCTAGCCCATCTCCCACCAACCACCCCTCCAGCAACCCTCAGTTTGTTCTCTATAGTTAAGAGTCTCTTATGGTTTGCTTCCCTCTCTCTCTCTCTCTTTTTTTTTTTTCCCTTCCCCTGTGTTCATCTGTTTTGTTTCCTAAATTCCACGTACGAGTGAGATCATACTTATTTGTATGTAATCATACGTATTTGTCTGTCTCTGGCTGAACTATTTTGCTTAGCATAATACATTCTGGCTATGTCCACGTCATTGCAAATGGCAAGATTTCATTCTTTTTGATGGCTGAGTAATATTCCTCTGTGTGTGTGTGTGTGTGTGTGTGTGTGTGTGTGTACACATCTTTATCCATTCATCAATCGATGGGCATTTGGCCTCTTTCCATTATTTGGCTGTTGTTGATACTGCTGCTATAAACATGGGGTGTATGTGTCCCTTCAAATCAGTATGTTTGTATCCTTTGGGTAAATTCCTAATAGTGCAATTGCTGGATCATAGGGTAGTTCTATTTTTAACTTTTTGAGGAACCTCCACACTGCTTTCCAGAGTATGGCCGCACCAGTTTGCATTCCCACCAATAGTGCAAAAGGGTTCCCCTTTCTCTGCATCCTCACCAACAACTCTTGTTTCCTGACTTGTTAATTTTAGCCATTCTAACTGGTGGAAGATGATATCTCATTGTGGTTTTGATTTATATTTCCCTGATGATGAGTGATGTTCAGCATCTTTTCATGTGCCTGTTGGCCATCTGTATGTCTTCTTTGGAAAAATGACTATTCATGTCTTCTGCCCGTTCCTTAACCGAATTAATTGTTTTTTTGGGTGTGGAGTTTTATAAGTTCTTTATATATTTTGGATACTAACCCTTTATCATTTACATCATTTGCAAATATCTTCTCCCATTCTGTAGGCTGCCTTTTAGTTTCATTGATTATTTCCTTGGCTGTGCAGAAGTTTTTTGTCTTGATGAAGTCCTCATAGTTCATTTTTTCTTTTGTTTCCCTTGCCTACATTGAGTTCTTACATAGTACATTCCATTCCCCGTAGAATACAGAGAGCAAGACAGTCCCCATATCCAGTTTGCCTGCAGTCTGGTGTTCCTGGGGGATAGGCGGCTGGTTAAAACTGTATAAACTATTAATTCCATAAATATCCTGATAGAAATAGGCAGGAGAACCTTGTCTTATTTAACAAAGCCTGAGGGTGCCAGCAAAGACCTGAGGAGAAGCCAGGCCTTGGTGACTTAACAGGAGTTACCTTAGCAAAAAGAACCAGGTAACTTAGGCTGAAAGAAGAGGGTGCTTCTGAAGCTAGGGTGCAAAAGCCCAATACTGTTTGCTCAGTAAAAAAAAGTTATGTAGCTGTAGACAATGGAATTTAGTCACATTGTTGTCTTATTAAATCTCTTCTTAGACCAACTCAATAACACGTTCTCATTTACAAAGGACAGCTTTAAGCACTTTTTTTAAAACAGATTAAGTATTGGCTGATAATAAAGTCTGAGGTGGTTCTGAGATAATTTTAGGACAAATAACACTGTCTTAGAAACTTGTAAATACTGTAATATGAAAAAGTAGTTTATGGTTGTGGTTTCTATTTCAAAACTAGATTTTAAAATGGATGTCTTCTGTCAGAAGAAAGAAGGATGATAGTGAAGTGTAATAAATTCATTATGTTTTTGTATGTAAAGTTACTCACGTAGAATAGCCAAACAACCACACACCTACCCCGTGCTTATGTGCCAGATCGTATTGGCCTTATGTGATCCTCAGAACAAAGCTCTGAGGTCTGTTTCTCATTTTTCATGTGATGAAACT
>NC_138369.1:154958194-155054823 GCF_054177405.1 Leptonychotes weddellii | reverse complement strand
AAAAACAAACTATAGAGTTTAAGTAATTTCCCAAGTTTACTTAGCTAGTAAGTGCCGGAGCAGGGATTTGTGTCTAGGCTTTCTGGTTCAAGAATTTCCACTGCTGGGGCGCCTGGGTGGCTCAGTCGGTTAAGCGTCTGCCTTCGGCTCAGGTCATGATCCCAGGGTCCTGGGATCGAGCCCCGCATCAGCCTCCCTGCTCAGTGGGAAGCCTGCTTCTCCCTCTCCCGCTCCCCCTGCTTGTGTTCCCTCTCTCGCTGTGTCTCTCTCTGTCAAATAAATAAATAAAATCTTTAAAAAAAAAAAAAAAAGAATTTCCACTGCTAACCCCTAATCTCACACCTGCGGTGTAATTAGACATTCATGGATAACTTTAAAAAAAAAAAAAAAGGTTTTAATAGGTATATTGTCTTCAGATTTTATAGTAGTCTGGCTACCCATACCCTGTAATGAGTTATTTTTCTATTTAATGTGCTCAGACAGATTTGTAAATTATTGTTTGACCCTAAACAAAATGAGCAGTGAACCTCAAATCCATTTAATTAGCTGTGCCTTCTGCTTCATCTACCTTTTTGTTGGGTTTTCATGGTAATTTAAGTTTTGCATAAATGTGCTAAATTTGCCATGGGCAAAATAAAGGCTGAGATTAGAAAGTAGTCTGAGCATGGAAGATGGCATGGGGAAGTAAGAACATATATATATATATATATATGTATTTAACTTTTATTTGGAAGACATAATGTCATGCTTGTGGAGTCTGTTTACTTCCAGGGAAAGGTGAGTGCATTGTTGTCTTCTACCTAGAAAGGGATTTACTTATTTTTAGTTTCCTGTCTTATCTAAGAGATTTAGATAGTGGGGAAGATTTAGTATTTATTTAAATTTTATTGTTTTGTAATAACCTTTTTTAAAAGTTACCGTCTGAGCAGGCCTTTAAAGTTGTTTACAGTGGGTTCAAGTTTTGCACTGCTCATTACCTACATTATCTTTCAGGTAAGCCCATTCATGACATGACTTTGAACTTCCCTCACTATGCTGCCATCTCAAGCTGTGCAGTCCCCTCTAAGCTTTGTTACATTCTTCTCAGTATTTTCTGGTAACTTCACTTAGTTTGGTACTAGGCAGTCTCAGAAGCATGCTGTTTTTCCCTTCTAAACCTGTGTTATCATTTGCCACTTGCATGTTTTTTCTCACTTGTTGAAGATATCACCATCAGTATGTTTCCTCTTTTCTCCTCCACACCTTCAAGGTAAAGAATGAAACTTAATAAAAAATAAGTCTGACATTTACCCTCAGCTCCTGGGAGGTTATCTCTCAGCCCTTGGAATGTCCTGCCTAAGAGTGACTTTGTTTACCTGGGGCATTGGGCCACACTGGAAAGTCTTAACAGTGTGATTTGTGGTCGGGGCTGTGGGTCATGGTATTAGCTTGGCTTCCCACCTCTGACCTGTAAAGGAGCTGGAGAATTAAGATTAGCCAGTTGATCATGTTTGTGTGATGGGGCCCCAATAAAATCTAGATGCCAAGCTTTTGTTGAGCCTTCCTACTCGTCAGTATTCCTATGCATATGGTCACACATTGTTGCAGGGAAAAGTTGTCCTTGCCCATGATTCCACTGGACAGGACACCTGGAAGCTTCATGCTTTGAATTTTCCTGTGCTCTGCACCATGTACCTCTTACCTTGACTGACCTTGACAGTTTGGGGGCTCCAAAACTATGGACTGCCATACACCACTACTCTGCCTCCATCAAAATCTAAATGCCCACCAAATGCTTTTCCTTCTTCCTGAGAAATTTCTTAATTTGGATTTCATTTGTATCCCCTTTATTAGTGTTTCTCGGAGTCCATAGTCTCTCATGGTTCGTCTCCCCCTCCGATTCCCCCCCTTCATTTTTCCCTATTATTACTGTTTTTAACCAATTCTCCCATCAAGCTGTCCCATATACCCTTGACAAAATTAGTTCTGCCTTTGTGTTTCCATTGCATTTTGTTGATAACAGCTATTGTAATTCTTTCACGATTGTGTTGTCATAATTTATTGTTATTTTTTCTGACAAGGGAGGGTCTTGAAGAACCAATACCTTAAGACTTGAGCAAGTCATCTACTTATTCACAAGTTAGTGTTTATAAACCAGGCACTGTTCTAACCACTGGGGATACAAAGATGGATTATATATATTCTGCCCTCAAATATATATGAGGGGAGGATTAATTGGAAATCTTTATATGAACTTTGGAAATTTTGTGTGCACTTTGTAGAAAGCAAAGCAAACAAGAGCCTCAGTTAAGTCTGGCCTGTCTGTGAATATTTTTTTATTTAGACACTCTTCTCCAGAGTTCACATAGTTGACTATGAGGGGAAAAAATAAAGCAGATTGCATTAGCAGAATCTGTGAATGGGATGGAGTGGGGTGGTTGGAGAAAGCAGAAATGAACTAGTATCTCTATTTCAGTGTCCCTGTGTTAGCTTTACACAAATATTCAACCTTAATTTGTGCAAATCCCTGTGAATTAGTAACTTTTAGCCCCTTTAAAAGTCAGAAGTTAAAAAGTACCAATTTTAATGGCCAATCCAGGCCTGTGATTGAATGAAAATAATGTCAAATAACATTGTCCAAATAATACATTAATACAGTTTTTTCAAGGGATATGTGTGCACAGGCAAGTTACAGCAATCAACTTCCAGATTTTCAGTTTTCATGTCTTCTCTTTCACAAAACTACTCTGATCCTTATGTGCCTAAGGGAGTACTTATTCTCCTTTCCCAACCTGCTTTTCTGTTGTCTTTCTCCCACTTTACAAAAAATAGGACACACTTTGACCATCCTGACTCTTCCACATTGCATTTCTCCAGGGTGACAGCACCTCTACCTGTCAGAGACTACTGGAATGTCATTTTAAGGGTTGAGAAAGTAAATGACTAATGACTAACAAATTCTTTGACAGTTCAGGTGGTTTCCAAGTTTTGCGTAAAGGAGCTCCAGTTGAGTTGTCAACTAACAGGTCATTTAAAATATTTTTGAAGATAGATCATTAAGTGATTTGGGAATATAACTCAGAAAGAAATAGAAGTCAAAAAGAGAGACATTGCTGTAACAAAATATATTTAATTCTTACCCACTTATTTAAGTGAAGGTTTTTCTCAGCCCTTGTAAGAATACAAAACAGGAATATAGTTGATTTGGACCCTGACTCGGTACAGCCCTAGGTAATATTCATCTCTGGATATATGGGGACCAGGGTCAGGGGGAAGCTCATTTCATTGAGATCCATTTCCTGACACTTTTCCTTTTTATGTTTAATAATTATGAAATCTATGGTAAATATTTTGATCAACTTTATACTAATAATTTTACTGATAACTGAATCCAGAAGTTACCATTTTAACACTTAGAGATTTAGGCCATAGTGAAAACAAATTTAGTATGTATATGTGTGTGTGTGTGTGTTTATGGCAGAGAAGTACGATAGGGTAATAAAAGATTTCAAGTACAAAAATGTGTTAAGATAAAGTTATATGGGGAAATAGAATGTGAACAGAAAAAGGAACTGTAAAATTTTCACCTGTTCAGGAAGAGACAGTTTTTAAATGGATAATGATGGGTTTCAAAATCACTCTGGTATTTAGGTTCCACTGGATACATTTTAAAAAGTGGTATAATTTATATTTTAAAATGTCAATTTTTATAGTATGCTGGAAATTACATTCTTAATCTGTGGTTAAGATTTTGATGTCAACTTAAAACGTGCCAGAGGGTACATAGTTTTTTTTTTTTTTTTTTTTAAAGATTTTATTTATTTATTTGACAGAGAGAGAGACCGCGAGAGAGGGAACACAAGCAGGGGGAGTGGGAGAGGGAGAAGCAGGCTTCCTGCAGAGCAGGGAGCCCGATGCGGGGCTCGATCCCAGGACCCTGGGATCATGACCTGAGCCGAAGGCAGACGCTTAACCGGCTGAGCCACCCAGGCGCCCCCAGAGGGTACATAGTTTTTTTCAAAATGGTCAGTGGAGGTACTAGCAAACATCTTCAGGTCACTTGTGGGTCCCAATTCTGCTGGTTGCTGATGTACTTGAAACTTCTGTCATTGAAGACCAGTAAGTGGAACAGCTTCAGACCCCTCATGAATCTTCAGAGGAGTCCTGGAGTGTAGGTGCCTGGTGAGTGTCTTCTTAAGCCCTCTAATGTACGCTCCCAGTATTGTCTGCTGGGCTACTTGTCCATCCAGTCAGAGCTTTGGACTTGAGTAGCCATTGGCCTGCCAGCCCCAGGGGCATCATCCTGCCAGTGCACTGGAGTGTTAGTGTGTGTGTGTCTGTGTGCGCATGTGCTAAGGAGAGGGGAAATCACTGGTAGTTGGGTGGGGCAGGATGGGTGGGGTGCTGAGACCCACATTAATATGCAGTTTTGCTTTCTCAGGGGTAGGAAGCACCAGCCTGAGCAATCTGAGCAGTCCCTGCATCAAGTGGTCCCATTGCAGGTGCTCAGGGCAGCGTGTATCAGGCTATTCCCACTGTTAGGAGCAGTGGGAGGCCAGGGCACTGACACTAGGCGAGGGTTGGAGTGAAAATTCTCTGCCTCTCCCCTGTGGTATGCCGCTAGTGCTACAGTACCAAGGGCTCACACTTCGTTAGACTTTAAAGTCAGCCAGGTTTTGGGGCACCTGGGTGGCTCAGATGGTTAAGCATCTGCCTTCGGCTCAGGTCATGGTCCCGGGGTCCTGGGATCGAGCCCCACATCGGGCTCCCTGCTCGGCGGGAAGCCTGCTTCTCCCTCTCCCACTCCCCCTGCTTGTGTTCCCTCTCTCGCTGTGTCTCTCTCTGTCAAATAAGTAAATAAAATCTTTAAAAAAAAAAAATAATAAATCAGCCAGATTTTGAATCAGGTATTTCTGCTTAATAGTGATAGAACCTTGGGTGAGTTGCCAGATTTCTGAAAGCTTCAGTTACCTAACTTCTAAAATGGGGGTAATAGCTGTCTTTCACAGTAGTGATTGTTAAATGAGCTAAGCAGGCAAAATGCATATTGTAAACATATGATCAGTAATTTTTATTATTAATATCAGGGTGAGGTGGAGCAGGTGGATTGGCTTGTAGGTAGAAAGGTTTCCCTAAGGAGATAAAGCCTAAACCGGCCCCTCAGCAGAGAGTAGGGGAGTCAGCCAGGCCATTGTAGGTCAGAAGAAAGGTCATTTTGGGCAGAGGGAGCAGTTTATCCTGAGACTGGTAAAGGCTAAAGAAAACTTGTTCCAGGAAGTTCAAGGACTTCAGTAAGGCTGCATATAGGTTAGGAGGAGTCAGAAAATTTGTTTAAGCAAGTTCTTATTTTATCTAGTTGTTAAAGAATGAGAATAATTTCTGAAGATTGCTGACTCACTCTGCCATAAGTATATGCTTTGTTTTGTTTTTTTTCCCCAAGATGTATTTATTTGAGAGAGTGTGAGTGCGGGGGGGGGGGGCAGTTGGAGAGGGAGAGAGAAGCTTTAGCAGACTCCTTGCTGACCTCCCCACGTGGGGCTTGATCTTAAAACCCTGAGATCATGACCTGAACTGAAACCAAGAGTCAGATGCTTAACCGACTGTGCCACCCAGGGGCCCCAATAAGTATATGTTTTTTTTTTTTTTTAAAGATTTTTATTTATTTATTTGCGAGAGAGAATGAGAGACAGACAGCACGAGAGGGAGGAGGGTCAGAGGGAGAAGCAGACTCCCAGCTGAGCAGGGAGCCCGATGCGGGACTCGATCCCGGGACTCCAGGATCATGACCTGAGCTGAAGGCAGTCGCTTAACCGACTGAGCCACCCAGGCGCCCAAAGTATATGTTTTTAAATGCAATGAGGTTCTCTCCCCTAGAGTCCTTTAGTGAACTTTATCATATTATATTTGACCCATATAATCTGCCATGAGTCGCACCAGACTACTTTTTTTTTTTAAAAGATTTTATTTATTTATTTGAGAGAGCGAGAATGAGAGAGAGTACATGAGAGGGGGGAGGGTCAGAGGGAGAAGCAGGCTCCTCGCTGAGCAGGGAGCCCGATGCGGGACTCGATCCCAGGACTCCAGGATCATGACCTGAGCTGAAGGCAGTTACTTAACCAACTGAGCCACCCAGGCGCCCCCGCACCAGACTACTTTTAATTACCCAAATGCACTGTCTTTCTTCATACGTTTGTGCCTGGGCTATTGCCTTTGTCCTTGAATTTCCCCTCTCATTTTGTCCTATGGTATTCCTCCTCATCCTTCAAGATTTAACATATTGTATAATACACAAAAATACTGTTCCTAAACTAACATACAATAAGGTTAAAAGGAAATATGCAAGATTAATAACCTTTACTAAGGGATCTGAAAGAAAATGTGACTAAATGGAGAAACAATGTAGTCAGGGTTGGAAAGACTAAATACAATAAGGATGTTAATTCTCCCCAGATTTACTGCATTTAATATAATTCTAGTCAAGGTTTCTGCTATCTACACAAATATTTTATAAATTATTTTTTAACTGACCCAACTGATTCTAAAGTTCATCTGAAAGAATAAACATTCTAAAATAGCTTTGGAAATTCTGAAGGAAAAAAAAAGAAAAGAGATTTGCTCTGTCAGATATTAACCAATTGAAAGTGTCCTACCTTTGTTAGCTAAAGAAACAAGCCACTCCAATCTGTATTAATTAAATTATGTTTCTGACTATTATTTCTCTGTTAAATGAGTCAAAACCCTGGGTAGATTTTCATCCAGTTTGGAAGGGTAAGATTAGGATAGACTGAAATAAAAGTTATAGCAGTGACATTTGCAGATCTCCCCTTTGGGTCTGTTTTAATGCAGTGGTTCCCAAAGTGTGGTCCTGAGGATTAGCAGCATCATTATCACTGGAGAACTTGCTAGAAATGCTAGTGCTCAGGCCGTGCTTCTGACCTACTGTATCAGAAAATCCTGAGGTAGGGCTTAGCAGTCTTTTACAGACACTTGATGCCTGCTAAAGTTTGCAGAGTACATTCTTAAAAAAAGAGGTTGTCATCCTCCAAAATTCCTGAAACAGACACACTGGGCTCCTCTGATGGTGGACCATCATAGTAAGAGGCAGTGAAGGAGAAAGCAGTTTCACATATTAGCCCCCAATTGAAATTCACCTGGCACAGTTCCAGTCGCAGGTGTTACATTTCAATCCAGCCATTTCTCACCTAGGCAACTCCAGGGTGAGTAGCAGCTGGGATTTATTTAATTGACCATGGTTAATGAGGCTCCCAAATAACTCAGCTAGAAAGGTGAGCTTGTAAATAAATTAAATATTTCCTGCTATATCATCTGTCAGTTGATGTGAGCTTCTGACTGTTAAGAGATCTAACTGTTGGACCGAATAAAAAATTAGGAAAGAGAATCTTCTGGTGAAGGCGGGAGGGTGGGGGGTGGGCGGTGCTGTCAATCCATAAGTGATTTTTAAACCATCCTTGGTTTTGTATCATCTGAACCACTGATCGCCTCATTAACTCTGTTACTGTAGGGTTCACTATAGTTTTCCATACTTTTATTTCATGAGAGGAAGACTTTAACACTCACTCCTTTAAATACCCTTTAATGATAGTACTTTTCCCTCCAATATTAATAGTCTCAGGTTTTAAATTTTGTCTTTTGAAAAACACTTGTGCAAAGTGATAGGCTGACATCTCTTTTGATGTATTCAGAGGTATATAAAGACAGGCCATGTGTTTTTGGCAAGCTGTTCTGCAGGAAGGGACTAGGCTGAATGGCAGGTGAGGCATTCCTCTCTGGTGCAGAATTTAAGGGGCCCCTAAAACTCAAAAATCAAATAATACTTTAATGGGCACAATTCATACAAAAGAAAGAAAACCCATGATGAATAAAATACTAAAGTTTTAAATAAAGGCAGGGTCGTAACAGTGGTAGGTTGAGCCATATTGGAGCCTATGGCAAAAGGGCAAAGTCAGTGATACTAATCCTGACTCTGAAAAAAATCACAGGTAAGTGTGAAACTAGGACCCCATTCACTTGATTAGTAATATAAAATTGTGTTTGTATATATAATATTAATATTCTTTTGTTTTTCTTTTTCTATTTCTAGGGATATACTAATATCTCCATCATGCTGGCAATATGCTATCCTTCTTAACAGATTCAATTACTCCTTTGAACTGGAAAAAGATTTACATTTAAAGGGCTATCACACACTCTTTCAAGGATCTTTACCCTACTATCCTAAATCAATGAAGTGTTACCTTAGCAGAACTCCAGATAGAATGCCTTCAGAAAGACACCAAATTGGAATTCTAAAAAAATACTATCTCCTGAATGCTGCCTCTCTTCTCCCAGTATTGGCTCTGGAATTAAGGGATGGGGAGAAGGTTCTGGATCTGTGTTCTGCTCCTGGAGGCAAATCGATAGCTCTGCTGCAGTGTGCTTATCCAGGTAGTGTGCTTTTCTTTCAGTAATTGACAGCTTTTAAATATCCATATATTACAAAATACTTTTAAAGTGTATGAGAAGAAGTGTAAGATTGAGTTTGCGGACTTTGAAAATCTGAAAAACCAGGACAGTATGTCGAATGGAAGTTTTAGCTAAGAAATCAGTGTAATTTTTTTTTTTTTCAGCTACATACTAGCAGATAATTTTGAACAAAACTACCACATTTTGTAAACCTAAATCTGTCAGGTAATATGAATCCTGATAAGCCAATAACAAAGATTTTTTATTTTATCATTGACTTTTATACTTGAGAGTCTTATATTGACATCTCATTATACTTCTGGGCAACAAAATACACACATTTAAAGTCATTTTTTTTATCATTAGACCATAAGTTATAAGGCAGTTCTGTCCAATAGATATATAATGTGAAGTGCATATAAAATTTTAAATTTTTAAGTACTCATTAAAAAAAGCAGAAACAGTTGAGATTAATTTTAGTAATACATTGTAACCCAGTATATCCAAAATATTATTTCAACATGTAATCAAAAGTTATTAAAGAGATATTTTGCATTCTTATTTTCTTACAAAGTCTTCAAAATGGGCATGTATTGTACAGCACATTTCAGTTTGGACTAGCTACCTTTTAAGTGCTCATAGCCACATGTGGCAAATGGGTATGATATTAGACAATGCAATTTTTTTTTTTTTTTTTTTTTTAATTTTATGTAGTTGACAGAGAAAGAGAGAGAGAGCACAAGCAGGGGGAGCAGCAGGCAAAGGGAGAAACAGGCTCTCCACTGAGCAGGGAGCCCAGCGTGGGGCTTGATTCCAGGATCCTGGGATCATGACCTGAGCCGAAGGCAGATGCTTAACCAACTGAGCCACCCAGGCGCCCCTAGATAATGCAATTCTAAAAGACTTTTTAAAAAGTTTTTTGGAAGTAACTTATCATTACCATTATTAGTATAAAAATGATGAAATTTATGTAAATGTACATTTTTATAAATATTTGTTAAAAGTAATGAGTCAACCAACATCATAAATTATTTTCCTAATTAGATAATAAGACTTTTTAAAAAATTATTTCAGATTTCTGTGGGTAAATATTACTTATAGCTTGGTAGGACAGGGTTCAGCATCAGTTCTGTCTAGTTTTTGTTTATTTGATGGTTTTTATAAATGGAGATGCTGTTGTTTATTTTAGATAAGATGATGGAAATGGTAGGAGTTGTGTTATAATTGTGCCTTCATATCACTTCTAATATATGGACAATATCATTATTCCAATTTTTACATTGAGGGGGCATATAATCCCTCAGATAATCATAATTATGGCATCAGTGATAGTCACACTGTGTTCCTTAGATAATTACTCCAAGGAGTAATTAACAGAACTGAAAATAGGCAGAATTGAGTTTTTTCCAAGTTAGTTGCACCAAAATAAATAAATGAATGAAACTAGTAGCCCAATTTCTTTTCATGGACCAAAGGCTGCCTTACACAGATGTAAAGCCTCAGTGACTTTTTCATATATTTTTTAAATTCGCTCCCTTTCCTGCTTAGATGAAGAAATACCAAGATTTGGTTTATTTTTGACGATTTAAACATGAAGTTAATTCTTTTTCAATGTAATAAGTCTTAGTATATATATGAAACTTGGGTTGTCATCTCTTATATTACATATTTTAAAAAATTTAACCAGTCTAAGACAATTTCAAATAAAATCTACATCTAGGCCAAACAACAATATAACATAAAGCTGTATTTTAATGAAGTTATTTTAAAATGCTGAATTAAGAATCTTGACTAAAGCTGTAATTTAATGAAAAGCTGACCTGATTTTCAGTTTTAACAGTTTAAATATTCTTTATTATAATGCCATGTTTCAAATCAACTCAGCCACATTAGTGAGCATGTACTACGTGTGCAAGGCTTTGGATGGTAGGTGTGGAACTGTGAAAGATGCAGAAATAACTAAGATTTTGGTTCCTTGTAGAATGACAAAGTAGGTCTACTAACCAACCCTCCTGCTGAAAACAAAAAAAATGTAGGATATAATATTAAAAACAGAATCTTTAAATGCCTTGGTGATCTCCAAATATTCAGTGACCAAAATCTAAGAGATAATGGGAACCTAGAAGATCAGTTGAACATCAAAGCTAGCTTTTCACTTGTGAGCATTTGCTTAACCTGAAAAACTTGCATGTTGATTTTCATTGCTTCATGAAAATGTGGGAATAAAAGACAAAGCCAGAGCTTGCCCAAGAGATAATCTACTAGGAGGTTAACTTACAGAAAGCTGAGATTCCAAAATGGTATACCCTCCATGTAAGGTAAACTAAGAAGAAATTGTCCAATCCCAAGGAACTGAAAGGAAAACTGTCTATTTTCAACTTTGATGATGGGGGAGGAATGGAAATACCCTCTGAAATTGTGTGAGCACAGCTAAGCCAGTGTAGACCATTATAGTGAAGTTGCAGAACATTGAAAATAAAGAGAAGATCTTAATAGCAGCCAGAGAGGACAGATAGTTTACCTCCAAAAGACAGTAGAATGAGGATTGACCTTTGAGGGTAACAATGGAAACTAGCATTCAGAGGAATGATGTTTTCAGTGTCCTAAGAAAAGATGACTATAAATCCAGAAGTATATTCACCAAGATCTCCCTGAAGAATGAAAGTGAAATGGACGTGTTTTTTTTTAGACAAAAAGAGAGAATATAAGTTTGTCACCAATGATTCTGAAAGATGTGTTTCAGGAAAAAGGAAAGCCATTGTAGATGGATGATAAAAGATAACAAGAAGAAATGAAGAACAAAGAAGATGGGAAATAGGGCGCCTGGGTGGCTCAGTTGGTTAAGCGACTGCCTTCGGCTCAGGTCATGATCCTGGAGTCCCGGGATCGAGTCCCGCATCGGGCTCCCTGCTCGGCAGGGAGTCTGCTTCGTCCTCTGACCCTATCCCCTCTCATGTGTTCTCTCTCTCTCAAATAAATAAATAAAATCTTAAAAAAAAAAAAAAAAAAAGAAGATGGGAAATATATGGGTAAATCTAAAAGTCATTGACTATAGAAGACAATGATGATAATGTTTTGTGCAGTTAAAAAATGTAAGCCCAAATATACAGTAACAGCATCTAGTTTGGGAGGGAGAATTAAAAGATTCTTGTATCTTTTAGGGAAAATGGTAAGGTTGACTAACCTTATATTTTTTTTACATATGCATGTTAAAAATTTTAAGTTTACATATGCATGTTAAAAATAATAGAAATGGAATATAAAATATTTAAACCAGAAAAAGGGAGAAGTGGAATGAAAAATAATTAAGACACGGGTCTTTCCTTCGAGTCTCTTAGTGTCTGATGGGGACAAGGTGTGACTTTGGGGAGCTTTCTTGGCCCCAGTTTATGCTCCACCACATACGTCTTTGGCTTCACCTTTACTCCCATTCCTTAAAGGCTTGAGACCCTTGAATTGTTTCCAGATTGGAGAAACCCTAGAAAAGATTCATGCTGTTCCTGCAGTTATCTGCTGCTGATGTTACTACTGCCACAAATTGAGGAGCCTCCAGATAGCTTCCAGCTTACAAGCAAAAATCACCACACTTGAATGGTTGCTGTTACTGGCCTTGGGACTCTGGCTTGCCTGTAGGGGCCAAATAGCACAAACCTGAACTGTGTGGAAGTTATCAACTCTTGGAATGGACTTTAACCAATGAGAGGCAGGAGACAGGAAGATGACAGCAGATTACTTGTTCTTCCTCCTTACTCCACTAAAGCCCATAGTTTCAAGGCTTAGCAATTTCAGACTGTGGACATATCCTGAGAGACTGACCAGTGCTGTAGCCACCTTGATTACAGACCCTTTTGTATTTGTGCTCCATCTTTGTATGATTTACTTCCTTTTTTCTTTCACTCTAGTTTCCCTGTGGTTGCATCTCCTCCATAACATTAACTTTTGCCTTAGGTCATTTTCTAGTGATTTCAGGTTTTTAGACAACTGTCCGTAAGCTGCATTAGCAAATCCTCTAAAAGCCCCTGAAGTAAACACATAAACTAAATTAAAAAAGAGTATACTACCTGTGTAAATGTAGCTTTAAAGTGATTTCTTATTCCTTTAACCCCCTAACAAAATTGATGCCATCTCCTAAGTGCCTTCCATATAGAAATTGTGGTGCGCTGGTAGTAGAAAGGGTAAGCAATGCACATGAACATCTCTCTTGTGGTAAAATATGGTTAAGTACTATAGAAGTGGTTCAGAGTATGTATGAGAAGTGGACAAGTCCGTCAGATTTGGTGGAGCACAGAGTATGTTGGTAAAACAGTGGGAGGTTAAAATTGAAAGGTTGTCTTGAGGTCTCATTATCACAGACCTTGAAATCAATAGTTTGAACTTTACTGTATGATAGGAAATCATTAAATGTTTTTAATCATGGATTGACAATCAGAGAAAACAACATATGTATAGATATATATATATAGAGAGAGAGATATGTAGATGTATATATATTTATACATATATATTTGAGCAAAGGGTTTACAAAAATATTTCTCCCTCTACATTACAATTTCACCTTCATGTAGTTCTCTAGCTTTGTTTCCCTGGTAACCTGACAGATTGTCACTACGTTTCCAGGCAACATTACTCATGGTAAAAAAGACTCTGATGGGTAAAAATGCATGTGCACTGGGAGAAAGATGAAATAAGCCCCAGAGACCCAATAGGGATGCCCTGATTGGGTCTTCCTGAGTGCATTGATTCTTGTTACTGGGCAGTCCTCTTGTAACTTGGGCATCCCTCATGGGGATCCTGAAAGCTGTGCCTATGAAGTTGTTAGAAGAGATGTTGTCTTCTGTGGGACATGAAGCTTTTAAGCCAGGACAACTCCTACACCTGCCCAATGTGAATGTGGAAGATCCACAAGAGTGGCCAATCGTTAAGTGCTTGTATACTAGGTTGAACATAGAGTGCCAGTTGTGGAAAATAACTAAAATATGTGGGGGAGAAGACAGGGAGAATTTTTTTTAAAAGATTTTATTTATTTATTTATTTATTTGAGAAAGTAAAACAGAGTGAGCAAGGTGAGGAGCAGAGGGAGAAGCAGGTTCCCTGCTGAGCAGGGACCCCCCCCCACGCGGGGCTCCATCCCCGGACTCTGGGATCATGACCTGAGCCGATGGCAGCCGCTTAACTGACTGAGCCACCCAGGCGCCCCAGGAAGAATTTTTAATAAGGTCTCTTTGTACAGATTTCTCTTGGCCCTGACTCCCCATCTCTGGTGATAAGAATATTTCTTTCCTTCTGGTGTAGGGAGAGTATTTTTCATACGGGATTTCATCTCCTTTTAGGAAAAAAAAGGAAGGTAAAAATGCCTTTCCTGCATCTGCTATTATTCAGGTGCCTTTTACTCAAAATAATGTCAACATGCCAAAGTGGCATATTTTGGAGAGGCATGTTCTGAATCCTTTTACTAGGTACAATCCCCATTTTACACATAAGGAAACGGAGACTTTTTTTTATGAAGTCATGAACATTTTTTATTAACATATAGTGTATTATTAGTTTCAGAGGTGGAGTTCAGTGATTGATTAGTTGTATATAACACCCAGTATTCATTATATCACGTGCCCTCCTTGTTAGTACCTTGTTACCCCATCCCCCCCCCCCTCCAGCAACCCTCAATTTGGGAAACAGACTCTTGAGAGCTAAGTAACTTCCCAGTTATGGGAATTATGACAGTTCATACTTTGAGCGATGTCTTACTAATACCATGAGGTATTGGTTGTATAGCATATCTTTAGGAATCCATAATTAAATTTGAATGAATAAATGGTCAGAGCTTCTGACAGGCTATGTAGGCAAGACTGTTGTGAATGTTTTGTGTGTGTGTGTGTGTATTGCTGTTTTTAAAACCTAAGATCATTATATTTACCTCTGTGCCCTATTTCTGCATAATTATGATGAATTGATTTCTTTCTGAAATTTATTTGATCAAAAGTGGAAATGTAACAATTCCATTGCATTCATTTTAAAACTTTTTAATCCTTTATGTTTAGGTTATCTTCACTGTAATGAACACGATAGTCTGAGATTGAGGTGGCTGAGGCAGACATTAGAATCTTTCATCCCACAGCCTTTGGTAAACGTAATTAAAGTGTCTGAATTGGATGGCAGAGAAATGGGAGATGCCCAGCCTGAAATGTTTGACAAGGTATAGTTATTACATTGTGACAAACTGATGGGCTCCCAGTGATACCACTGTTATGTTGCTTTGTTGTTGTCTTCCATCTGCTTCCAGACATAGCCTGATACAATTTCTCAGTACTCTGGGAAATTTTGATAAAGTGAACAAGGAAGCAGTTTTCATTTGATGGTCAGCATGGTTCAAAGGAAGCGGTAGTAACATTGGGATTGGGGATGATTGAATTTTTTTTTTTTAAGATATTAGGTATTTATTTGATAGAGGGAATGACAGCAAGAGAGGGAACACAAGCAGGGGGAGTGGGAGAGGGAGAAGCAGGCTTCCCGAGGAGCAGGGAGCCCTATGCGGGGCTCGATCCCAGAACCCTGGGATCATGACCTGAGCTGAAGGCAGACGCTTAACGACTGAGCCACTCAGGCGCCCCATTGAATGTTTTTTATTTCCAGGTGCTTCAGAGATACTCAGGAAAAGATCAGATGTTACTTGGGTCAATGAACAAACATGTACACTATATAATTGCTTTAATTCAGTAACATTTCATATCAGAGTATGACAGTTGAAGAAAAAGAACATTTCAGCAAACCAAAATTGAAATATTAGTTCTCAAAAATAAATGCTGAGAATCCAGAAATATAGAATGTCTGTTTAAAACAAGTAACTTTTGTAAAAGTTTTTGCTATAGTCATCAAGAATATGAAATATGAGTAGATATTAGTAGACTTTTAGTCCTCCTGTTCCCTCTCTCTGCCAAAAAACCAAACACTGAAAGTGCACAGGAAATTTTCCTGTAAAGTATTAGTGAAGAAATGTCATGAAGAATTTACCATAGTATATTTTTGGTTTTAAAAGAAATGTCTTTACTTACTAGCTGCTTATTGTCATGTTTTACATAGCTTCTCCATGTATTTTGCATCTGAGACTATATTTTCAGTGCATGTTTGCATTATATATCCTTTTTTCTCTAGGTGTTAGTTGATGCTCCGTGTTCAAATGATCGAAGTTTGTTGTTCTCTTCTGATTCTCAGAAGGCAGCCTGTAGGATAAGCCAAAGGAGGAATTTGCCTGTTCTGCAGGTAGAACTCTTAAGGTGAGGGCTATTAATAGAAAAGTTATTCTGGTTTCTAATGTAATTTAAATAGGCATGACAAATCATGACACAGGATTCCCCAAATGGAGGGTTTTCTGTGTAGGTGTTGATAATTATTCCTCCAAAGGCTGTATCCAGAAAATTCTTAACCTCTTTCCTTTCAGCTCTCATGCTGTAAGACCCCACTGCCCCCTCCCCCACCCCCTCAATGAAATGTAGTATTGCTGTGCATTGTCTTTTAAAGGATACATATGATTTTACTGTGGTTTAAAGTTGTTTGCCTATCAGGACCGTCTCAAACCTAGTGTTCAGCACCCTATTCTTTCACCAGAACCTGAACAGTCCCCCATAATAGTAGCTTTGGACCAAGATGTATGTTTTTGGTAATGGATACATTGTTTTGGATGGGTCAGCCTCCTAGGAAATTGTAGTTCATTGTTAGCACTTACCTCCCCTTGAAGAATTCTCCAGAAGCATGTGACCACCAAGAAATACTTGGTTTTCTTATGAACAGAGGCATTTTGGGACATTCTGTCCTGGCTTCAAAAGAGATTTCTACTTATACTCTACTCCCAAGTAATTCCTGTTGTTCAATGCAGAACAAAAATTCTCTGGAATATTTTAAAATATAACTTAATGATGTATTATCACTTGTTACCTCTTACATGTGGAATGATAATGATTAACATTTTTTATGCACTTCTGACAACGTGGTTTACTTCCAATTTCTGATTGATACACAACAATGAATACATGCCATTACCTAAGTAGTACAGCCAACTAATATGTAGTCTTGTTCTTGTACCAGATTATGAAATCAGCTCATATGGCTGTTCTAGGTAGTACCTACCAGAGGGTTCTTCTAAACGTTACTCATCTGGCAGTTAAACTATTTATATGCTTCCAGTGTCAGCCTTTCATCTACTAAACCCTAAGATATTTTGAGAATTTTATACCACCTTTCCCCTTCTACCTTTTGGATTATTAGCTTTGGCATGTTGCATAGACCCTGCTATAAGACTTCTTTCTCACCTAAATTTTCTCGATCTGGCTTCTTAGTTAATTATTCCAGCTACTCTGGGCCTTGCCATTGTTAACCTTACACCTTGTAACAGACAATAAGTTTTATGATGGGTTATTAGCTTTGTGACCTCTATTTTTTTTTTTAAACTGTGATTAAGCAGCCAGGCTTTCTGAGAATATCATTTTTCTTTCTCTCTCATGAAAAATCCTCCCTTCACTTCTTTTTCTTCCTGTTCATTACCAAGCTTTCTGTGTTTTATATTCTGTTGTTTTTCCTCCCATTTTGTCTCAGTTCATTGTAATCTATTTTCTTTTCCCTTTATTCTTCCAAATTTATGCTTGTTAAGGTTACTAAAGATCTATTAAATTGGCACATATTTTTCAGTTTTAATTTTACTTGATCTCTTGATAGCATTTTAAAAATCTATTTTATTATATAACTATTACAAGGGAACATTTTCATTGTAAAAAGCTCAAATAATAAAAATGAAGCAAAAGACCCTCTTGGCCATGGACCCAACCAAATACCAGCTTTCTTTACTGAGTTATCTGTTGGACTTGTTTAGTGGACTTGTGTGGACTTACCAAATCAAAAAAATTTCCAAACTTTTTCTCTAGCGATTTTTACAATTATGTGTGCATAGAGAAATTCATTTAAAAATAATTGCTATCACTGTGTATATATTGTTCTGAAACTTGCTTTTTTTGTACTTAATTTTTCTTAGTTTTTTCCTTATAGATTTACTTTGTTCTCTTCAACTTTTGTGAAATATTAAATAGAATCAATCTATCATATTCTATTTAATCCTCTATTTTTTGAATACTTACATTATTTCCTTTTTTTTTTTTTTTTACTTTTACAAACCATCCTTTAATTTGTCTCATTGGACATGATACTAACATTTTTCTTGATTAAATATCAAGAAGTGGAATTGAGGATCAAACATTTTAGATATATTGTTCTCTAAAATAGCTATACCAGTTTATACTTTCTATTGCATTTGACTTTATTGACTGCATGTTTCCTCTTTTTTTTTTTTTTAAGATTTATTTATTTGTGGAGGGGGCAGAGGGAGAGAGGGTCTTAAGCAGACTTCATGCTGAGCACAGAGTCCCACACAGGGCTCGATCTCACAACCCTGAGATCACGACGTGAGCTGAAACCAAGAGTCGGAGACTTAACCAACTGTGCCACTCAGGCGCCCCTGCTTGTTCTCTCTCATAGTATTCTCTTCCCTTGATTTTTGTGATCATATGCTTTCCTGGTTTTCTTCCTACTTATTTTCTTAATTTACCCTTAACCAGCTCATCCCATAATTTCTGGGTTTCCTTAGGCTGCTGATGTTGGCTCTCTTCTCTATTTATCTGATGGCTTCAACTGATACAAGACGCTACCTCCCAAGTATGTATCTAAGCTCAGATCTTTCTCTCTAGCCTCAGACCTATATATTCAGTTATCTATGACATATCTCCATTTGGAAGCCCCTTGGACACATAAAACTCAGTTTGTCAAGAGAAGAACTCATAATTTCAAATGCTATTCTGTCCGCCCCCAAAATCAACACAACAAAAAATCAAATAGAAACCCCACTAATCTACCTCTTTTTTTCTCTCTTTTGTATCTCAGTAATTTCCATACCATCATACATTTGCCTAAGTCAGAAATCCATCTCCAACCCCCCTTTCTCTTGTACTCAGTCAATTGCAAAGTTGTTTCAGTTGTACCTGTTCCGTATTTTTCAGGTCCATCCAGTTCTATCCATCCTGAATAGCCTAACCTGAGCCACCAGTATCTGTCATCTGAATCCTTGTAACTGGCTCCTAGCTGCCCTGCATGTCTCCAGGTGTGAGCTTCACTTCACTCTTCACAGTAAAGCAAATCTGATCTGAAATGTAAATCTGATTATGTCATTCTCCTTTTTAAAATTCTGCAGTGGTTCCCATTACCATTAAGATTTCAAATTCCTTAGTATGATATTCAAGCCGTCTTTGGATATGGTTCCTTCTTACTTCATTTGCCTCATTATCTCAGGACTTCTCTTGCTTTGTGTTCCACTGGAGCAGTTCTTCAAACTCACCTTACAATGTCATTTCTGAGGCCAGGGCATTTCCTGTTCCTTTTGATTGAGGGTTCTTCTTATTCATTCTCCCCTTTCTGTTGGCTAACTCTGGATTCTTTAGAAATTAGCTCTGACTAGGGAGTGTAGGGTAAGGCTTCAATAAGAAGAGGTCAGGGATTGATATTCCCTTCATGTCCTTACTTTCATTTAAAAATATATTGTCGGGCGCCTGGGTGGCTCAGATGGTTAAGCGTCTGCCTTCGGCTCAGATCATGATCCCAGGGTCCTGGGATCGAGTCCCACATCGGGCTCCCGGCTCAGCGGGGAGCCTGCTTCTCCCTCTGACCCTCTCCCCTCTCATGCTGTTTCTCTCTCGCTTGCTCTCTAAAAAATAAATAAAAAAATCTTAAAAAAAATAAAAAAATAAAAATATATTGTCAGTTTCTTTGCTTAACATTTGCCTAGTACTTATCTCTCTCTTCAACAAGACTGTTATAAGCCCCATGGGAACAGGGATAGTCTTACTGTTTTTACTGTTAATACATAATTTGTTGTCTGGTATGTAGAAGGAGGTCAGCAAATAATTGTTTTAAAACACTAAATTAGAAGGGCTGAGTATTTAGAATTTAAATCTGTAATTAAATTTATAGCAAAGTTACTCTCATTGAATGCTGGGCTAGATCACCAGACAGCTGTTTTCTTCTCAAGCCGAGCCAGGCCCACACAGAAGCAACCATGTCTAAGGGACTGGCAGTTGGCATTGATCTTGGCACCACCTACTCTTGCGTGGGTGTCTTCCAGCACGGGAAAGTGGAAATAATTGCCAATGATCAGGGAAACTGAACTACCCCAAGTTATGTCGCCTTCACTGACACCGAATGATTGATCGGTGATGCTGCAAAGAATCAAGTTGCGATGAACCCCACCAACACAGTTTTTGATGCCAAATGCCTGATTGGACGTAGATTTGATGATGCTGTTGTCCAGTCTGATATGAAGCATTGGCCTTTTATGGTGGTGAATGATGCTGGCAGGCCCAAGGTCCAAGTAGAATACAAGGGAGAAACAAAAAGTTTCTATCCAGAGGAGGTGTCCTCTATGGTTTTGATGAAGATGAAGGAAATTGCAGAGGCCTACCTTGGGAAGACTGTTAGCAATGCAGTTGTCGCAGTACCTGCATACTTCAGTGACTCTCAGCGTCAGGCTACCAAAGATGCTGGAACTATTGCTGGTCTCAATGTACTTTGAGTCATCAACGAGCCAACTGCTGCTGCTATTGCTCATGGCTTAGACAAGAAGGTTGGTGCTGAAAGGAATGTGCCGATCTTTGACATGGGAGGTGGCACTTCTGATGTGTCAATCCTTACTATTGAAGATGGGATCTTTGAGGTCAAATCCACAGCTGGAGACACCCACTTAGGTGGAGAAGACTTTGACAACAGAATGGTCAACCATTTTATTGCAGAGTTCAAGCACAAACATAAGAAGGACATCTGTGAAAACAAGAGGGCAGTTCGTCGCTCCGTACTGCTTGTGAATGTGCTAAGCGTGTACTTTCTTCCAGCACACAGGCCAGTATTGAGATTGATTCTCTATATGAAGGAATCGACTTCTATACCTCTATTACTCGTGCCTGGTTTGAAGAATTAAATGCTGATCTGTTCTGTGGCACCCTGGACCCTGTAGAGAAAGCCCTTCGGGATGCCAAGCTAGACAAATCTCAGATCCACGATAATGTCCTGGTGGGTGGTTCTACCCGTATCCCCAAGATTCAGAAACTTCTACAGGATTTCTTCAATGGGAAAGAACTGAATAAGAGCATCAACCCTGATGAGGCTGTTGCTTACAGTGCAGCTGTCCAGGCAGCCACCCTTTCTGGAGACAAATCTGAAAATGTTCAAGATTTGCTGCTCTTGGATGTCACTCCACTTTCTCTTGGCACTGAAACTGCTGGAGGAGTCATGACTGTTCTCATCAAGCATAATACTACCATTCCTACCAAACAGACACAAACCTTCACTACCTACTCTGACAACCAGCCTGGTGTGCTTATTCAGGTGTATGAAGGTGAGTGTGTCATGACCAAGGATAACAACCTACTTGGCAAGTTCGAACTCAGACATATCTCTTGCCCCTCGTGGCGTTCCTCAGATTGAAGTCACTTTTGATATTGATGCTAATGGTATCCTCAATGTCTCTGCTGTGGAAAAGAGCACAAGAAAAGAGAACAAGATTACCATCACTAATGACAAGGGCCGCTTGAGCAAGGAAGACATTGAGCGCATGGTCCAGGAAGCAGAGAAGTACAAAGCTGAAGATGGGAAACAGCAGGACAAGCTGTCTTCCAAGAATTCACTTGAGTCTTATGCATTCAACGGTTGAAGCAACTGTTGAAGATGAAAAACTTCAGGGCAAGATGAAAGCAACTGTTGAAGATGAAAAACTTCAGGGCAAGATCAATGATGAGGACAATCAGAAGATTCTTGACAAGTGCAATGAAATCATCAATTGGCTTGATAAGAACCAGACTGCAGAGAAGGAAGAATTTGAACACCAGCAGAAAGAGCTGGAGAAAGTCTGCAATCCTATCATTACCAAACTGTACCAGAGTGCAGGGGGCATGCCAGGAGGAATGCCTGGAGACTTCCCTGGTGGTGGAGCTGCTCCCTCTGGTGGTGCCTCCTCTGGACCCACCATCGAAGAGGTTGATTAAGTCAACCTGAGAATAGGTCTAGCATTGTTCCACACAAAATATTCGAAGGACCCAAATTTGTAGCAAATTCCATGGCAGTTTTAATGTTGAGCTGCTATAGTAAATAAACTGGGCATTCTTGGGCGCCTGGGTGGCTCAGTCGTTAAGCGTCTGCCTTCAGCTCAGGTCATGGTCCCAGGGTCCTGGGATCGAGCCCCACATCAGGCTCCCTGCTCAGCGGGAAGCCTGCTTCTCCCTCTCGCTCTGCCCCTGCTTGTGTTCCCTCTCTCACGTTCTCTCTCTGTGTCAAATAAATAAAATCTTAAAAAAAAATAAAAATAAAAAAAAATAAACTGGGCATTCTTGATACTTGAATATGGAATACGTGCACAGGGAAAGGAAATAAGCATTGCATTTATAAACACTGTATTGTTAAGTGGAAAATGCAATGTCTTAAATAAAACTGTATTTAATTGGCACCAAAAAAAAATTATAGCAAAGTTAATCTGCCAAAGATGATATAATCACTGTTGTGCTGTGTAGTAATTAGACATAAACATAAAGCATTTCTGTAATTTATTTTGATTTGTATTGCTTTTATATAACCAAAGCATGGTTTTAGTTTCAGTTTAGTTTTTTTCCTCCAATTGATACATTTCTCTTAACTTCATTTAGCATTTCAATCATTGTCGTAAAGGTCACACATTTATATAAACCTCACATAGGCACCTACTTATGCCCTAACAACTATGGCTCTTCCTTAGTGGCCACTCCACTCTCCCATCATCTTATTTTCCAAAAGGAATGGCTTTAGCATTACATCATTTTAGTAGCATATTAACAAGGTGCAAAACTGACATCTCACTCACTACAGGTGTAGATTTTTATGTAATCAGACGGGGAGGACCATCATCCCAGCCATCTCCTATTCTTTCCCTTGAGCAGCTACTCTCCATTTCCTGTCTCTGATGCTTGGTCTGTGTGAGAGATTTGGCAGCCACCTAAATAAAGTAGTTGAAACTTTGGGTCCCTTGGTTGTGTGGTTATGATGATAATGGGGAAAGAGTAGGAAACCCAAGCAATAGGCACAGAGAATGGTTCTAATTCCCTGACATCTACAAGTCTGGGAGTTGAAAAGATGAAGGAAAAAATGATAATGCCAGCCATGATTTCTCTTTTACCTCCTGTCCTTGACCCTAGAAAATGAAATATATAGTAATAGTAATTGTCTCATCAGGGATAGCTCTATCACTCACTGTGCCACATACAAAGAAATTTCTTACTTTCTTTGGAATCTTTCTCACCTAGTTATTATCTTACCTTCCTTTAACAAAAGGTAATCCTTTTATTCCACAATAAGAAATGAAAGGTTTCAAATGCAAACATAGGCAAGAAAGTAAATATATTGATGTGTGAGTTTTACTCAAAAGTATAAAGGATTGATAGTAGATCCTTATTTTCATTTGCAAAGAGCAATTAGAAAGCAAGAAAGCAAATACTGCCTAGCTTGATATTGTGGACAGAAGATGGCACTCAGAAGGGAGAAAAGGAGTGGAATGGATAATTGAGAGGCAAATAAGGAAAACTTTTTGTACTGTTTTGTAGTATTTGCATTTGTCAGCTGACAGATACGGTACTCAAAGATACTTTATGCCCTCTGTGGCTGTATATTCATTTACCTCACCAGAAATTTTTCATATTTATATTAATTAGGCAGTCTGCATAGTGTTCACAGTTTTAGCTTTTGAAAACACAGTACTGTACAACCAAATATTACTCTTAACACGTTTTTATGAATGTGATACTTAAAATTGATACTTTATTATTATTATTAAAGATTTTATTTATTTAAGAGAGAGAGAATGCACACAGAGCAGGGGCAGGGCAGAGGGAAAGGAGAAGCAGACTCCCTGCTGAGCAAGGAGCCTGATGTGGGGCTCAATCCCTGGACCCTGAGATCATGACCTGAGTCAAAGGCAGACGCTTAACCGATTGAGCCACCCAGGCATCTCAATACTTTAACATAATAGAAGTTTCTTGATGTTACATATTTTTAAAAAAGAGTAATGTTAGTAGATATGTAAGTCTTTTAAAATTATTTTAAAAATTAATGTATGTTTATAATCATGAAAAGAGTAATCTAACCTGATTTTTCTTTTTACCATGGAAAGCTTATTGGAAGACACAATGATGACAGGAGAGAGATTCCAAAGCATATGAGTTCATTGTACACTTACTGAGGACTCTTTGATTTATCCATACAGAAGTGGAAAAATTAGAATCTTCTGTTTAACTTATAAAACATGAAGATAAAATTATATACAACTCTCTCACATATCTTCCCAAAAACCATTTCAGAAGATAAGAATGTGGGACAACATTATAAGGAATAATTGAACATAAGCCAGTTCTATTAATGGAGTACCATTTGAAAGTATACCTTTACTTTATTTCTCAAAATAATTTCTGAGACCAGTCATTTCTGTTACATACTATGTATGTACATACTACATAATCAGATTCTCTGCTTCATTTTAATTTAAATGTATTAGGAAAAACAGAGTGGGAAAATATGTTGAAAATAACACATGTAGTCTCTTTAGAAAGTGGCCATGGTGTTTGTGCAAAAGAAGTTTACATGATTTTTAGGTGGGAAAGCACGAACTGAAGAGTATGATTTATAACAAAAATATTGGTATGTTATTGCAGCAATGTATCATGTCATCCATTTCCTCAGAGAAAATCAATCACATTTAAAATACTGACCCCTTCTGGTTTTCTTTTCTCACTAGTTGACAAGTAAAATCCAATTTGTGAACCCATTGAAAAAGGAAGCTTAGATGATTCAGTTACATTTTGAAAATTTGTATAAATCATCCAGATAACTATCCTTAAAAGGTGGTACTCTGACAGCAAGAACTGTGTTTTAAAAGAAACATTAAAAAAAAAAAAAAACCCCAACAACTCCTCTGTCATGCTCTTGAGCTGAGATAAGGGATATCTAGTGATTATGGAGCATGAGTCTTCATCATTCATCATCATAGTGACCAAAATATTGATGTGTTCATGTTGGAAAAATAATATTTGGACATACAGTTCTATTAGAATGGAAGATTTCACCACTGTTTTGGCTATGTATATAATTTCTTTTTAAAGGTCAACTAATTCACTTAGCTTTGCATATTATCATTATATGCTTAGTCATATGTTTGGAATACAGAAAACAAAAGCAAACCACTATTAATACTACTACTCTTGCTGCTACTACTACTAATACTTTTCTTCCTCCTCTTTCTTCTTTTTTTCTTTAAGTTAAATGGCAGGAGTCAGAGGTTCTCAGATTAAAAATCTGTAATTTGGGCAAAGTTACACACTTCTTTTTAATGAGAGTGTGCAGATCCAAATATTCCACATTAAATGAAATTGTAAAAGGTTGAGGAGACATCCATAGTTTGTAGCTATTGTATTTTCAACATTAAAAGTATCTCAAGTATAGATTGAGAGTATGAAATAAAATCTTGAAAATGAGATTTTATCAGCATTTATGAATTTATCCAACATTTATTAAGTATTTTGCGTCAGAACTTTGCTAGGCACTGCAGGTACTAAAATATATACGAAATGCTTTTTGTTCTCAGGGCAATTGTCGTAACATGGGGCAAGAACGTGTGGTAACAGAATAGAATACAGAGGTAGCAAGAGTGGGGACACTAGGCTTTGGTCAGGTTAAGGATGGGTTGTGGGTTTACAAGTTATATTTTAACAAAATAAGCAACAGATAAATATTTAAGCTAAAGATATTTATTCTAATAATTTTTCCTAACATGGAAATAATGTAGTCTCATACAGCATTTGAAATATAAAAAGAAATATAAAGAAGAAAATAAGCCATCCATTGAAAGAAATTTATATTGACTTACTTCCTTTGATTGCATATAGTAATTACAATAATAGAAATCATAGTGATATATAATTTGATATCTTTTTCTATTTAATTTATTATGAACATGTTAATAAGTAGTATTTGAAAATACACTTTTGAAATGGCTACATCATATTAAATCACTCCATTCATTCACATGTATTCAGGTAGCTAGGAGTATCAAAGACTTTCTACTGATAGGATCTCATTAATGCAAGAAATAGGTACAAAAACCTCCTAGTGGAGATTAAAATATCAGCCTTTTCAATGATCCAGGCAAGAGTTTGATAATTCTTTGGGGAAGGAGTTAGCAGCTGGCCTGTGATCCATTTCTCTCTTGATTTCTAGGGAGGCAGTCCCATGGAAAGAAAGAAGGCGGGTGACCCAGTTAAACATGATGATAACTGACCTCCTTGGTAAATAGACTAATGAATTTTGTTGAGAGGAGAACTCTTACTTATGGCATGCTTTGAGCAGAATATCCCTGGTTAGGATTGCCATGGTAAACACAACCTAGAATCTAGATTTATGAGGCCCAGCTGCCTGGAGAGTGTCATACAAGTATTCAACTCCCTAAGATATATTGGAGATGCTCCCCATTGTGTGAGGTGACCTGTGAAATTTGCTTAGAGAACTCATCTATTATCTGAGCTAGAAAACATTCTGAGCTATAAGCAAGACTGAGATAGCCACATTGGATGTCCCTGCCTCTTTTATGCCACTTGATTGCTTGTATATTTGAAATTATTAGTAAAGCTTGATAATGGCTAAGATATCTGGCTCATGAGAATCTGATTTGACAATCCAGTCCTTTGTGTTAGCTCACCCCTAAACCCCACCCAGGGGCCTCTGATGAAACCTTATTCCAGTCCCACATCTAAATCTTGAAATTTAATCAGCTAATCCAGACAGCTCTAGACAGTAAGTAAGAGCCTTCCCCCTTTATATCCTGTGCATGGAAACATGATTAAAAAAGTGAAAGGGTAGGGCCTGTTGTGCCAGAGCTCAGGCAGTTCCAGGAGAATAGAGAGTTTGTGATGTTCCACGAATAGTGATTTTTCCATTTTGGTTCCACTCATTAGTAAAAATAATAACAATGGATGCTGTTCATTGACTACATTAGCTACTTCTCTCCTTGTTTGCAGAGGCTCAAGTAAATAGGTGGAGAGGGTCTTGAATTGTTTACTCCAGCAACATGCCTATCCCTGCCTTGTAGGTGGAGGAGGAAGAATCTCCTCCTTCTTCATAGAAACAGTATGCAAGGATAGTGACAGTTCTCCCCTAACTGTATTCTTTCTGTTTATTGTATTCTCAGTATTTATTGAGTGCCTTTTATATTCTGAGCACCAGTGGTGAAACAGGGCAGATTGAAATTTTGTTTGACGTGGCTGCCATTATTTTGTAAGTAATTAACCGTCCATCATTACTGATTTAGGAGTTTCATGACTTCTGTCAACATCCCTGAAACTGGCATGCTACCTTTTTAGCTTACAAGCAAGATAAATATCAGTCCCTTCACAGTTTTTGACTTTGTGGTACAATATCTTCTCCATATTGTGGCTTGGTGGCTTACCTTTTACTCTTTTTAGTGTTGTGGTTTTTTTGTTTTTGTTTTTATAAAGAAAGGTTATTGCTTTTTAAATATATCTATATCTTCCCTTAGGATGAATGCTTCTGTGTCCTTTTTAAGAAATATTTCCATAACTTAGATAATCTCTTGTGTTATTTTCTGGAAGCTTCATTTTTTAACTTTTACATTTAGGTCTATAATACACCTCAGCTAATTTTTGTTTAGTAGTGTAAGGTAGGAATCTATTTTCTTCCCGTTTTCCTTCCTTTTTTTAACCTTGCACATGAATACCTAATTGTCCCAACAGCTTTTATTTTATTTTTTAGAAGATGTATTTATTTATTTTTAGAAAGAGAGAGAAAGCACATGGGAACGGGGGAAGAGGCAGAGGGAGAGAGAGAATCTCTAGTAGACTCCCAGCTGAGCACGGAGACCCATATAGGGCTCCATCTCACGACCCTGAGATCATGACCTGAGCTGAAATCAAGAGTCACACGCTTAACCAACTGAACCACCCAGGTGCCCCCCAACAGCATTTATTGAAAAGTCTGTCCATTTACCAGTACTCTGTAGTGCTACTTCTGTCATAAATCAGATGTCCACATTAACATCAGTCTGATTTCTGTTTATTCAATTGCTTTGTTTACAGATCCTCCAACTAGTGCTACACTAACTTACCATAGCATTAATGTCATAATATGTAGGTGCAAATATTCCCTTTTGTTTGTTTGTTTCATTTTGTTTTGTTAAGAGTATGTTGGCTATTTTCGATTCCTTTGCATCTTTACATTTTAGAATCAGCTTTTCAAGTTTCATAAAAAACTTGTAGGGATTTTGATTGGAATTACATTAAACCTATCAATTTAGAGAGTTTTGACATTTTCCTGCTGTTTCACAATATTGATAAATTTGTTAAGTTTAAAATTTATAGATTCTTTTGGATTTTTAACAAAACCCCTCATAATTCTGTGATATGTAGAAATATATAGGTAATTTTTTCTGGATTCTGTTTGATATTTTGCTTAGGATTTTTTCATGTGTGTTCATGAGTGAAACTGGCCTGTAATTTTTCATTTTTGAAATAGTCTTGGGCGCCTGGGTGGCTCAGTTGGTTAAGCGACTGCCTTCGGCTCAGGTCATGATCCCGGAGTCCCGGGATCGAGTCCCGCATCGGACTCCCTGCTCGGCGGGGAGTCTGCTTCTCCCTCTGACCCTCCCCCACTCATGTACTCTCTCTCTCTCGCTCTCTCAAAATAAATAAATCTTTAAAAAAAAATAGTCTTATTAGAGTTTGTAATTAAGGTTATGCTGGCTTCATAAAATGAACTGAGGAGTGGGTTCTCATTTATGTTCTCTGGAACAGTGTATGGAAAATTGCAATTATTTTTTTCCCTTGACTATTTGACAGAAACTGCAGTTGAAGCCATAATGGACCTGGAGTTCTGTGGGGAAATTTTTGACCGTTGATTTAGTTGTTTCTTTAACAGTTACAGGACTCTTTTTTAAAAGATTTTATTTATTTATTTGACACAGAGAGAGAGAGCATGCACGCACAAGCAGGGGGAGTGGCAGGCAGAGGCAAAGGGAGAAGCAGGAAGCAGGTTCCCCACTGATAAAGCTGAGCCACCCAGGCACCCCACAGTTATAGGACTCTTAACAGTTCTCTCTCTCTCTCTTTTTTTTTTTTGAACCAGTTTAAGAGGGTTTTGTTTTTTGAGTAATTTTCCCATTTTATCCAAGTCTACAAACTTACTGACATAAAGTTGTATATAGTATCTCCTTATTATCTTTTTAGTGTCTGCAGGATTTATAATGATATCCTCTGTTTTATTTTTGTTAATCAGTCTTGCCTGAGGCTTGTCAAATTTTTATGACTTTTCAGGATCCAGTATTTAACTTTGTTCATCTTTTTTATTGTAAGTTTGCTTCCTGTTTCCAAACATATGGGGATTTTTTTGGTTATCTTATTATTATTAGTCTTTAATTTTTATGTGATCAGAGAACATATGCTATATCAGCCTGTTGTTTACTTCTAAAGAATTATTTAGGATAGTGGTTTTTTTTTTTTTTTTTTTTTAAGATTTTATTCATTTGAGAGAGAGAGAGCACATGAAAGGGGGGAGGGTCAGAGGGAGAAGCAGGCTCCCCGCCGAGCCGGGAGCCCGATGTGGGACTCGATCCCGGGACTCCAGGATCATGACCTGAGCCGAAGGCAGTCGCTTAACCAACTGAGCCACCCAGGCGCCCCTAGGATAGTGGTTTTTAAACTTTGCTCTGTAAAGACAGGGATTTTGTAGGATTGTTATAGGAGCCATCTTGAGGGAAGGGAGAGGGATGACCAGGAGAGCCTTTTAGTTCATCACAGCAGATCCAGCTAGGGGTGTGATATCTTCATCTCATTAAACCTGTGGGATGTCATTTGAAGAAAATTTCTTGTTACTTAAAAAAAAAAAATAATAAGTTTGAAAAAACTTTAAAAAATCATTTAAATCAGTAATAAGCAATCTCTTTTCATTTATAAGCACATTTGCCATGGGCAAAATTAAGTAATTCTCGTGGTTTTCTTGAAAGCTTTTTAGTTCTTTTTCTTTATGAGTGAAGAGACAATATTTGATAGTAGATTAAAGACCCTGTGAAAAGGCAGGCCTAAGGTAATCTGTTGTCACTCTTCCTAACTTAAGCAACACAAATCTGTATTTCTTATATTCAGTCTTAGCAGAGAGCTTTTAATCCCTAAGCCATCCTCCTATACCAATCTTAATGAGGTATTAACTGTTGGTGGGAAAGTATACTAAACATAAGATTTCCAAGTAGAATTGGAAACAAATATGTTAAAACTTGTCATTTATAATCTATTTCAGGAGTAGCTAGCATCATTTATCACTCTGCTCTACCATATATAAAAATACCATATAAAAAATATTCCTTCTTCAAGGTAAAAACTTACTGCCAGTGGAGAGAAGATAATTATCAGCATTGTTTTTGTTTCTTAGGCTGACAAAGGAATAGCTGCTGGGTATGGCATCTCTGAAAATAGCACGGTCCGTCATGTTTCTTTATCTTGAATTTACAGAACTTCTTTGATAATAAACAGTTTGATATCTAGAAATTTGATTACTTACTGTGAGCATAGTGAAGGGTACCCTCAAGGCTTGTAAAATAATACTTTTAAAACTGATGATAGCACTGGGTAACTATCAACTTAGAAATATCTGTGTTTTAGATTCTTATGGTACCTGAAATTTAATTTTGAATCTGCATTTATTTGATAGATTGTACATGAGCTTCAGCTTTTCACCTTAATGTTTTCTTTGGTCATAGTACATAATAGTGGTATTTGCTTTCTTGCCCAGACTGCTGTTTACCAGCAGAAATAGTAAACTGATAAAAACAGAGTGAAGTGATAAAGAACAGGCCATGGAAAAATGAAAGAAATAGGAACTGTTGAAAAGGAGCAAAAGTAGAAAAATTTGAAATGAATACTGGAAGCCAACATTGTAACATGGAAAAAAATATGGAACGGTAAGGAAAAATAAATCAAACAGAAACCCCTGCAATACTTAGTGGAAAAAAAAGACAAAATGTAGAGGAATTAAACATTTAGGATTGGGGGTGGGGGGACAAAAAAGGAACAATTTAGACATATAAGCTTTGTGAACTCATAACAATTGGCTAAAGTTGTCATTTTATTATTTGTTAAATTATTTTGTAGTAATTAAAATATTTCTATTGGTACATCAAATTAGGTTAATTTTTTTTTTTTTTTTAAAGACTGGATTTATTTTCTTTCTTTTAAATCAGATTACCTGCCTTCCACACTAACTTTCTCTTTTAGATTTCCCTTACGTTACCAGAAAAACAGTGTCAGGATAACCTTCATTTTTAAATATGTCTTAATGGCATTTTTGGTGCCTAAAAGGGTTCTGGTACCAATTCCAATGTGGTGGTGGGGGTGGTTCCCCCACCATCACCAAGTAGTTCTCTGTGATACCAGTTGGGTGTCCTACAGTTTAACTCAGTTCTTGACAATCTCTACCCGGAGTATCAAGAGTTCAGTCCTGCAAGACTGCTGTCACCACACTTCAGAAGCCAATTACAAGTCCATGTTTGTCACCTGCTTCTAACCAATGGGCTATAAATCAGAGGTTCCCATGACCCACTAGTAGGTTTTGATTTGCTAGAGCATCTCACAGAACTCAGAGAAACATTTACTTGCATTTACCAATTCTATTAAAGAATATGATAAAGGATACAGATGAATATCCAGATGGAAAAGATGCGAGGTATATGGGAAAGGGCATAGAGCCTCCATGCACTCTGTGGGCATGTTACTCTCTCCCAGCTTCTCCACGTGTTCACCAACCCACAAGCTCTCTGACCTATCCTTCTGGGTTTTTATGGAGGCTTTATTATATAGGCATGCCTGATTAAATTGTTGGCTATTGGCAGTTGTTAAATCTTCAGCCCCTCATGCCTCCCTAGAGGTTTGGAGGGTGAGACTGAAAGTTCTAACCTGGTCACATGTCGGTTCCTCTGGAAACCAGTGCCCACCCTTAGTTGGTGTTCAAAAGTTCACCTCATTTGTGCAACAAAAGATACCTTTGTTATTCTCATCTCTTAGGAAATTTCAAAGCTTTTGGAGCCCTGTGCCAGAAAAAGGAATGAAGACCATATATATATGATTATATATATATATATATATATATATATATATATATATATATAATTATAAATCACAAGATCACAGTACCACATATCTCAGTTTTAAAGTGGTGACCATGGTTTTCCCTATGGAAAGTCAAGTTCCCTGCTAAAAGTTACCAAACTATTCCACTCAATCAGAATTGAGACCACAATTGCTATGTAGTAACCTTCATTAACAGATTATTTTACTTTCTTTTAGGAGTTTATCCACAACCTGTTTAGCAAGGGAAAAAATCTTCTTTCTCGTATTTATAAATTACTTGTTGGCAAAAACTTTATTATTATTTTTTTTTCCAAATAAAGCCTCTGGCCACTAACATTTCCATCTGTTCTATAACGTGAGAGTTGTAGGTTGCTTGAGCTGTTCGCTATTCAGGATTTTTTTTTTTTTTAATTTATTTATTTTAGAGAGAGAAAGCATGAATGGGGGGAGGAGGAGAGGGAGAGAGAGAATCTCAGGTGGACTACCCACTGAGCAGGGAGCCCAATGCGAGGCTTGGTCCCATGACCCTGAGATCATGACCTGAGCCGAAACCAAGAGTCGGGTGCTTAACCGACTGAACCACCCCACTATTCAGAATTTTTGAGTGTTAGTTGCAATGAAGTATGTTCCTTTTGTTTTACACTGAAAAGTTCTCTGCTTGACCTACCTTTTAATTAAGGTAGCATTCATTCATTCACTATTTAATAAATATATTTTGAGAACATACTTTCCAGTTGTGCTATATGTAAACAAGGCAAAATGAATGTAATATAAACCATGTTTTCAAGGAGCTGAAAATTTATTGTTTGGGAAAAACAAGAGGAAGGAATTCCATGGGAAGTCAGTGAAAGTTTTAGAGATTATATGAACTTTGAAGTTAAGTCTAGAAGGATGAATGACAGTTTGATCAAAAAGAAACTGGAAAATAATTATGTAAGCATTGGAACTTGCTAAACATCTAGAAAGATGAAGCAAAGAATGAATTTTAACTCCTTGACTTGAGAATTAATTACACACATTGTCTCATTCTATAAGGAGCAGAGGTATTACAGACTGACAGGGTTTGGTCAGAGAAGAATCTAAGTGATGTAAGGGATCTTACAGGAATTAGATCTTGCTGAATCATGGGAGCTAGTTAAACAATCTGTAGAAGTTCTATATAATTGTGCCCCTACTTCTGGTGTGGGACCTGAAGTTAGCCAGGGCTAGTAACCAGCACACAAAGTGGGGGAGAACAAAGACAGACTATAATCCAGAAGGACAGAGGAACCATGTCTTTCTATCACCAGAACCTTTATAGGTCTCCTGTCACCTCTGAGCATCTGATCTTAATGATGTGGGTGGTCTGCAGAATAGCTGGTGCATTTCGTTATGGAGCTGCATAGGAATGTGGCCTAGAATTCAGAGAAGCTGAAGGAAGATCCCATGATTGCTGGAGGAGCTTACCCCCACCTCATCTACAAGTTGAGCCACTGGATCTGTAACGACATGTGTGTGTACTAGGCCATATGTGCGTTTCAGGGAATTTTGGCAGTTACAAAGGCATGTGTAACCCACAACCCTATCAAAATAGAGAACATTTCTATCACCCCAGACAGATTCCTGGTGCTTCCTTAGAATCCATTTGCTTCTCTCACCAAAGGCAACCACTGTTCTGACTTCTCTTACTAATAGATTAGCTTTGCCTATTCTCAAACTATGAAAATGTAATCAGACAACATGTATTCTTTTTTATCTGGAATTTTTCTCTCAGCATAACATTTTTGAAATTTATTCATATTGTGTATATCAGAGGTTTATTCCATTTTATTGAGTGAGAAACATCTTTATTTTGGGACTAAATCCCACTATCTGGATAAGAACATTTACTCAGAAGTGCTTGAGCAAGGCTTGAGGCCACAGTCTTACCTGTAAGAGCTGCCTATTCAGGGATACCTTTTTATCACTGCTTTACTTTGGGGCACAGAATCTCTTGACTTTTTCAACCCTAACAAGGCCCAAATTATTGAATTCTTTGTCGATTTAGAATATAATCTACAGGCAGAGCGCCTTCCTTAGCTGAGCTGTATTCCTTCCATCTCTTCTTCCAAATCCTAGGATCTTTTCTGAGCCTTCTCTCATTAATATGCACTAACATTTTGAGATTTTTTTTCTAGTCACCTTAGAGTTATATAAGCTTTGTTTAGCATGTGGTCCATCTTCCAAGATATCATAAACAATGAATTTATTAAATGTTATCCCATGGCATAATAAGGGTTATTGGCTGTATCAATCTGGGTTCTGCGGAGAAACATAGGATGTATGTATATATACAGAAAGGGATTTTTTAAAGGAATTGGCTCACACAGTTACAGAGGCTGGCAAATTCAAACTCTGTAGGATGAGTCAGCACACTGGAGATCCAGAGAAGATTTGATGTTGTGGTTCAAGTCTGAATAATCCTAGCTGGTAGAATTCCTGTTCAAAGGAGGTCAATCTTCTGTTCTATTCAGGCCTTCAAATGTGACTGGCTGGATGAGATCCGATCGCATTATGGAGTGCATTCTGCTTTGCTCAAAGTTCACTGATTTAAATTTAATTTTATCCAAAAATACCACCACAGAAACATCCATAATACTGTTTAACCAAATATCTAGGCACAATGGCCCAGTCAAGTTGACACATAAAATTAATAGTCACTGGCTTTCTAGCCAGTAGTTATTTGTTTGAATATTCTCTCTATTGCCTGCTTACTAAGCCAGTTCTACATTTTAGATGCTGCTAAAGCAAGTCCACATTTGGTTCCAAATTCAGTGTAAGTGAAGATAATTTTTCCTCTAATATAACAGAAAGAAATAGACTCAAAGTAATAGTGACTTAAATAAGTAAAAGCCTGACTAGGTTTCTCAGGGTTCTGGCAATCATTTGATTGCCAGACTCCACAATCATCAGGGATCCAGGCCCCAACTTTCTTCCACTTCGTGGTCTAGGATGGCTTATTTCAGCTCTTGCTGCCTAATCTGCATTGCAACTAGTAGGAAGGAACAAAAGAACATACCTCACATTACTTCTGCTCACATCTCATGGGTTAGACTTAGTCATAAGACTATCTTTAGTAAAAGGCAGTTTTGGAAATTAGCCTTAGCTATACCCAATTAAAAACCGCATTACTACAGAAGGAAGGGAAAACTGGTATTGAGGAACAGTTAGAAGTGTTTGTCACAAATTGGAAATCCCTTGGAGAGATTTCATTGGAGGTTGCAAAGAAGATTTACAAGAAAATCCTTTAGCAAGAAGACCAATTTGAAAAATTTTACAACAGTCAAGAATTAGATGACAAAGCCCTTAATGAAGTAAATGATAGGGAAATAGGGACATGTGGTTAGATTTGCAAGATAATTTCAATGGAGAATTAATAGAACTTGGTGATTGATTGGCTCTGGAGTGGGAAGGAAAAAGTGTCAAGGATAACACCTTGGTTAACAGCATGAGCTATAGAGCTCTACTGTCTGGATTTGATTCTTGCTTTGGATATTTACTGAGTGGCCTTGTAGCAGTTGCTTAACTCTCTTGCCTTGGTTTTCTCATCTGCAAAGTGGGAATAATAACTAATGTCTAAAAACTTAATTGAAAGATTGAATGAGATAACATGTAAAACACCCAACTTTGGGAAAAAAAATAAACCAAGGAGGGGCACCTGGCTGGTTCAGTCTGTAGAGCATATGACTCTTGATCTCAGAGTTGTAGGTTTGAGCTCCATGTTGGGTGGAGAGATTACTTAAAAATAAAATCTTAAAAAAAATAACCTAAGGACAAAATTCTCGGGAAGACTGATATTTAATGGATAGAAAGAAGAGGAAAGGTGGTTAAGGAGGCTAAAAGGGAACTTCAGAGAAGGAGGTGTGAGCAAAGGAAGAGTCGTGTCCAGGAAGCCGCAGTGGGAGAACGTTTCTTGAGGTTGAGGATGAATGACAGAATCAAATAGTATAGTTAGATGAAGGCTGAAAATGAACCTTTTAGGCTGGTTTTGTACTCATTTTATCAACAAGCTTCTGAGGAAAACGTATTTTTTATTTAAAGTTATGGAAACAAAATTTGGTTAAACGAATTGCCAGATGATTTGGAATTTGGAATAATTACTGAATTACCCCAAATTATTTGGAATTTTAATGGAGGTTCTCACTTAGAGGTTCTAACAGTCGAGTGTAGTTTGTTAAAATTCTTCAAAACTAGATGTCATTCTGTGATGAAGAGGTTCAAATTATGTCTCAACATGAGGTATTTGCTTTGATTTACCTCATCATAAATTCTGTGCTGTATCACCTGAAGAGGTGAAGGTTTTATGTTCTATAAAAGGAGCAGGTAGCCAAGATTCTCAGGTCATAGGGTCAGACCTATTAATTCTTAGTTTCTTTATGTTAAAAATGCCTGGAAGTATATAGTTACCCCTTACCTTCAGTGAGTATTTGGGACAGTTGGGATGATAAAATGTGGCATCCTCCGTTTTATTGCCCTAGATTCCATACTTATTTTAGCAGTGGTAACATTTGCTTCAGGGTATGTAGCAGTGGTAAAGCTTGCAGTCCTTTTCCTGGTATTAGGTTAGGGTGGCAGTCTTTGTGCTGCATTATTTAGCTGTGTAACTTTGAGTAAGTCACTGAGTCTTTGTGACCCTCCATTTGATAAATTGGGTCAGACTATTTACCCGGTGCACCTCATAAGGTTTTTTTTTTTGTTTTTTTTTTAAAGATTTTATTTATTTGAGAGAGAGAGCACCAACACAAGCCAGGGGGAGGCAGAGGGAGAGGGAGAAGCAGGCTCCCCACTGAGCAGGGAGCCCGATGTGGGGCTCGATCCCAGGACCCCGGGGTCATGACCTGAGCCGAAGGTAGCCGCTCAACCAACTGAGCCACCCAGGCGCCCCCTCATAAGGTTTTATTAAGACTCCATGTGTGAGGTGCTCTTTAAGTACAAAATAAACATAAGGTAACATGACTAATCAGACTGATTGCTTGTCCTTCACTTGGCTAATATAGGGAATCATATAGGAATCACATCTCATTTGATTCCTGGACCAAATCCATATTCCTGTTGATACAGGAATCTTCTATTTTATTCGAAAGAAAAAGGAAAAATTTCTTCCTGGAGGAACATGTGCTGTGTGTGCAATGTCCTCTGGAAGCATTTAACCTTTTCAGTTTGGGATTTAGTTTGTCATTTGAGTAGTAAGATACAGAGACTGCCAGTAGTTTCCATACATCTTTCATATTAATTATATAAATGTTTTTCTTTTCTGTGTAAGTTGAAAGTAACCTTATAAAGTAGCCTTATATAGAACCTCTGAAATGCTAATTGAATATTAAATGGTTACAAGGGACCAATTGCAGGATTGATGCTCCTATGCCCCTTTAAAATTTTTGAAGTTACTACAGTCTTACTTGGTTTAAAAAAAAAAAATGTTTAATACTAGCGTTTCTAAGATGAAGGCAACAAGATTGAGAATATTGTGGCAATAAAGAAATCTTTAAGTCTATTTTGCTTGATTGCTTCCCCATATTTACATCTGAAGAAAAGGTAGCTATTGCCTTAATGCTTTAATGTTGATAGAAGGGACTTGAGGAAAGATGAAGAATAAATACATTAATCATTAATAATGTTTAGCTGAAATCTTAATTTTTCAGAAGTACAGACATCTGTGATTGCTTTACTTCTACACCAGAAATTGTTGTAGGAGGGATGGTGACTGTAACTTCAAACATGTTACAAGGAAGACATAAAAAGATGTTGTTTATCTCCTGATAGTAAATCATGGGGAATTAAAGGGGAAAAGAATCACTTTCTGTTTTGGTCAAAAGATGGCACTATTGCTGTGCTGATTGTTTTCTTCTGCAGTTTGCTTCAGTCTTTTTAAATGCAGAAAACAGTTAAATTTAGTGATCTAATTAACACTGACCCTCCCAACAGAATGCCAGATTTCTAATCAAGGAACAGAAGAATAGCCCAGGAAAATGGAATTTATATTTTAAAAATGTCTTAGGTTGTTTTAGTAGCTAAATATTTAAATAACATTTTCTGAGATTCAGAGATTTTACCTTAGGAACAACAGGACACCCTGCATCATGTTTTCACTTTTGGTTAAGTTTGAAATACCTTTACTTTGGAACCTTGATAGCTGCCAGGGTTCCAAGATGTTTTAGTTTGTTTTTTGTTTTGGGGTCTTTTTTTCTTTTTCTTTTTTTAGTTTTTTAAGGTCATTGAACTTGTTTTCATGAAGGTAATAATACTTTTTTCTTCAAAGTATTAAGGTCAGGTAATCATTTTTTTTTCCCCTCAACCATTATACTTTACTTCTTGAGAGTTGGAAAACTATGTGGACCAAGCTGGAAATGTAAAGGTGGTCTCCCTTCTTGTGCTGGGAATGCCAGCATCTTCTCATCGTATTTCTAAGCCAGTACCTTAAATGGCTCTTAGGGCTTAATTCTGTGTTTTTCTTTGAGCAGATCTTTCAGCAGTGGAGGAATTAAAGGAAAAGCTGAACAAAATGACAAAATAAACTCCTGAAAAAAAGGGCTTTCTTATTGATTGTACAAAGTGTTCTTTAAAAAATACAAAATAAATAAACAAAATATATATACAAATCAAAACACTTTTTGGGGGGAAGGAGGAATCCTTGGTGTATTGAGAGAACACAAAACAATCCAGTTTTTTTGCTTACTCTGTATTAGAATAGGAAAACACTGACGGACTCCTGCATATAGATTGCAGATTTACCTATCTGGTGCTTTTTAAAGTTAAGATTTAAATGGTTTACTTTTAAAAGTAATTAAATTTAGCTCTCATCAGTTAACTATATGGCTAGTTTACCATGTAGATAATAAGACAGACTATATTTTATGTAGCTTTGCATTGTAACTCATTTGCATCTAAAATACCATCCAAAATCTTACTCAAAATGTTTGAGGCCAGATATGTTTCAGAATTCTGATTTGTTTGGATTTTAAAAAGTAATCTGGTAGATATTTGGTAGAAGATGTTACTCACTTCCCCCAGTAGGGTCCAAGGCAGCACCCTGTCATCAAACATTAATATGTTTTCAACAAAACCTCTGAATAGTTATATCACATGGGCTAAGTCTTGACCATAAATAGCCTCACATGAGTTTAGGTCAGATTTTGAGGCCAAATGAGTCTGCCATAAACTTAAGAAAAAAAACTGTAGGTTGCAGAGCTTTTGGATTTCACAAAGGAATATAAGAGGTAGTGGAGAGGCGCCTGGGTGGCTCAGTCGTTAAGCGTCTGCCTTCGGCTCAGGTCATGATCTGAGGGTCCTGGGATCGAGCCCCACATTGGGCTCCCTGCTCCGCGGGAAGCCTGCTTCTCCCTCTCCCACTCCCCCTGCTTGTGTTCCCTCTCTCGCTGTGTCTCTCTCTGTCAAATAAATAAAATCTTTAAAAAAAAAAAAAAAGGTAGTAGACCTCTCATTCAGATCTCAGTTAGATCAGTAGACCTATCATTCAGAGCTACTACTCTGAATTGCCAGAAATCAACTAAGGTTTTCTGTTTGTAAACAGGAAAATTTAATTTAACATTTTATTCTATTTAATGGTTTCTTTTTTTAAGAATATGTTTTATTTTGTTTTTAGCTGCTTCATTAAGAGGTGGTTCAAGCACAAAATGCATCTAATCCTATTCCATAATATGCTGAAAGACAACCAAAGATTTGGAAAAATTTGTATAGCCAATATCTGCCATAAAGCAACAGGCTATCTAGCATAAGTTCTGTGGCAAAGAAAGTCATCATTCTTTTTCTGTTAGGAATACTTGAGGTAAAAGCATTTCCCATTTTATTTTATGCTGTACTATTAATCAACACCAGCTTTATTTCAAACTACAGCGGTGTTGTGAGATAGAATCTTATTTCAGTTTTAAAGTAGGGTTAAGCCTGATCACGACTTAGGTAGGGGGTTTCTGAGGAGAATGTATGTTTCAGTTAATGATAGAGGGATTGTATTATGTGGCAAATTGCTTCCTTTTGAAGTACTTCCCCTGGTTCTGCATTATAGTAAGGCATTGTATATTCAATAATGTATAAAACAAGATAATGTCTACTAGTTTCTATTTCAATTTAAAGTATTAGGTTAGCCTTCCACCTAATCTGATCAAAATAATACTTTTGCTCCATCTGTTGTAGTTAGTCATGACATCTTTTTCTGCCTGCTGCTGGCAAGTATGATTAGAAAGCTCTGCTGACCATCTCTCTAGCATCTGTTATAATTCAGTGGTAAATAATGCCATTAATACAGCTTGGTTTGTTGTAATTTCATGTAGTGTAGTTAGTGATATGGCGTAGTGAAAAATATCCTATTATTCAGGTTCTTGTTAAATGATGAAATTTATAGTCATTGAGAAGCCAAGGGGCCACAGCTCATTTGGAGAAAGTTAGCAGAGGGATACCATTATGCCAAAATGGATGTTGCCTAGTTGTTTAGTTTTCTTTCCTATTATTTAAAAAAAAAAAGTTTGCATGGTACAGAAATTTACGTAAGTGTAGAGAGAACCTTTTTTGTCTTCTACCAGACCTCAGATCCAACATGTCTTATTTTTCTTCTCTAATCCTGACTTATATTTTTATATGGTCATGACCACAACTTTGCCACTTTACTTGTATTATTCAAGTTTCTCTGACTTCTAAATGTTTTTTTTCCCCTTTCCAGAATTTTAAGTTTCTTACTGGGCTTGTTAGACCTACTAAGCAATATCTTTCTTCTATTCTGATTGTAATTATTTCTGTCCTGAAGCATCACACCCTTCTCACACCCTCCTAACTATTCTAAATATATATATATATATATATATATATATATATATATATAGTCTTTTTATGATGTGGATGAAATAATAATTACTTGGTTCTTACGGGATGTTTCAAAGTATGCTGAATTATGGAAGTAGATGATTTATTCTAGACACCACTGTAGTAGGCAAAGTAGTGCATGTTTACGTACTTATATTTTAGAAATGTGTTATCACTTAGTATATTGTAAAACACTAAATTATCTTTTAATTTATTGGAATGCCAATACCAGAAGTATTGGTTTTTAAATCATTGACCAATCTATAGAGTTGTTAAATACTCTGTAGCCTTAACTAAAATTAAGTACCTATTGCCACTTATGTATCAAAAGTGAAGAAACCCTTACATGTATTGATAAATGCTAATTATAAAGATATCTTTATACTTTCTAATAATTCTCAGCTGTTTGAACCCCGGGAGTGAGTTTTCTTCACATGCCTGTTTTCCTTGATCTGTGAATACAAAATTACAGTATTTATGAAATCTATAACTACTATAAGCAAAAGGACAAAAAATGGTGTTTAAACAACAATCATCAGCAGCAAAACAACCATTCGACAGAAATCCCTAACATTTTGCACTAGGGTGTTGAGATTAACCCAGTTTGTAAAAAAGCCTTTGTGTTGCCACACACAATTTTCTTGTTTAGAAATTAATGTGACCAGTTAAGTTATACCAATCTAATTTTAGAAACATAAATTATGAATGTTGGAATGAAAACAAACCAGGAGAATTAGCCAACATTGTAGAAATTAATTTAAATTTCCATCAAGCCAGGAACATATTGTTTGTAAATGATAAGGCTTCTGTGTACTTTTGTATAACTGTAATAAGAAAGAATCATACTTATTTGATTAGGTATTGGCTTTGCTAATTGTGGAAGTAGGAGCAAAATAAGTCCTTTTAGCGGAGGTTTAAAAAAACTGTATTCAAACTGTGTACATCCCCTCCTTAGTAATCTAAGTTTTTTAAAGGAAATCTTAAACCCATTGCTACAGTCAGAAAATAATCCAAAATGAGTGTAGTTGTAACTTACACAATTTCAGCAAAATCTTCTGATGCCTTAGTATGTTAGCTGTATATAAAACAAAAAAGCCATTAGCAGGTGTGTATTAATTTCCTATTGCTGCTATAACAAATTACAACAAAGTTAGTGGCTTAAAGTAGCACAGGTTTATTATCTTACACTTCTGGAGGTTCTAAGTTCAAAATCAAGGTCCTGCAGAGCTGCAATTCCTTCTAGATGCTCTAGGTGGGTGCTATAGACTGAATGTTTGTATCCTCCCAAAATTTATATGTTAAAATCCTAATCGCAAAGGCGATGGTTTTAGGTGGTAGGGCTTAGGGGGTGATTAGGTTATGAGGGTGGAGCCCTCATGAATGGGATTAGTGCCCTTATGAAAGAGACCCCAGAGACCTCTCCGACTCCTTCTGCCCTGTGGGGACACAAGGGCCATCTGCACCAGGAAGCAGGTCCTCACCAGACACCAAACCTGCTGGTACTTTGATCTTGGACTTTCCAGCCTTCAGAACTGTGAGAAATAAATGTTTATTTATTTATTTTTTTAAGATTTTATTTATTTATTTGAGACAGAGAGAATGAGAGACAGAGAGCATGAGAGGGAGGAGGGTCAGAGGGAGAAGCAGACTCCCTGCCAAGCAGGGAGCCCGATGCGGGACTCGATCCAGGGACTCCAGGATCATGACCTGAGCCGAAGGCAGTCGCCTAACCAACTGAGCCACCCAGGCGCCCCGAAATAAATGTTTATTGTTTAAGCCACCCAGTCTATGGTATTTTTGTTATAGCAAGGGACTATTTTTTGTTATAGCGAGGGACTAAGATGAAGAATTGCCTTACCTTCACCAGTTTCCGGAAGCAGCTCACATTCCTTGGCTTTAGTCTTTGGCCAGCAATCCTGTCACTCCTGCCTTAGCTTCAGTCATCACCTCTTTCTCTGACTCTCCTGCCTCCCTTTTCGATTTGTAAGGATCTTTGGGATTACATTGGGCATACTCAGACAATCCAATTTAGTGTTCCTATCTCAAGTTCCTTAATTTAATCACATCTTCAGATACCCTTCTGCCATGTAATGTAACATGTTAAAAGTACTGGGGATCAGGATATGGCCAATTTGGGGGGTCATTATTCTTCCTACCACAGGCTATTCACAAATGTGAACCTATGAATGGTTCAGATCTCTGGTGTCTAGATAGGAGCCTTTTTTTGTTTTTGTGGGGGAATATTTAGAGGACAGTGAAAAGTAAGATACATATAAAAATTTTTTTAGAGACTGCCAACAAACACTAAAGGTTAAGTCGGCCTTCAGTGGTAGGCACTTCCCCAAATATTTTTTACAATAAATGAATGCATGAGAAGACTAGAAATTCTGAATACCATAAAATTTTTGTTATCTGGAACCTCAGGGAATAAGTTTTCTAGAGAGTTAATCCCTTAAGAGTAAAAAAAAAACAAAAACAAAAATTAACTGACATCTCTGGGAACATTTTTCATATTTATCCTACTGTCATAGCCCCCCTTTAATTTGTGTTACCATAGAAATACATCATATGGGTAAAAATTGAAAATAAAAAAACTTTTACTTAGAAGAGATTTACTCCTACCACTCCCCACTCTTTCCCTAGTCCTATTCCTCATAGGCAACCACTTCTAATGACTTCTGTTCTTTACCTATTCTGCATGTTGCTCCCAAACTTCCAACTAGTATGTTTATCTTTCATTTTTTAATTTATCAACTTTAGACATTGACTGCTGACTTCTTGCTAGGGTTTCTCTCACCTGTGCCACCCTTACCTCCTCACCCCACTCTGCACCCTGAGTTCTTACCCTGTTCTCAGTTTCTCACTCATTCAGTTCAGAAACAGCACTACACGCTTAGATTTACACTTCTTATTCTGTTAGTAGTGGAATGGGTCTCTGAACACACTTCCAACTTTATTCTTTTTTGAAATAATGAGGCCACTGTCTCTTGGTTTCTCTTTTTGTGATATAAGAATATTTGCAGTCCCACCCTGTCTTCCATTTCTCCCTCCCCACTTCCCGGGGGCTTATAACTGCACCTTTACTGTCCAGTCCACAGTATTCTCTCTGAGATGTACAGATCTGTTCTGAAGCATTACTAAGATCAGTCTATGGAATGATTCTGAACATTGAAGACTAATAATCAGTATATATTTAATTCTGTAAATATTGTTCACGGCAGATACCTTAGAATTGCATTTCCTTTTCTTTTGGTTCAGTGTTATGATAGAGTGCTGAAAGGAAAATGTTCCTACAGTCAAATTTGATGGGAAAATCTCTCTCTCTCCTCTTTTTCTCCCTCCCCCCAACCCCAGCCCAGTTACATATACCAAATCTTCAAGATTTTCTCACTTTTCAGTCATTTCATCTATTCTATCCCTTCTCACTTCCTTCTAAAGATCTCCCTCTCATTCTAATCTGGACTAGTTACCCTCTGGGGCTTCTGAGTAATTATCATTCTGAGATTTCACTCCCTCCACTGCTTTCCTATGTTACATTTACTACATTCAGTATCACGTTTCTCCCCTTTCTTGATTTACCTCCTCATTTTGCTAGAGGTAACATTTCTGAGTCATCAGATATCTGAACGTTTCTGTATTTCTCCTATATATTTATTTGACAGTTTGGCAGTAAATAGCATCCACTTTAAATTGCTTTTTTCCAGGATTTCAAGTGAGCTATGCCATTGATGCCAGTCTGTTTCCTGGAGCCTTATTGGTGACCCATTTTTCTTTCTGAAGGCTTTTAGCATCTTTTGTTCTTGAAGTTGTAAAGTTTAATAATCATCTAAGTATGGATGTTTTTCATTCATTATAAGATTGAAGTGCTTACAGTGTTAATATAAGACCTTCTACACCCCCTCCTCTTAACTCTCTGATCTCATCCCATTCTGCCACCCCCTTGCTCACCTTGCTCCAGCCACACTGGCTCCTCTTTCCTTGAACATGCCTCAGGGTCGTTGCATTGGCCATTCCTTTTGGTGGAATGCTCTTTCCTCAGATATCTGCATGGCCACTTCCTTACCTCCTCAGGTCTTTGTTCAAATGCCGCTTCCTGAAATGTCATCCTTTTCTAACTACCCCATGTAAAATTGTAATCCACCTCCCTGCCCCCACCATCTAAGCTCTTCTAATCCTGTTATTGTGATTTAATTTTCTTTATAAACCTATTACTAAGTAAAAAAAAATATATATGCAAACTGTGATGTTGTAAAGATATATTTGGTCTTTGTTACTGCATCCAGGCCAGAGCTCCTAAAACCCTTGTAATTTCTTAAACGATAAGAGAGATAGGACCATCTTTTGTTACAATATTTGCTTTTTGTTAATATGAAAGGAGCAACGTTTGTTATTTCTCAGCCACACCTTAGTATATTTTAATGAGGTGGCTTTTGGAAAGCCTCTAAGGATGTCAACCTTGTGATTACAGTGTTGGAACTTTCAGCACCCCTCCCCTGTGCCTCCCCCTTCAGAGAGATTGAGTTAAATTACCAATGGCTAATGTTTTAATCAGTTATGCCTACTTAATGAAGCCTCCATAAAAAACCCTAACTGAAGGGATTTGGAGGGCTTCCAGGTTGGTGAGGAGGTGCTGGGAGGGTGGCATGCCTGGAAAGGGCACAGCAAGTCTGCACCCCTTTTCCCATACTTTGTTTTATGCATTCCATCTGGCTATTCCTGAATTGTATCTTTTTATAATAAATCAGTAATCTAATAAGTAAATTCTTTTCCTGAGTTCTCAGAGCCATTCTAGCAAATTGTTGAACCCAAGGACGGGGGTTGTGGGAACCCTTAATTTATGGCAGGTCAGTCAGAAGTACCAGAGGTGTAGATTTCCAATTGGCATCTGAAGGGCAGCCTTGTAGGACTTAGCCCTTAACCTGTGGGATCTGACACTAACTCCAGGTGAATAGTGTCAGAATTGAGTTAAATTGTTGGACATGCAGTCAGTGTTTTCAGAGAATTGCAGGGAGGATTGTCTGGTGAGGAAAAAATACCGAAACATACATACGTGTGTGTGTGTATTTATGTGTGTATATGTATGTGTTTACATACACACACATTGTCCTTTGGTGTGTATATACTTAGTATTAGCTTTCTATGACTACCATAAATTACCACAGACTGAGTGGCTTAAATCACAGAAGTTTATTTTCTCACAGTTCTGGAGGTTAGAAGTCTGAGACCAAGGTCCCCAGGGTTGTTTTCTTCAGGCCTTTCTGGTTGGCTGGTAGATATCTATCATTTCCTGTGTCTTCATGTGGTCTTCCCTCTGTAACTCTGGGTCCAAATTTCCTTTTCTTATAAAGACACCAGTTATATTAGAGTAGGGCCTACGTCATTTTAACTTAATTACCTCTTTAAAGATCCTATTTTCCAAATACCATCAGATTCTGGAATACTGGGGGTTAGGACTTCAGCAAATGAGTTTGTGGGAGAGGGGGACACAATTTAGCTCATGACAAACTTACTGTCAATATTATTATTATTTTTTAAATTCTGTCTCCCCCAGCCAGAATGTTAGCTTCATGAAGGCAAGGAGTTTGTTGTTGTTGTTCTATTTTAGTATATGCCTAACATTTAGAACAATGCCCAGCAACATAATAGATGCTCAATAAATAATAAATAATGTTCTAGCCTCTTCATGAGTTCTTTCATCTTGAACACTCCTTTTATCCCTGGAAAATTCTCTTATTATTTCACTGATTTAGTGTCCCCCCACTTCCAGTTCTCTATATTACCTTTCCAGTATTCCTGTTAATTGAAATTTGGACCTACTTGACTGATCTTACTTGTCTCATTTTTAGTCAGTATGTTGTTCTACTTTTTTGGATGATTTCTTCAACCTTAACTTCTAAACTTCTACAGAATATTATTTATTTTGTTAAACATATATTTAACTCCTTTGAGCCCTTTTCTTGGCATTCTGTTATTGTTTTATGGGTGCTATATCTTTGCTGATCTTTTTGCATTTAATTATGTCTCTTGTTTTCTGAATTTTCTGTTTTCTTCCTAGGCCATTTTTTTGTTTATTTTGTTCTTACTCTTACACTTTGCTTAAGCATTTCTCGCCCAAAATTATCTGGCAATCCTTGGTTGTACATTTTTATTTAATGGGACAATAAAAAATAGGTTTATTTTAGGGGTGGGATTTTTTGCCTAGTGATGTCACTTTATGATGAGCTGGTAATTACTCTGGAGGCTCCCTTCAAGGTAGAATGTGGAGGTCATTGGTTTTGGGGGGCAAATACTGACAGTGGCTGACCTAGGTCTCCCCAAATAATTTATTCAACTTTCTTAGATAAAAACCTTCCAAACTTTTTACCTGGCTGCCTGACCTGCCATATATGGGAGTATGGAATCCATGGTTTCTTATATATGCTCTGAATTAATATCCTTGTTTTCACTCCCATCACATTATATCTGACATTTCCAGTTCCCAAACTTCTCTGTATTTCCCCAAATTATGCCCTCTGTGGCTGTTGTCCTCACCATGAGAGGCTCTCTCCACTCTCTTGATCTGCTGCTACTCCTCTGTCTGCATATCATCTTTCAGAAATGTGTTGAAATCTGTTATTAGTTAATAATTCTGTCCTATTTACTTTATTGTTTTCAGTTTTAGTACTTGAAAATATATGTATATATTTTTCACCTTATGTTTCAGGGTGTCTAAGGATGTTTGAGGAAACAAAACTTTGTTATCAGTTTGTTGTCTTGAATTAGGATTCTTTAATCCTTTAATAATTGGACTTAGGGAATAGAATTTGAACTTACTTTGATGATGTGTATCTTCATTATAAATCTCCATTATTGGCATGTAGTCTAGGTTGTTAAAATACAGATGTGAGACATGGGGCTCTCTGTATACTTAAATCCGGTAGAGGTTTTAGAACATGGATTCTTAACAACAACAACAACAGAAAAAACCTCGAGTAATAATTGCTCAGGGGTTATCACCACAGCAGCAGGACTAAAACTTCTCTATTTTCTCTCTCATTGATTACCTTATCTCCCACTCCACTATTATTATCAAGGCTTGCTTTCTATCATGAACTTCTGTTTATCTTAAAACATCCTGGTTCCCTGTTCACGCTCCCATGTTGTTTCAGATGAAGTGCTGGGACCCCATCTTTTCTGAAGCTAACTCCTCCATTAGCTGTCTGACGCCCTAGGTCTGTTCTTCTGCTGGATCTGCATTTATTTATTTATTTTTAAAGATTTTATTTATTTATTGAGACAGAGAGAATGAGAGAGAGAGAGCACATGAGAGGGGGGAGGGTCAGAGGGAGAAGCAGGCTCCCTGCCAAGCAGAGAGCCCGATGTGGGACTCGATCCCGGGACTCCAGGATCATGACCTGAGGCGAAAGCAGTCGCTTAACCAACTGAGCCACCCAGGCACCCTGGATCTACATTTATACATATGTTCAAGTCTTCCCCTAAAAAAAAACAAAAAACCAAGCCAAAACAGACAAAAAACACCTTTCTTTCCATCTTTTCCCAAAGCTGCACTTTCATCGGGTGAAGCCTTTGTTATTTCCTTTCTGAGTTTTGTCTCCCTTTAAATAAAGGTATTCTCTTAGTGTCTGTCTTTAGTCCACTTATTTTCTTGCTCTTTTCTGGGGAAATCCTATTTACTCCCATGACTTGAGCTGTCACTGAACCTTAACTCCTTTCCTGAAGTTCAGATGTTTTCTTCCCACCAACTCAGTACCACTCAGTATATTCAAAGACAAACCCATTAATCATGTTCTACCCCCATCCTCCTATCCTTAAAAAACAAAACAAAGAACCAGCCAAACATATTCTTTGTTTTTCCCATGTTGATTGATCTGATTATCATTTTTTGAGTCATCCAGGGACACATTAGAAAGAAATAGTTGTAAGGCTAGAAAACATCCAGAGTTATTGCAGCCTAAGTCACAGTAAGTTAGTTTCAAGTATAAGTTTCCTTGCCCTCTGCCCTCATAGTTTCCTTTTCCTGCATCTAACCAAACTTCTCCATTTTCCTGATTACACACAGGTCTGCAATTAAGGCCTTACGCCCTGGAGGGTTACTTGTGTACTCTACATGCACACTTTCCAAGGCAGAAAATCAAGATGTCATCAGTGAAATTTTAAACTCCTACACGAACATCATGCCTGTGGACATTAAGGAAATGGCAAGGACTTGCTCCCAAGACTTCACATTTGCTCCCACTGGCCAGGAATGTGGACTTTTGGTAATTCCAGATAAGGGCAAAGCCTGGGGCCCAATGTATGTAGCCAAATTGAAGAAATCATGGACTATGTGAAATTGGTGATACACATTTTGTAAGCCACGTCAGTGTATTATTATATTTATTTTCCTGGGCTCTCTAGGTGTTAACATTTAAATAATTATGGAGTCATTTTCCTTGGGTCTGTTTGGAATCCTATTTTACTTAATACTTGGCATCTCAGAATCTAGGCTTGAGAATTTTCCAGGTGTATTTTTTTCCTAGAAATATATCTATAGCACTGGTTTCAGGTATTGCAGATGGTGTTTGTTCTGTATAATAAATCTGCTGTCTTTTAGTTGGCATTTTGTAGTTAAATTAATCAGAATATATGGTTTTATGCATAATATGTTTAGGAATGCATTCTATCCATGATGTTGGTGTTTTGAACCTTTAAAAATGCACATTTGGCTGGCCCTTTTATAATTTTTTTCCTTATCAAATATACATATTCTTTCAGAGTCCCACCCCCCACCTTTTCCCATAAGAACTGATTAGTATTCTGAGACTAACTTCTTAAGCGGCACTATTTCTAGTTCTAGAAAATAGGTTTCTTATTTGCCACATTGTTTTCCACTAAGGACTATCTTCTGTTTACTGCAAAGGTCAGTGACTCTATTGACACTAGCTTTATTTCTCCATTTTTTTTTTGTATTCACAAATACAAACTGAAAGGGTAAATTATGTTGAAATGCTGTTAGAACAGCAGATTCACATGCACAGTTTGACTTTCAACATTCGGCTTGCGAATAATGGAGTCTGTCCAGCAGGCTATAAAACAAGTACTTGAAACAAAACCAGAATGATTAATAACTGCAATAACAACTATATTTGGAGAGTTTTGTTACATAATTGCAGTTATAATGAGCACTACAGAATCTGATTATCTTACAGTTGCAATCTGGAGGAGCTTCTTATTTCACTCCGTTATGAAATGTTATATGAGAGTATGATGTCATATATTAATGCACAAGAGGGAGATGCCTAATGAGAGTGGATTATACTATTACCAAAACCCAATACCATTTACTATGTGGCTCTCCCTGTTTACATATATCCTGGGAATATTGGGTACATTACTGTATATGTACTTAGGGCTTTAGCTTCAGGTTTGGATCATGTAAAGTTTTCTCTAGAAATTGCTTCACTTAGAGTCCAAAGGTACTTTTCCAACTATTAAGAAAAATTATGCAGCATACTTCAAAAGAATCTATTTGGAAATTAACTTTAAGAAAAATAAACTGACTATAGAAATAGGAAATTCTGCTGAAGCTGAATCCTTTTGAATTTGTTTACTATATTCTGCATATTTAAACCAGAGACTCTTTTCTCCCGAACTGTTTTTTTTTTTTTTTTTCAACAAGCATATATAACCAGTTTCTTACAGCTGGGAAAGAAAAAACTGGATCTCTTGGACTCAATGAAATATACCGGATTAATACAGAAAATTAAAGATAATGGAAAATATATTTATCTATTTATTTAAGTTTTTATTTGTCGGTTTGTTTCTTTCAATTTACACCCTTGTCTTTGGGGCGCCTGGGTGGTTCAGTTGGTTGGGCGTCTGCCTTTGGCTCTGGTCATGATCCCAGGGTCCTGGGATTGAGCCCCGCATCAGGCTCCCTGCTCGGTGGGGAGTCTGCTTCTCCTTCTCCCTCTGATCCTTCTCCCGGCTTGTGCTCTCTCTCTCTGTCTGAAATAAATAAATAAAATCTTTAAAAAAATAAAAAAATAAAACCTTGTCTTCACAGGGCACCTGGGTAATAACCCAGATGGTTAAGCGACTGCCTTCAGCTCAGGTCATGATCCCAGGGTCCTGGGATCGAGCCCCACGTCGGGCCCCCTGCTCAGTGGGAGCCTGCTTCTCCCTCTCATCCCCGCTCTGCTCTCTTCTCCCTATCTCTTTCTCTGTCTCTCAAATAAATAAATAAAATCTTGAAAAAAAAAAAAAACAAAACCTTGTCTTCAGATACTGTAGGTTAAAAAGTGCATTTATTCTGTGTAGGTTAATCACAAAGTAAATTTTCACAGTGTCCTTGTTGAATGTCATTATTTTTCCAACATGCTGCCATGAAGCCTAATCTGAATACCCAGTGTGCCATTGGATTTGACCTTCCTATGATTACTGAAAAATGCAAATATAGCTTACTTTATTATTAACATTAATTATAATGAAACAGCTCGCCTTTATGGAGCATTAAATATTTATATATATGTTATCTTTTCTGATCTTTAAAACAACTTGAGTATTATGACCACCTTTTGTGAATGAGAAAGCCTAGCTCAGTGCTGTTTGTAGCTTGCCAAGGCTACACTGGTAGGTAAAGAGTGGGGCCAAAGGCCAGGCCCTTCTCACTATACTATGCTGTCTCACAAGATAGAGATTATAGGAACCCCCAAGATTACCAGCTGGCCCTCCCTTATTCTCCATCACTCAGGTTCTCACTTATGTGCAATTCTTTAGTCACAGAGCATCAAAGGTTAATCAATATTTGAGGGGAAAAACTGCAGTATTTCAGGGTGTGTTCTGAACTACTCCTTGTGATTGCAATACTCAGAGATCTCCCGTGGAGGTGCTCTGTGCCTCTCTTTTCTTTGCAGATGCTAAACTGAAGAACAGAAATTTGGAGCAGCCTTGCAATGTCAATTGAAAAGCAAGGAGTAATTGATATTACTTTCTGTGGCATTGAGTTACTTTCAAAATAGCTTTATAAAAATTTAGTTTGCTTACCAACACATTAACTTCTCTCTGCCTTCAGCACACTGAATAGCCACTAGTTTCAGAAATAGACTATGAATAAATGTAATGCATCTAAGTGGTTTATACTGAATTTTTAAAGCATTTGATATTATCTGTGAGTTGAAATCAAGGTGGCCTACAGAACTTCATCCTATTATATGTATCCATATAGCCTCATATGCAAGATTGCATGTTACTCCCTTAGAAGTATTGTGAAAAATATCCTTTTATACAATGTGAGTAGGTGTAAAATAATAGGTACCAGAACACTTGCTACATGACTAAATAAAGTAATCACAAATCTAATAGACCCTCATCCAAGAAGGCTTTATACATGGAAGATAAGCATCAGATGATCTGCATAGGCTGATGCAACTCGTCTGGAATACAAAGAGAAAATTGGAACCAATAGCAACAGTTTTATTAGATGCAAAGAAGTCCTTTGATGCAGTTGAATGGGACTACTTGTATTATGTGTTAGGTATATTTGACTTTGGGGACAAATATAACATATAGCACAACCCATTTATATGGTTCAAATCAATGGTTTACAATCTCCCTTTCCTTGCCTTATTGCTGCACTGGGGAGTAAGTAAGGATGGTACCCATTACTGATGTTACTTTTCAGGCTGACATTGGAGTTATAATATCATCCAGATCCCATGGGTATCTGAAGGATATTCAGATGAAGGTTCACAAATTAACTAATGTCTGCTGATAACCTACTACTTGTGCTGAAAGCCCTAACCAGCATCTGTCCTGAAAACATTAAAAGTAATGTCAGTATTTGGAATGGCTTCAGGCTGCAAAGTCAATGGGAGAGAATCAGAAATACTATCTTTTTTTTTTTTTTTAAGATTTTATTTATTTATTTGAGAGAGAGAATGAGAGGCAGCACAAGAGGGAAGAGGGTCAGAGGGAGAAGCAGACCCCCCGCTGAGCAGGGAGCCCGATGTGGGACTCGATACCGGGACTCCAGGATCATGACCTGAGCCGAAGGCAGTCGCTTAACCAACTGAGCTACCCAGGCACCCAGAAATACTATCTTAACAGAATAGTTTCTATTAATATTACTTATTGTGTGACATTTAAAATAAAATGAAAATTTAACAAGAATTGATTTGGGATTCTTATTAGGGAATGATTAAACAATAGAATAAAAAAACAAAACAAAAAATTGACCTGTAATTCAATGCTCAGATTTCTAAAAAAATAGGTTTCACTAAATCTAAGGAGGAAGAAAGCCTGGTAAAGCATATACCTCTTTGAAATTTAATTAGCGCAATCAAATATTAACTCCTACCTTTCTGTAACTTTTCACAAATGAAGAAAGTAATTTCCTTAGTCATGTGAGATCATATAGTCATGTTGAAACTGGGTGAAAGCATATGCTACCTTAGAAAAAGGACTTTTTGCCTCACTGGAAGCTATTTGATGGCATGTGTCAGGACTCAATTAAGCTTGCTATGGCTTGTCAAAAGGGATTTTCTGCTGCATATTGCTATGGAAGCCTATTACACACAAATAACTGTACAACCTAGCAGAATCAACAGAGACTAAAAAAACATATAGCCTATTGAAAAATAAGAAGCAGGACCCAGTTTCTTCCTAGTTCTTAAAAACAAACAAAAGTACAATTGCAGGTATTAACAAGAATGGACAAAGTTAAGAGGGATTAGCACTGGTGATAGAAAAGGGGACTGAGCTTATTCCAGCTTATAATGACTTAAGTTATAGAGAGAAAGATTATTCATCTACTCATCCAAACAAGGTATTAACAACCTTTCCAAAACAGTAAACCTTTTTCTCCTGGCATTACATTAATCACTGGGGTGAGGGATGGAGAAATGAGAAGACCAAGGAACCAGTGCTGACTCATGAACTGTTGTTAGTAGGGATGGATTAGTGTGGGCTTGTAGTTCATAACTGTAACTTTTAAGAAAAAGGAAAAGGGGGGGGCGCCTGGGTGGCTCAGTCGCTGCACGTCTGCCTTCAGTTCAGGTCATGATCCCAGGGTCCTGGGATCGAGCCCCGCATCAGGCTCTCTGCTCCGTGGGAAGCCTGTTTCTCCCACTCTCCCTGCTTGTGTTCCCTCTCTCGCTGTGTCTCTCTCTGTCAAATAAATAAAAAATCTTTAAAAAAAAAATTTAAAAAAAAAGAAAAAGGAAAAGGGGACATGGTGGTGGCAATTAGCTCTAATGCTACGGGAAATTGTTCTATATGATACAGCCATGAATAGCCAACTAGCTATACCACATTTCTACAAATAGATATCCTTCTTGACTTGATTATAAAAAAAAAAAAAACTTTAAGTCCTAAATTATTAACAAGTGTATTTAATAAACAGAGCAGACATACACAACCTGTGTTCTTCAATTAAAAAAAGATTGCTTTTGTCATATATTCTACCACAGATAATCTCTATTAAATATTCTATATGAAGCTATAGCTGTGCCCATAGACACATTATTTTCAACTACCTACTTAGCCTGACCATTCGGAGTTAACAGGTTCCTTTCTCACCCCACAGTATTGAGTTGGCTGAAGCAAGTTGACGGAGTTTCACAAGAGGTGATTATGAACCAGGAGAATGGTTCAGAAGTGGTTTAAGTGGAATCTGGAATATCATTCTGGGGTAGGGTCTAGACTGAGTCAGTCAAGCATGCTTGCAAGCAAAGGACACTACAGTAGGCCTAAAGGATTGTAGGATACACTGCCAGTAAGCACATCAGTTTATGTGTTCATCTCTCTGGTCACACCCTCTGCATTCACTGAGGGCTTTAGTGTCTAGCTCATATTTTCTCCATTGGAACTCCTGGCAAAGGCTGGATTCAACACCTTTATGGAAAGCCCATCCAATATCCTACCTTCTGATTCTTTTACTGCCTCTCTCTCAATGGCTTTTGTCTTCATTGTCTTCAGTATCTTACATTCTTGGGCATTTCCTAGAACTTGGCGTTAGCTAGAGGCACACTTTCCAATGGAGCTTTCTACATGATAGCAATGTTTTAGCTGCCCTGTGCAATATGGACAATATGGTGGCCATGCATGGCTACCGAGCACTTGATATGTGGCTAGTGTGACAGAGGAACATAATTTATATTTTAATTAATTTAAATATAAGTAGCCACCTGTGGCTATTGGCTACCATATTGGACAGCATAGATCTAGAATTTCTCTACTTAGGAAACTTTAATCTCAGTATCTTCTATCCTTTCAGCTTTCTTACTCTCTCATTCTCATTAAAACTGCAGTCCAATCTCCTTGACACCTGTAGTTTTTAAACCTTTTTCCCTCTGAGACTGTCCATTCCTCTCATGGTCTCCTTTCCTTATCGATCCTAAATCCTATGGTTGATGCCTTAAAACTTTTTTCTGACAGTGCTTTTATCTCCTCATACTTTTGGGTTCTATGGCATCTGACATTTAAAATTGCAACTCTGGATCAGCCCAGTAGTTCCTGCATCTACCTCTGTCATATCTAGATGGCTGAGCATTGTTTGGAAAAAAGAAAACCATATAGCAGTGCAGACTGATGTCACTACATGTTCATACACCTGTGCAGATTGATTTCACTACAGATTCATGTTCCCCTGCCTCCCCTAAGACTTTTACACCGCTCAGTAACTTTGGCCATTCTTTGGCCAGCTTCCTTCTCCATTCCCATTAGTGACTTTTCCGAACTTCCGCAATTTTCTGCAACTGTACTATATAAACACTCTCCTCTTTTCTCTCAGAAGATGCTCCTGCCTCCTAGTTCCTTGAGAAAATTATGGCCATCAGAGTGAATGTCCTTAATCTTTCCTCATGCATACTCCTCATTTTATTTAGAAGTACCACCATCCATCTGGCCTTATAAGCTAGAAACCTGGGAGCTATGTTCAATTTTTCTCTTTCCTTTTTTTCACTCTCGCCTCCAGATAATAACCAAGTCTTACCTTTTTAAATTGTTCTCTCTTAATACCATTGGTGTTGCCTTAGTTAAGGCCACCTGACTATTGAATTTTCTTTCCAATTCATCTTCCTACCTCCTGCCTCACACTTCACAATCCACACTCTCTATTGCTGCTGAAGTTCTGTTCCTACAATAAAATCCCATCCCATTACCCTGCTTAAAATTCTTCAATGATCTTTAAAAAAAGGAGGGGAGTGTGCCTGGATGGTGCAGTCAGTTAAGCTTCCGACTCTGGTTTCAGCTCAAGTCGTGATCTCAGGGTCGTGAGATTGAGCCCCAAGTCGGGCTCTGCGCTCAGCGCGGAGTCTGCTTAGGATTCTCTCTCTCTCTCCCTCTGCCCCTCCTGCTCATGCTCTCTCTCTCTTTCTCAAATAAATATATAAATGTTAAAAAAAAAAATTCTTAAATGACTCCCTATTGCCTACAGGATGAAATCTGAGCCCTTAGTATTTCATGCTAGGTCCTCTTGTTTTGAGATCTGTATCTCTCTCTCTCATTCTCACTCTAACACACACACACAGAGAGACACACACACACACAATTACATCCTTGTTAACTTCATCAAAATTTGGATATTCATGTTAAGGAAACCCAATACCATAATGTATGAAGTGTCCCAGCTCATTGTTTGGGATATCCTTTAAATAACGTGTCAGTGTCTCCACTCTATAATTAGCTAGAGTTCTAATAGAGAACCTGATATGTTGGTTTTTTTTTTTTTTTCAAAGTGATCTAGATTTTTAAGACTATAGTCTTCTTGTTCTTGTACTCTTATCTGAAAACAATAAAGGCATATCTTAGGCTGCAATACTTGATTTTTCCATAGTGAATTGAAAGAATAGTCAAATCATTTTCAAAAGCTTGTGCATTGGACTGAGATGTAAATTAAATAGAGAATCCACTATATTATGAACATGCTTAGGCATGCATACAGTGTGGAAAATTTTAAAATGAAATAGGCTCAGTAAGAAGGTTGGAGTGCCAATGGATAAATCCATAATTGTCTTCTAGAGGATACTTCAAACCTACAAGGAATATCCAAGGGCAGAACAGCAGATGAGAATGTCTTAAAATAGAAAAAGAAATTGTACTTCAGCACATCAAGGACAGTCAAAAAATAGATTATTAAAGTGGCACTTGCAGAAACTATAGAAAAATCTTATTCTCTATAAACTTACCAGTTACTTCAGAGTTGTTTTTTTTTTTTTAATATGATTTGGAACTACTTCTGCCTTTAACTTTATCTGTAACATTAAATAGGTCTCTAACTTTCTAAATCTTGGTTGCCTAATTTTTAAAGTAAGATAGATTATCTCTAAGGGAAGTGAATATGTTTTGAGCCATTACAATATTGCAGGCATTGTTCTAAGTATTTACATACTTGTTATCATATTTGGTCCAGTTTCTTCTCTTTTTATAAAGTTCTCTGACCTGAAACTGAGATTGAGTTAAAGAGTAATATTGTGTACTAAAGTCAAGAGCAAAAATAGACGGTAGTGAACCAAAATAGTCTAAGAGGAGTTGATAAATAGAAGAGTGAGACCTAAGTAGGCAAAGCATCGACAAGGGAGAAGCAGATGGTAGAGTCTGGTTGAAGAGGACAACTGCCCATGTTAGTTCATATTCTTGGCAGTTACATTCATTTTGCTAAACTGGCATTTCTGTAAAGCCAAGATGCCAGAAAGCCTGGTTGTTTCTATTTCTTTTTCATAGAAAACCAAAGCATGATGTTTTTCACTCTAATGTATCTCAAATTTTCGTAATATGAGAGCCCCCTTTTTAAAGAGCAAAAATATTTTCTGAGGCTCCAGTGTTTTCTTATTTATTTTAAAGTTGAACAGTATATAGGGGCGCCTGCATGGCTCAGTTGGTTAAGCGTCTGCCTTCAGCTCAGGTCATGATCCCACGGTCTTAGGATCGAGCCCCACATTGGGCTCCCTGCTCAGCACGGTGGGGGGAGGTGTCTGCTTTTCCATCTCCCTCTGCCCCTACCCCCACTTGTGCTCTCTCTCAAATAAATAAATAAAACCTTTAAAAAAACAACAGTGTATAAAATTCTGTATACATATTGTTTTACACAACTCTAAAATCCACAAACCCTATAAAGATTTTAAAAATTGAAAAATAGAGTTGAAACAAATAGCATTAATTAACATCACAGATGACACTGTTCTGTTGAAACTGTATCACCACTTGAGATCTGAGTGTGGTATTAACTGTTAAGGTGTAGGGCTTTGGAGTTCAGCCATTCTTGGCTATCAATTAATTTCTCAATTCTTCCACCAATTTTCTCTTTTTGTGCTAAAGAAAAACACATAATTTTTGTCTGTTCTATGATGCTGTTTTGTCTCCAACTTTTCATGAATAGAGAATTTATATATTAAAAACACCTTTAGGATTCTTAAGTTATGTCACAAATATTAACACAGTACTGCTGAATTTTAATTTGACTATAACAGAAGTACCTTAAGCACTAGAATCTTATTGTGACCATTCAGATAATGCAGAGTATGCCTACATTCTATATCTTTCTTATAAAGATTTTATGTTTAAGTAATCTCTAAACCCAAAGTGGGACTCAAACTCACAACCTCAATATCAAGAGTCACATGCTCAGGCGCCTGGGTGGCTCAGTTGGTTAAGCGACTGCCTTCGGCTCAGGTCATGATCCTGGAGTCCCTGGATCGAGTCCCGCATCGGGCTCCCTGCTCTGCAGGGAGTCTGCTTCTCCCTCTCCCACTCCCCGTTTGTGTTCCCTCTCTCGCTGTGTCTTTCTCTGTCAAATAAATAAATAAAATCTTAAAAAAAAAAAAAAAGAGTCACATGCTCTACTGCCTGAGTGAGCCAGGTGCCCCAAGGTAGGTTTCTTTCTGAGGACTCTTCTCTAGGCTTGCAGGTGGCTACTTTTTTTTTTTTTTTTTTAAGATTTTTTATTTGTTTATTTGAGAGAGAGAAAGACAAAGACAGTGAGAGAGAAGGAGAGGGAGAAGCAGGCTCCCCAACGCGTAGGGATCGATCCCAGGACCCTGGGATCATGACCTGAGTCAAAGGCTGAGCCACCCAGGAGCCCCAGGTAGCTACTTTCTCACCATGTGTTCATGTGTCCTCTTTGTGGGAGAACCATTCTACTTTTTAAAGATTTATTTTGGAGAGAGAGAGAACATGCGGGAGAAGGGGCAGAGGGAGAGAGGGAATCTCCAGCAGACTACCAGATGAGCTCAGAGCCCCACACAGGGCTTGATCTCATGACCCTGAGATCATAACCTGAGCTGAAATCAAGAATCAGACCCTTAACCGACTGACCACCCAGGTGCCCCTGTATTTTTTTTTTTTTTTTAAATTTAGAATAGCTTCAGTGAACTTTGGTCTGAGAAATACTTCTCTGGTCTTTATTACACTTTTGAATAGGAAAACATGGAGTTTCCTCTGACAAGTATGTCTCAGAGGGTTTACCAGGAGAAAGAGAAGCATGTAGAAATCATAATTTGAGTAAAAGTATAGAATATCTCTGGTACACAGTTCATCCCTACAAATATTTCCAGGCCAGGGACATTTTTCCTTGCTTATGGCAAGGGTGGTCATATAATTTGTCATCCATCCAGTGCTCATCATGATAAGTATACTCTTTAATCCCCATCACCTATTTACCCCATCCCCCCACCCACCTCCCCTCTGGTAACCATCAGTTTGTTCTCTATAGTTGAGAGTCTGTTTCTTGGTTTGCCTCTCTCTCTCTCTTTTTTTCCCCTTTGTTCATTTGTTTCTTAAATTCCACGTATGAGTGAAATCATGTGGTATTTGTCTTTCTCTGACTTATTTTGCTTAGCTCCATCCATGTCTTCGCAGAGGGCATGATTTCATTCTTTTTTTAGAGCTAAATATTACTCCATTGTGTATATATATATATACATATATATATATCACATATACATTGTTTTTAAAATAATACTATGGCACACTTAATTGACTACAGTAGAGTATAAAGATAACTTTTATATGCACTGGGAAACCAAAACATTCATTTGACTCTTTTATTGTGCTATTCTTTTTTATTTCAGTGGTCTGGAACCAAACCCACAATATCTCCCAGATATGCTTGTATTTATTTTTGAACTTGAGATATACCCCCCTCCCCTATATATATATAATTTTTATTTTATTTTATTTTTATTTATTTGAGAAAGAGAGAGAGAGCAGGAGGGCTGGACAGAGGGAGAGGGAGAGGAGAATCTCCAACAAACTCCCCGCTGAGCAAAGAGCCTGACATGGGGCTTGATCTCAGGACCCTGAGACTATGACCTGAGCCAAAATCAAGAGTCAGATACTCAACTGACTGAGTCACCCAGGCACCCCATATGTCTGTATAATTTTTTTAAAAACTGCCTGTGACTCACTTGGTTGATTTAATGACCCATGAATGGTTTGTGATCTGTGGTTTGAAAAGACTGCTAACCAGCCATTCCGACTATGTCAAGTTAAGTAAAAAGGTACATAACAGTACTATATTAATTCACTTCTACATGCCTTCAAGGAACTTCAATAGACTATTTTGTTCTTGGTTTAAAAGTTAATTTCACAACACTTTTAAAAAATCTTATATAAGACATAGTATACTATGGTATTCAAAATCTTCCCATGTAAGGACCCTAATTATGAACTTTTCTTAGATTTCAATGAATGTTTTCAGATTAGGAAGACAGTGTAAATCAGGTTATTTCCCATTTTGCCTTGGGTGCTGAGAAACAGAGCTGAGTTCTGCGATCAATTGCAGCAAATATCTCTGTCTCCCTTCACCTACCTCATTTTCTACATGGCTTTTCTTCTCCTTTTCAGATAAAATGGTCCTGTTGTGGAATGTGTTAACCTCTTTGTATCTTATCTTTCCTCATCAATAAAATTAGAATAACAATAATAATTTCTATTTTATAGGTTTTTGTGAGAGCTGAATGAGATAATACTTGCAAGTACTTTGAGTGTTGCTTAGTTTGTAGTAAGAGGACAGACAATACATGAAGTTATTACTGGTATCATCTAAAGTTTCAAAGCAAACATACAATTAGTTATTTATTATTTATTTCCCAATCTTACGGAGCCAGCAAACTCCCATAAATATAAAATCTTATCTGAGGTGAGCATATAAATGTGTCTCTGCATCTTATCCCATAACTATCCCTTTATCAAGTGAATTAATAGAAATTAATAGATTCTCTTGGAATCTCAAGGCTGGGTAGTCCCCGACCCTCCTCCTTACTCACTCCTTTGTGATATGTATGTACAAGGTTGTCTTCCCACTAGTATGCAAGAAACTTGAGGGTCAGGGTCTGTCTTGTCAGTCTTTGAATTCCCCCAGCACTTTATTCAGTGCTTTGCTACAGTAGGTATTTCATAAATGTTTAATGAAATAAATTAATCTAACTGGTTCTTTTCAATATCAATAAAGTAAGGAAATTCTCAGTATGAAGTAAAAAGCCACACAGAGTTTGATGAAAGCACAGAGAGTTTGGTATTCAGAATGTTAGCTGAGGCAGTAAGGCCAATTTAGAATGCCCAGTTTTCCTATCAGTGGTGGTTAAGAACATGGGCTTCTTGGTAAGTCTGGATATAAAATCTTGTCTCTGTTGCTTCCTAGTTATTCAAATGTAGGCAGATTATATGCCTCTTTAAACTTCAGATCCCTTTAAGCTACGGTAAAGATAACGAAAAGATCATATTTAAAGTACTAAGCACATGTCTGATATATAGGAAGCTGACGTATTAGGTTTTCTTTTGCTGTGTCACAAATTACCCCAAACTTACCAGTTTAAAATTTATTACTTTATAGTTTTCATGGGTCAGCAGTCCAGGACATTTTAACTGGGCCCTCTGTTTATGATTTCAAAAAGGCTAAAATCAAGATGTAAGCCAAGTATGCCCTCATCTAGAGATGAGACTAGGGAGAGATCTGTTTCCAAGCTCTCTCAATTTGTTGGTCCAATTTTGATACTAACTGTTGGCTAGAATCACTCTCAGCAACTAGAAGCCACTGGCAGGTCCTCGTCACATGGCCCTCTCCATAGGCCTGCTCACTCTACAAATCTCTTAATCCTCTCAGTTTCTTCCTTCAGAAAAGGCTCTCAGTCACTTTGAGTACTCACGTGATTAGATCAGGCCCACCTAGGGTAATCTCCCTTTTAATGAACTCATAGTCAACTGATCACCAACTCAGACTTGGGAGTGATAGTTCATCATATTCATAGGTCTGGCTCACATGCAGGAGGAGGGGATTATACAAGGGTGAGGGTCATGGGGGTTGGGAATCTTAGGGGCCATCTTAGCATTCTGCATAACACAAGATGTAATTTCAGATTCCCTCTGAACGAGCATTTAAGTTTTGGGAAACAGTAAAGAGAGAGAGAATCACATTTCATTTCACCATTCCACATTCAGTGAGTTTGTGCACTGTAGTAAGTATGAGAAACTTGTGGTTGATGTTCTCTCGCTGCATGCCTCTGTTACTAATAAGCATCTTGCCATTCTGAGTATGATTACACTACTTATGTATACAAATTAATTATATAGCATGGCCCTTAATTATTTAATCGGGGTAAATGGAAGAAACAACATTTTTTTAAGATTGGAAGATAAACTGGTAGATCTCCCACAAAGCACTTTCCTAAGAAATTTTTAAAGGTAATTTTGATTATATACTATTTGTACTTAATACCCTGTTTCTATAAAACAACAACAACAACAAAACTCTACTGTATTTTTCTTATTGTTATTATCATCTTGGACCCCTTAAGATAACAGATGAGACAAAAATGATTGAAAGGGTGTAGAGTTAGGAAGGTATGGGTTCTCTTTGATATCCCTCCTGTATCAAGTTGTTTAAATGGAAAATTTGTTGTAGTTTTCAGTTGTGTGAATTATATTCGGTGTTGTAGAGAGTACAAAGAAATACGAAGTTACCTTTATTGTCAACAAATTTTCAATGTTGCTGCAAAGGTAAGACACAAATATGAAGAACTAAGTCATGGTAGAAGGCAGTATATAATTATAAGCCAATGAACAGTGATTGTTAAATGATAGAGTCATAATTATAGGCTGGAGATGTTGAGGATAGCTAAGGGGAGTAGGGGACCACAGCTAAACCTATAGAGATGGGAAGGATGTCACCAGATGAGGAGAATAGAAGAGGACATTTCAGGAGGGTGGAGTGGCATGAACAGAAATGCAGATGCACATACAGTGAAAGATATTCATGGAGTGGCAGTCTGGCTGGAGTCCAGAGCTCAACTAAATGAATAGGAAGAGATAAAGTTGAAAATGTAGTTCTTCTTTGGAACTTCAAGTGGGAATCCAAAGACTTTGGACTTAACTAAATAGGCAATGGCAGTCCATTGAATCTTTTTCAGCAGGGGAATGTTGCACAGAGTAAATATCAAATAAGCATTGGTAGAAAGAATGAATGAATACATAATAATATTTTAAGAAGAGTAATAGTTTGGGGAAGGTTGAATTAGAGGAAATAGGATGTTGGTCTGGTCTGTATTATGTTAAGGATCTGAGACGTGGCCTGTGCAGTCATAGGATCTGAGTTAGGTCATATCCCAGCAATGAGATTTCAAAGGGAGGGATAGATGGGAAGGAAGAATTAATAGGGTTTGAGGACTAATTTAATATGGGGGGGAGGAAGAGAGAGAGGAACTGAAAATGACTCTGGATTTCTAACCTGGATAATTAAAAAAAAAAATGATGGTAGCACTTTACAATTTTCCTACATGTAAAATGAGGAAAATAAACAGTATTCACCTCATAGTAAGACCATTTCTATTATTATTGTTATATACCTAAAATATCTAACACATTGCTTGAATGATTGTTGGTTTCCAATAAATAGTTGTTATTGTAATATTGATGTCATCATTAATATTCTTTAATTCACAATCCCCGAATCCAAAAAGCTCCGAAAATTTTTTAAAAATTTTTTGATAATACGTTTGGTAACCTGACCTGAAGTCTTTTTTTTTTAAGCGATAGTCTTTCTTTAATTCCCCTGTGCAAATGGAAGCCCCTGAGCTGGTCCCCACCCCTGCAACCCACAACCTGGGGCCCCCCCAGATGCAAGGCCCCACCTCAACTTGGTGGGAAGAAGAGAGGAGCACCCCCTCCCCAGGTTGGCTGACCTGAAGTCTTTTGATAGCAAAACCTTACCTGAACTGGCTGAGAAGTTATTTCTATCTTTATTTACTGTGTAAATAATGGTACTTTTGCTCCCTAAATATTAACGATACTCCTGGGAGTGTTAAAAAAAAAAAACATGTAGTATATGTAACATGTTACTCTTCTAACATTTGAAAATACCTATTTTCAAGTTCCATTTAGCTCAGGGGTGTTAGATACAGGATAGTGAACCTGTATTACTGTTGGTGGGAAATGAAAAACAGAGCTACTTTGAGGGGACAAATAATTGATTTAGATATGTTGGGCTTGAGGTGGTTTTTCCCATCCAAGTGAAACTATTTTTCAGGCAATTGGAGGTAAATGATTGAAATTTCAGGCAAATGAGTGAGAGCAATATAGAAGTGAATTTTTAAGCCATGAGTAGGATGGGATCTTCTAGAAAGATTTGAGGAGGGAGGAAAAAAGCAATGAGGGATTATGGAAACCTGCGTTATGCACACCATGCATGTAATGAAAAGCCCTGGCTAAGCTATCAGAGTGCAGATGCTTAGTCAGGATGGAAGCTGAGTCAGTAGGAATAGTTAGAAATGGAAAAGAGGCAGGATAGCTCCAGAGTTGACAAGGAAAGAACTAATTTTAGGAAGGAGCAGTTGATCCCTAGAGTCACGTGTGACAGAGAGGTCAGGGGAAAGGAGCACAATAACAACAGATTAGAGTTGGTAATTTTGAGGGTTCAAAGGTGGTGAGCATGTATGTTGAACTGCTAGCAGGGAGGTGAGCACAGAAGCCTCAAGGATTTAAGTGGGGAATGGCAGTAGCCTATCTGGATCTTATTACTTCTTTTTTATTCTTAATTATACTCATTCTTGCATATTCCAGGAACAGAAAATTGAAAGAATCGTAGAATTTCAGAGCTAAATGGGATCATGTATTCTATCCCTCTTGCTTTGCAATTAAGGATGCTGATACGCCCAGAGTAGTTAAGGTTCTGATAATGATGAGTTAGTGGCAGAGCTAAGACTAGAACATGAGTACTGAGAATCCCAATTTAGTGCTATTTCTGCTATGCCTTAGATGTCCAAGCAGGAGACTCAACTAGCGGTGCTATCTGAATAGCGAATGTTCAGTAAACCTCATCCAGAAACTGGTGAGAAAACATACTTGGTTCAATCTCCTGACCTAGCTTGTGCCTGTTTTTCTGATTCAATTCCAATAGAAATAGTCCTCAGCACATTTGTAAATACAATAGCAGTGTCAATCAAAGCATTAAATCTGAAGTGTCCCTCAGAATTATTGTTAACAGATTTACTTCTTTGGGTGCCAGTAACCCTGAATAAAAATTGGGGAATTGAGGAGATCGTGGTGGTGGTGGTGGAATGCATTGATCCTGCTCCTCTAACATTCTGGTTATACATTTCTTTGCTACCCAGTCTCCATTTGGGCTTCTCGTTTCTTTTGAAATGCAGCCTGGAGAGCAAAAGGATATATACCAGGAAGTCCAGCCTTATTTGGAAGATCTCTGTCAAACATGGCTTATCCATACTTAGCATTTTTCCAAATTTGGTGCACAAATATGGCTTATTTAATTTAATTAATTAATTAATTTATTTATTTATTTATTTTAAAGATTTATTTATTTGACAGGGAGAGACACAGCGAGAGAGGGAACACAAGCAGGGGGAGTGGGAGAGGGAGAAGCAGGCTCCCCGCGGAGCAGGGAGCCCGATGCGGGGCTCAATCTCAGGACTCTGCGATCATGACCTGAGCCAAAGGCAGACGCTTAATGACTGAGCCACCCAGGCGCCCCCAAATATGCCTTATTTTAAAAAACGTGCCGAATACTAATCATATATTTCACACTGTACTATAAGAATAGTTTTTTTTCTTCTCTCAGTGTGATGTGTTTTTAAACTCTAACATTTAATGTCACAAATTTCTAACACTGAGATTAAAATTCCTCAGAGGCCTGATTCCCAAGTATCTCACGATAAGCCCATTATCACTAAGGAGATGCCCATGCTTTGCCCAAGGACCCACGCATCACGTTGGCAGGCTGCCTCCCTGGTGAGTCACCTTGGAACAAAACCTTGTCAAAAATGGAGCACTCATTTTCTCCTTAAAACCTTTTATTTGCTCCCCACTTCTCTCCCCGCACCTAGGTCATCCTGTATTTTAAAGCAATGATCATAAAGTACTTAGCTATTTTGTCAGGATTTCTAGATAAATTAGCTTAAGCAGCTACGTATCTCCCTGGCTTCTCTGCCAGCCTACCCTGAGATCATTTGGGCTTAATTCCTATCTTTAACAAGACCAAGACGACAGTCTTTGCATATCCATGTGCAAAGTATTTACATATTCAGAAATCAACTTGGCAAACTATAGCTAAGAGTATGGGGAATAAACATTGTCTCCATTCTTTCTTTCCCTCGTCAAAGTGAGAATTTAATTCTTGAATATGATAAGAGCTGAAAATTGGCAAAGGGGAGAGGACAACGGTGATGTGACATCTGTCAAAAGCTCATATTGGTCAAGGAGGCCTCTCTGCCTACCCTGTGTACCCTTGGACTCTTGTGAGCTTGACAGGTGTTTCCCTTCTTTCCCTTTCCTTCCCCTGACCTGGCTTCCATGGGCCTGACAGAGGCAGAGGCAAATATTCCACAGCTCATTCCACCTGATTTAAAATGCACGGTGGGTAGAAATTAAAATTAAAATGAGTTCTTTTTTAAGCAAAAATGTCACCATTCTCTTGCAAAGATGAGAATGTGAGTAATGACTCAAGAGAAAAGATTGGTGTTAGATTATGAGGTTGTGCTTAGTGGGCTTATGATTTATGTATAGGAATACATAATTTTTAAATAAAGCGCAAGATGAGGTTGAAATTATATTTATTTGGCAAGCTAACATTAGCTTCTTTTACTTTTAAGCCATTGGCATACATTTTGTATGTCATGTACACTTGTCCAATATCATACAGCAAGGACATGGGTGTTCATGCTCAAAATTAGGGCAGGCACTCATCTACTAGACCACTGTAGGAAGTCTCCAAAGAATTCCATGGAATGAGAGCTATCTCTCTATTTCATGATGTATCTAGGCTCTTCATTTTGTTCTTAGAAGTGTGATTTCTGTAGCTATCTGCTCTGTCTCTCCCTCTTTGTCTATTAATGCTACAAAGAGTGGTCTTTACCTCGGGCAAGTGGACATTGATATAAGGACCACTAGCTTTTAGAAATTCTTCGGAAATACATATTCAGTTCCCCCTATTTCTCTCCCCAGAATGGCATGCTATTTTAGCAATCAAGCTATTTGTATGTCAAAACTAAGAATTATAAATAACCTGGTCTGTCTTCACTAAGTAATAATCATGAGTATGATTACATGGAATTGTCCTCTGTGAGCTCTTGAACTCCTGGAGACCATGCCATCACCACCATCATCATCATGACAGTTACTCTCTAAGGTGGCTCTTACGGATCTTTGCCTCCTGGAATTCACACTCTTTTGCACTCTTCAGTGTTGAATAAGGATGACCCGTGCAACCAATAAGATATTGTGGAAATGATTATGTGTAATTTCTGAGCGTAGGCCATAAAAAAACACTGCTTCAGCCTTTCTCTCTTGGATCATTTGCTTTGAGGGAAGCCTGGTGTCATGGTATGAGGACATCAAAGCAATCCTCTGGAGAAGACCACATGGCAAGGAAGTGACACCTCCTGCCAATCGCCCTGTGAATAAACTGTCTTGGAAGTACATCCTCCAGCCCTAGCCAGAACTGCAGCCCAGGCCAACATTCTGTCTATACTTTCATGAGAGACCCTAAGCCACAACCATCCAGTTAAGCTGCTTCCAAACTCCTGACCCATAAGAACTATGAGATGAAAAGTTTTTTTGTTGTTTTAAGCTACTAAGCATTGAGGTAATTTGTTACACAGCAGTAGATAGCTAATGTAATCATCACTGCACTTCTTGAATGCCTTCTGTATACAAGCAAGTATATGATTTCAGTCTTGTCCTAATCCTCTGAGTTTGTAGTCATATCCTCATTATACAAATGCACAAATGGAGGCCAGAAATGGTTACATCACACATCTAGTGAATAGATGAGCTAGAATTTGAAGACAGACTTTATTTTTAACCAGTGTTCAGTGTTCTGAGTAGTATCTTTAGACTATAAGGCTATTGCTGGCAGTGTCTGAACATGACCTGGGGGACTTGGTACCATAGACCACTTTCAGTAATGATACTCCTTTTAAGGCACAAGGTTAGAGTCCCTAAGTACTTTGAATTTCAAGAATTACTCAGAGCTTCCCCGAGTCTTCTAAGATACATGCATGGGTTCTGTAGAGTCACAATCTTTATCTCATGCTAAGTTCTTAATCAACTAGCTAGTCAGCTAGCTGGTTCCCAGTGGAATTAAACACAAGAGAAGGAAGTTTGGATAGTGTAGGGGTTCAGGGATAATGACATTGAGAGAAGGGAGAGATACATAGAAATCATGATTTTAAAATGTGGTAAATAATCTGTCATTTCACAAATTATCCACCAAGTCTGGCCTTCAAAGAAAGGTATACTTCTTCAAAAGTAAGTGACTAGTAGCTTCCCTTGTTTTCCTGGGTTCACTGCTCTAGTATTTTATCTTAAAAATGATTATGCCTAATAGTGGAGGGAAGAACATAAGAAATAAACAAGAATATAAGAAATCCCTGACCTGAACTTTATTCACATCTACTCCCCTTATTATATTACATTTCCTCTCTACCAGTCTGAAATAGAGTTAAATGTAGTTAAAGTAATTCTCCCAGTGGAACCCAAGCAAAGTAATGTGAATTATATATTCTGATTGTTTCAAATGTTTACATGAAATTAAGACACAAAGCTTATGTCTGTGAAACAGGTGCAAGCTTGAAATCTAACTGATGAGTGCTTAAAGATGACAGTCTAATTTCCGCAAATATATAAACCACCTCATATGGCCATTTTTGTGCTCAGTACTCCTATTGTCCTTTGTGTTTTAAATTCTTTTGCTGACTTATTTCCTGTGTCAGTTTTCCACAGTCAGCATCCTTTAAAATTGGCTTAGAATTTTGCTACAGAAAATGCAGAAAAATCCCTTGCTGTGTATGGCATATACCCCACATAAAATACACCATATCTCATTTTCTTTTTGAACAGTACTTCTTATAAACATGAAATTACAATGGAGTTGGGGAAACTATCTAGAAATGAACAAATGGCTGAGATGGGTGTATGGTAAACTCTTTTCTATGGGCACCAACATTATATAAGACCTGAATCTAACTCCAGAAATACAAGGACATAAGTATAGAAAAGAGGAGATTGGATATCCATACAAATAGCCAAATGGGAGATGGATTCAGCAGGAAACTTACTGAACCTATGGGGTGTGGTGGCAGCCAATAAAGCTAATGGGCATTAACAGAAGAATGCAATTTAGAATGAGGAAGGTGATAACCATACTCTGCTCAGACATTTGTTGGGATATTGCATTATATTTTGAATATCAAATTGTTAAAGGAATAGAAACAAGTGAAGCTTTATTCAGAGAAGAAAATTTTAAACGTTGGATTATTTCATATCTATGTCATATGAGAAGCATATTCAAATATTTAATGATCTCTGTGGATTCAAGTTTCGTAGTTTTATTTATTTTAATATTTTTTAGGTTTTTTATTTAAATGCCAATTAACATACAGTGTAATATTAGTTTCAGGTTAGAATTTAGTGATTCAAACACTTCCATGCAATACACAGTGCTCATCACAACAAGTGTACTCGTAATCCCCATGTCCTATTTAACCCATCTCCCTCACCTCCCTTCTGGTAACTATCAGTTTGTTCTTTATAGTTAAGAGTCTGTTTCTTGGTTTGCCTCTCTCTTTTTTCTTTTGCTCATTTGTTTCATTTCTTAAATTCCACATATGAGTGAAATCATATGGTATTTTTCTCTCTCTGACTTATTTCGCTTAGCATAATACTCTCTAGCTCCATCCATGTTGTTGCAAATGACAAGATTTCATTCTTTTTTGTGGCTAATATTCCACTGTGTATATACATATGTGTGTGTGAGTGTGTGTGTGTGTATAACACATCTTCTTTACCCACTCATCAGTCAGGGGACACCTGGGATCTTTCCAAAATGATGCTATAAATATCGGGATGCCTGTATCCCTTTGAATTAGTATTTTTGTATTCTTTGGGTAAATACCTAGTCGTGCAATTGCTGGATCATAGGGCAGTTCTATTTTTAACTTTTTGAGGAACTTCTGTATTGTTTTCCAGAGTGGCTGCCCTAGTTTGCATTCCCACCAATAGTGCAAGACAGTTCCCCTTCCTCCACATCCTTGCGAACAACTGTTGTTTCCTTTGTTCTTAATTTTAGCCATTCTGATAGGTGTGAGGTGATATCTCATTGTAGTTTTGATTCGTATTTCCCTGATGATCAGTAATGAGCATCTTTTCATGTGTCCATTTGCCATCTGTATGCCTTCTTTGGAAAAATGTCTATTCATATCTTCTGCCCATTTTTTAATTGTATTATTTGGTTTGGAGGTGTTGAGTTTTATAAGTTCTTTATAGATTTTGGATACTTACTCTTTATCAGATATGTCATTTGCAAATATCTTCTCCCATTCTGTCAGTTGCCTTTTAGTTTTGCTTATTGTTTCCTTCCCTGTGCAAAGCTTCTTATTTTGATGGAGTCCCAATAGTTTATTTTTGGTTTTGTTTCCCTTGCCTCAGACGATGTATCTAGTAAGAAGTTGCAATGGCTGATGTCAGAGAAGTTACCGCCTGTGTTCTCTTCTAGGATTTTCATGGTTTCTTATCTCACATTTAGATCTTTCATGCATTTTGAATTTATTTCTGTGTATGGTGTAAGAAAGTGGGCCAGTTTCATTCCTTTGCATGTGGCTGTCCAGTGTTCCCAACACCATTTGTTGAAGAGACTTTTTCCCGTTGTATATTCTTTCCTGCTTCGTCGAAGATTAATTGACCATACTGTTGTGGGTTTATTTCTGGGTTCCATTGATCTATGTGTCTGTATTTGTGCCAGTACCATACTGTTTTGATCACTACGGTTTTGTAATATAACTTGAAGTCTGGAATCGTGATGCCTCCAGCTTTGCTTTTCTTTTTCAAGGTTGCTTTGGCTATTCATGGTCTTTTGTGGTTCCATACAAATTTTAGGATTGTTTGTTCTAGCTCTGTGGAAAATGCTGTTGGTATTTTAAGAGGGTTTTCACTAAATGTGTAGACTGCTTTTGGTAGTACAGACATCTTAACAACATTTGTTCTTCCAACCCATGAGCATGGAATATTTGTCCATTTCTGTGTCATCTTCAATTTCTTTTATCAGTGTTTTACAGCTTTTGGAGTACAGATCTTTTTCCTCTTTGGTTAGGTTTATTTCTAGGTATGTTATTGTTTTTGGTGCAATTAGAAATGGATTGATTCCTTAGTTTCATTTTCTGCTGCTTCATTATTGGTGTATAGAAATGCATCATATTTCTGTACATTGACTTTGTATCCTGTGACTTCACTGAATTTATCAGTTCTAGCAGATTTTTGATGGAATCTTTTGGGTTTTCTATATATAATATCACGTCATCTGCAAATAATGAAAGTTTTATTTTTTTCTTGCCAATTTGGCTGCCTTTTATTTCTTTTTGCCATCTGATTGCTGTGGCTGGGACTTCTAGTACTATGTTAAATGACAGTGGTGAGAGTGGACATCCCTATCTTGTTCCTGACTGTAGAGGAAAAGCTCTCAGTTTTTCCTCATTTGAGATGATATTAGCTGTGTGTTTTTCATATATGGCCTTTATGATGTTGAGGTATGTTCCACAAGGTTCAGATTTTTAGTTAATTTTTCAAATTATGGACCAGAACCTATGCATAGAAGAAAATAGGCTGAATCAAAAGAATTAAGGAGATAATTAGCTGCTTCAGGAGGTATGTACTTGTGATTATTGAAGGTGCTCAAATGTAGAAAAGTACTTGAGAGAAAAGTACTTTTTTCCCTTCGCTGTACACAGATGTATCATCTTTTAATATAGAATTGCCTCGTGTACTACTGTTTAGCCCAATCAATGTTCAGGATTTAGATCAGTCAGATTAGCAAATCCTCACTGCTTAGGAAGGGGGTTTGCTTAGTGGTGGTCAGAGCAACAAAAGCATGGAGGAGGGCTGGGTTGCTGTTATTTATACCACTACACACACACACACACTCTCTCTCTCTCTCTCTCACACACGCACTACATTGGTATATTTATCTTCCCTAGGAGAGAACTAGAAAAGTATACGGCAATAAATAGTGGGAACTTTAAAGATGCTCATGTCATTTGATCTAATAATTTCACTTCTAGAGTATGAAAGATAAAAATGGATATTGTGAGAAAACTTTATATACAGAAATGTTCATCACAACATTATAATAGTAAAAAAGAAAAAAAGTGGGAGACCCTTTCAATTTAGGAAATATTTACTAAACACCTGCTCTGTTATAGATATTTTATAGGTGCTTGGGATAGATCAGTGAGCAAAATAGTTTCCTGCTCTCAAGGAGTTTATGGTCCAGCAGGTAAAAGTAAATATAAATACAATAAATAAATATTTATATAATACTATTTATATAGTGATAGAAGAGAACGAGTGCTATAGGGCAACATAAAGTAGAGACAATAGTGGGTGTTGGGCTTGGTGACTGCAGAATGACCAGGGTGGGTCTCAGGGAGAAGGCAGTATGACCAAAGACTTGGCGATGGTGGTAGCTATGCAGATATCTGGAGGGAAATAGCAGTATGTAAACTAATAGGAATGATTCAGTAGAAAGTAAAAATCTGATGAAATAGGATTTCTTTTATTAACATAGGAAATGCTAACAATATAATATTCAGTGAAACAAGCAGGGTATAAGCTGTATATTCAGTATTACAGTTTTAATTATGCACATATGTGTATATACTCATTTATTCCATAATTATTTATTGAGTACCTATTTATTTATTTATTTATTTGAGAGAGAGAGAATGAGAGAGACAGAGAGCACATGAGAGGGGGGAGGGTCAGAGGGAGAAGCAGACTCCCCGCCGAGCAGGGAGCCCGATGTGGGACTCGATCCCGGGACTCCAGGATCATGACCTGAGCCGAAGGCAGTCGCTTAGCCAACTGAGCCACCCAGGCGCCCGAGTACCTATTTATTTTATAAACATTTATATAGCACTTATTATCTTCCAGGTGCTATTCAAAGCATTTCCAAATATTAATGTTACTAAATCTTCATAACTTTATTATGAAGTAGGACTATTTCAGGAATGGAAAAGATTCTGATTAATTACCTAAGGCCACATTGTTAGTAAGAGCAGACCACAGTTTTGCTCTGAGTCTGTTTTCTTTTTTTTTTTTTAAATGTTTTATTTATTTATTCATGAGAGTCAGAGAGAGAGAGAGAGGCAGAGGCAGAGGGAGAAGCAGGCTCCCCGCCTAGCAGGGATCCCGATGCGGGACTCGATCCCAGGACTCCAGGATCATGACCTGAGCCGAAGGCAGACGCTCAACCATCTGAGCCACCCAGGCGCCCTGAGTCTGTTTTCTTAATCTGCATGATTCTGCCTCCTCTTTGCTGGGCACTGTTTGCATGCTGGGGAGGAAGTAAAACATACATATATGCCTAGAAAAAAGTTTTGGAAAATACATACCAGATGTTAATATTGATTTTTCTGTGTGGGTGGAATTGTAGATAATAGTCATTATTTTGCATACATTTGTGCATTTTTCAAATTTTCTATGATAAAGACATTTAAAGTTATAACTAGAATATTACATATGTTTTAATAGTATGGTGCATTTTACAGTGTTTATAATGCTTATAGGAATAAAAGCATAAACAGTTAAAGCTTTAAGGAAGAGCTGAAACAAGATGTTGGTCTCCCTTATTTTAGTTCAGTTTTTTTTCCTTTAGCTGTGTTTCTTTTACATTGTATATTCAACATAATATGATAGAAAGATGACTCTCCTGGAAGCTAGCCTCCAGTCCTGCTTCTGACTCTCCTAAGCTCTGCACCTTCAAACAAGTTGCTTCGCCATATGGGCTTCAGTTTACTCTTTTGTAAAACTGGAGAATTGGACTATTTGGTATCTGGTTCCTTTCATTTCTGACTTTCCAGGATTCTATGGCAGCTTTACATTCTTATCTTAACCAAAAGGCCAATTATTCTGAAGTAGACCCTGGAATTCCAGTTGATTAGCTTGCAAAATAAGTTAAGTGGTGTGTGGACAAAAACCTTTGAAGTCTGTATTATTAATTCATTTTCTTAATGTAGCCAAGCTATCAAAGTATTGTTTTACAGATCAGAAAAGTAGGCAAATATTAACAAATTCATAACATTTGACTTAATACGTGGAAAAACAATAATAACCAACCACTTTATTGATTAAATTTGAACTTACTGTCACATGCCTAGCGATACTTGAGGTTTGGATAATTAGAAAATTCTGCAGTATAGACTGACCAGCTTTGGAGTCTGAAGTTTGCCTGGTGAGGAGAGAATCAGAGTAAGAGGTATCAGAAGAATCAAGCTGTCTAATGACATCAGGATAAGATAGCCTGAAACATCTATGTATCTACCTGGAGATTCAAAATCTGTTGCCTATAACCTCCATATGCCACCTCCACACAGCCTTTCCGATGAGACTAGAACTCATGCAAATCTGTTCAAGTGTTGAAGTCTCTCTTTTTTGGCACATTGTCAAAGTTAGGCTCTGTCCAGACTGAAAGACTTGGACCTTTATTTCTCTGCTTCCTGGCGGGACCCAAACTTCTCTCTCTAGAGGATTGGCTTCTTGAGTTACTTTGCATATTTGTATCATCCAGGTTACAGTTGAACAGCCTAAAGCCTTTTTCATTTTACTAATTTCCTGATTTTTGAAAGAGGGTAGCAATTCACTGTTAACCTGCAATTATCAATGACACAATTTGCCCCTTTGGTCCTTCTGGGCTAGGAGAAGCAACTTTTCTTCAAAATCCCAGGCTGAAAATAAATTAAAGTTACCTGTAAAGCCACCAGAGCACCCAGGCACCTCTGCAAAACTGTTACTAGCAACTTTGCTGTCCAAGAAAAGAAGCACCAAATGTACCCGCAAATCAGCTTCATAAGTCACAAATGGGAGTTATTAACAATGTGCACCATCTGGCAGCTTCCTCTCTTTGACTAATTTGTCTTGCTAACTAGGCTCAGTTATGGTCTATGCTGCTGAGGAAGTGCATGGGCTGTCAACATGTATATATAACAAACTTGAAGACTGTACAACCTTAAAGTCATTACTTTGAAAGTTTTTTTGTTCTTTAAGTTTTCATTGCCCAGCGCTAGATATAGCTTTCCTTTTGAGTTTTCACATATCCTACATTGACAGGGAACTTTTATTTTATTTTATTTTTAAGGTTTTGTTTTTATTTATTTGACAGAGAGAGACACAGCGAGAGAGAGAACACAAGCAGGGGGAGTGGGAGAGGGAGAAGCAGGCTTCCCGCTGAGCAGGGAGCCCGATGCGGGGCTTGATCCCAGGACCCTGGGATCATGACCTGAGCCGAAGGCAGATGCTTAACGACTGAGCCACCCAGGCGCCACTGACAGGGAACTTTTAGAGAATTTTTCTTTTAAGCAATATGGAGAAATTATCTATGGAGCGCTGAAATAATAAACAGTGAAAAGTTACAGAAGCCCCCAAAATCCAACAAAATTATTATATCAGTTATTGTCTGTCTTAGAGTTTCAAGCTCCTCATCTGATATGAATTCTGTAGACTCTCTCAGGTGGTCTATACATCTAACATTATTCTATGGCATTTCTATTCTGAAAATAGCTATCATTAATCTTCTCTTTCTTTCTACTCAAGATCCTCTTTAACTAGGAGAGGGCAAATTATGTCATTCCCTGGTATACAGTTGCTGTGGAATTAATTAAATACAGTTTCACTAACTTCCCTATCATAGCTAGACCTTGCACTTTTTATGAGAGATTATCTTACCTACTAACAGATTGTCAGATCCTTTTAAGTTATAAGGGACAGAAACCCGACTCGGACTAGCCTAAGCAAAACAATGGATTTTATTGATTCACCAACTGGTAGAAAAGAAAAGGAAATGGCACCAGGTATAACTAGATCCAGCATTTAAGTGATATTTACAGGATCTCTTTCTCTCTCCTACTCAGCTGTTTCTCTCTGTGTGTGTTAGTCTCAATCCCTCCTATTGCTTCCCAGCTTTCTTTTGCTGGCACCATCAGGCCCGTAGGATACCAACTAAGCATCTTCAAAGATAGGAGAGCCAACACTTTCCCCCACAGTGTCCATATTGCAATTGCAGGAAGAGACTCTGCTGGGCCTTGTTAAGTCACTTACCCACCAGTGAACGAATCATGGCGACCAGAATGATATTGTGAATTCATTGTGAATGGAGGCCAGAAGGGGAAGGCTCCCATGACCAATCCTTGGTTATTCTTTTGGCAGGGGATGGGGGACTGGGTTGTATTTGTCAACAGAAAAGCAGGAAGAGATCCTTGCATATTAAGCAGACAAACACAGTAGTTACCATAGTGTACTACAGTATCTAAGAATAAAGTCATTTTCAGTATTTTATATATATATAAATTATATATATATAACTTTTCATTATGGTAGCCAAACATTCTGGATTTTCTGGAACAATGCTGATTTCAGATATTCTATCCCACTGAGTCACCATGTGTCCAAAGTTTTGAATTGGAAAATTGCATCATTCTGCTCTAAGACATGCAGTGATTGGCTCTGAGGGCAGAACATTTTTATAGCTTTTATGTGACAATCTACATATTTTTTAAAAAAGCTTTAATTATAATGTACTGGAGTATAAATCCAAGGGGAATGTAATCAACAATAGGTTGTAAAGAATGTAGCAAAATACTTTTATAAAAGAAAACGATAATTTGAGGTTTTCGGTAAGCCTTCAAACCTTGCCAGCAAATATCCTTTGCCATATTGAACTTGTGTAACTCTCAACACTGACATTTAAGCTACTGTTTGCTTGGCACTTTTCACAAGCTCATTAATTATGCTTTGAAATTTTACTTTACAAAATATTACTTTTTAATGAGATAGCTCATTATTTTCCATTGGAAGTACTTCCTTGCCAAGTGCTACCATTTCGTGGGAGGTGGGCAGACTTTAAGTGGCAGCACAAGGCTCCATTATACTTTTCTGTTCACATTGGCCCCAATCCACTGTACTTGCCCCTCTCTGCCCAAATAAACATTTCTCCCCACCAGGCATACATTTTCAAACCTTGGCCCTTGAAGCTGCTATTGGGAGTCTACAAATTAATCTGTTCTGCCTTCACTAACAGATGCCACACTGGTGCCAGGCACGTAGTCCGAACTGCAGGGATTTGTAACATTAAGAGTAGTGCAAAAACTACAAGCATTCGAAAGGCACACATTTTATTTAATTCATCAGACCTTGGCGTTTTGTTGAAAAAGGGCAGTATAAACCCCTTTCTCATTACCCCTCTCAAGTGATTCTCCTTTATTGAAATACGGTGCTCTTTTTCTTTCCTTCCTTCCTTCTTTCTTTCTTTCTTTCTTTCTTTCTTTCTTTCTTTTTCTTTCTTTCTTTCTTCTTTCTTCTTTCTTTCTTTCTTTCTTTTTTCTTTTTCTTTCTTTCTTTTTCTTTTCTTCTTTCTTTCTTTCTTTCTTTCTTTCTTTCTCTTTTTTAAAGATTTTATTTATTTATTTGACAGAGAGAGTGAGCACAGGCAGGGGGAGCTGCCCACAGAGGGAGAAGGAGAAGCAGGCTCATGGAGCAGGGAGCCCGATGCGGGGCTCGATCCTAGGACCCCAGGATCATGACCTGAGCTGAAGGCAGCCGCTTAACGAGTGAGCCACCCAGGCTACTGAATTACGGTGCTCTTTCTAATTAGGCCCCCAAATAAGCACAAGAACCAGAAAAACTGCGTGAGGCCATAAAAACTAATTATCAAAAAATGCCACCCAAAAGCTTCAGGACCCAAGGGGCTTTTCTTAAGGTCACTGCCCACCATACTGCTACAATGTACGCATCAGGAGGACAGAGGAAGAACTAACAGATGAGACTAAGATGTGCAAACTCTGTGCCTTTCCACGCAAGGTGCTCAAGAGGCATTACCAGGTGGCGGTGTGAGAGTGACAACGTGTTTTGGAAAGTGAATTTCAAGTGCGAGAGTACTTTTGCCATCTTAACACCATTAAAGGGAGAAGGTACACAACAGACTTTTAGGAATCATGAGAGAGTTGGGGCATGCAGTGTCCTGATTTAAAATCCTTTTAACGACTGCCCATTATTTTTCTTACTCTTTTTCATTCCCGACGCTAGAACAGAAAGCACTCCATGGGGTGCAAGTGACACATCATTTTATGCATCCAAGTGCTTTCTTCGCTTAACCATTTTTTCCAGCAATTTAAATAAATCACAGAGATGGAATTAGATTTTCCTGAAGAGCTAGAGAAAGGCAGTGAGAGGCTGAGTCACAGTTAATTTCTACTGCGCTGATAGGAATCTCACTCCCTCCATTTAGGTGATACTCATGTAGTTTGGAAAGTAATGTGTGACATCTTATCAGCCTACTATAAAGGCTGCTTAAGCTCCTGGCTAATGAGTCTCCGAAATGTTTTTAATGAATGATGGGGGGAGGACTATGAAGGGCCCTCATGTTTATTCATTTCCTCGTTGAAATGCTGGCTGATAGACGGACTAAAAGATTGAGCACTTAAATAATTAACTCATTTAAAATGTGAATTATATGCATGATTTGCCTGACATGCTACTTATGAAGCGGAACCCACACGGAAACCAATCTACACAGTAGTAAAGATAGGGAAGAGAGCAACTTACTTGAGGTCTGGTTAATCTGGGGAGGAACATTTAGTGAAAGGATGAGACATTAAAGGGAATGAAGAAGCAGAATATCAGATACTCAGTTTTCTTCCTCCAGGACGGGGATTTACAGTCTTTTTAGTGAAGGGCCAGGTAGTAAATATTTACGGCTCTGCAAGCTACGTGGTCTCTGGTGTATCTCCTCACTCCTCGGGTGCAACACCAAAAGGAGCTGAGAACAGTATGTAGATGACGAGACGTGGCTGCCTTATAGCAAAGCGTAATTTATTGGCATTCAGTCTGAATTTCATATAATAGGAAGTGTCGCAAAACATGATCCTTCTTTTGACTTTTCAATCAGTAAAAATGTAGAAGATATTCTTAACTCACATGCAGGACAAAAACAGCGCCCCTGTGGGTGGCAGTTGACAGTCTCCCTCTGGAAGACTGAATATGGGTTTCTCCACTTAATTATGAAGGGACTGTGTCCGGGGCTTGAGGTAGGACATAGAGTTATAAAATTCTAGAATCTTAGATTGAAGTGGCTTTTAAAGATTGCCCAGTCCATCACCCTCACTTGAATGATCATCCTTAGCATTTCTAGTTCACCTTTAAGTATGGTAGAACATAAAGGGGCACCTAGGTGGCTCAGTCGGTTGAGTGGCTGCCTTTGGCTCGGGTTATGATCCCGGGGTCCTGGGATCGAGCCCCGCATCGGGCTCCCTGCTCAGCGGAGAGCCTGCTTCTCCCTCCCCCTTTGACTGCCGCTCTGCCCTCCTTGTGGTCTCTCTCTCTCTGTCAAATAAATAAGTAAAATCTTAAAAAAAAAAAAAAAAGAACATATATGTAATAGTACAGTACAAAGAGTTGTCAGATCGTCAGTGATTTGGCTTGGTTTAGGATCTGCTTCTTGGCTTTGCAAGTCCAATAACACTTGTCAGTGCTTTTGATTTTCTTAGAGTAAGTGAGGCTGGCTTAGGGTAATTCATTATGAGTAATTAGCCTTTTAAAGCCCTTTTTCCTTTTGCAATATTATGGAGCCCAAGGATCTCATCTCAGAATAATCTTTTAAAGATTTTATTTATTTTTATTTGCTAGAGAGAGAGAGAGAGAGAGCGTATGCGCACGCGAGAGAGTGAGCGAGAGCACAAGCAGGGGGAGCGGCAGGCAGAGGGAGAGGGAGAAGCAGGCTCCCTGCTGAGCAAGGAGCCTGATGCGGGACTCCATCCTAGGACCCTGGGATCATGACCTGAGCCAAAGGCAGCCGCTCAACTGACTGAGCCACCCAGGCGTCCCTCAGAATAATGTTTTAAAGGCATAAAATAAAATGCACTTGTCAGTGATTGTTTATAATGAAACAAATTATGTTAAAATAGTTATAAAACTATAAATTATAAATTGTGCTATGGTAATTGGTGCTTGTTTATTAACTCAAATAACAAGATCTAGTGAAAGTAGTGATGAACATAAATGGTATTTTGCAAACAGTATTTTGTGTCACAATGTTATCTAAAAAGTTCTGTGATTTATTTTAGAAATGAAGACTTAGGTCCTATTAAAAATCTCATAAAATAGTGAAGTATATAAACAAGAATCCTAACGTATTGATTTTCAATAAGAAATATAAATATGAAGCAGACCACATCTTCATATTGTCTTTACAGTGTTGTTCCCTCTATAGGCCAAATGCGTAAGAAGTTAAAGCACAGGGAGTTTGCCCTATGAGCAGAGAAGTGTAGAGCAAAAGTGGTTTCGATTCAAGTAAACTGCTTCTTCCATCCCCAAAGTAGAGAGTCATGGAGACGAGAAGGTCCACTTGGCAGGCTCCTCCCCTAGGTAGTACTTGGCTGGATACTGCCAGTATTTCCCATCATGACAGCTTTTTTCTGTTCCCATTTGAAACAACTACTCTGAATGACATAATCTTTACATAACAGATTTTCCTCTAGTTCATCTACTGTGGCAAGCCTCCTGACCATATCTGGAATCCTTTAGTAAATACCTTACATATACTCCAAACAAGAGCCCTTCCTGTGTTACATTCCAAAAGTGGCCATAAATACACACGCACACACACACACCCCTTCTATCTATAGTATTAGCATCTATCCCCCATAGCTCCCATACCACTTCTTAGCCTAATGGTGTGGTTTGCTTTGGTCAATGGGGACATGAGCAAAATGACATAAGCAGGGTCTTGAAAAGCACTTGCACTTTGGTGTTTGCTCCTCTCTTCTTGAAACCTAGAAAACTCTACATGAGTAAGTCAGGACTCGCTGGCTGGATGATAGAAGACACATGGCTCCTGACAATGAGACTATTCCAGACCATACAGCTCCTTTCCAAACCACACAAGTGAGCCGAAAAGATACCAGTTAAATCTGTCCCAAAGCTACAGAATCTCCCAGCTGATGCATGGATTCCGGAGCAATAATAAATGTTGGTCGTTTTAAGCCTCTGTGTTATATGATAACTTGTTCTGTAGCAAAAGCTAACTGCTCACCATGCCATTCCCTTTGCTCTCCTACTGCATCCCTTTCCAGTATGCTGTCCCCAAAGTTTGTGGAGATAGCATTGAAGAAGTGCTCTGAAGGCACCCTGCTGAAGTACAACATTTCTTCCCAACCTTTGCCACCATTCCTCAGTATTACGTTCTCTCTCTCACTGAGATCCCAGAGAAGTTGCCTCAAGCACCCCAAATGTAACACAGATATCATGTGGAAATAACTCACTGGTTTGATTCCAAAGTGTACCTCTTCTGTTACAAAGAAAGCGTATGATAGTATACTAAACTCCTCTTTAGGGGCATTTGAATGTAGAAGGATATATCACAGAGAGAAGGCAAGGCTTTGCACAAAGGCATCAACTGCTAGTGATAGAATTTCAAGAATCATTTGAGGTGTTTATGGGCAAAATAGGTTTCCTAACACACTTTAAAATTAAATAAATGCATTTATTGAACGTATTATATCATGTCCATAGCCAAGACCAAGGCTAGGGTAAAGCCAGCCAATGTTTGTAGGATAAAACATTTAAGAAGGCATTTACTCGCAACGCTCTGCAAGGGTACAGGGTGAATGCTTCCTTAAATGTTGTGCCCCAGGTGCCCTAATCTCAGCCCTGGTCTGCAGCATTCTTCAGGGCATTGTACTTACCAGTATTTGCTCTGATGGTGGCAAGACACTCTGCACAACCGCAACGGCTATTTCTCTCCACTTCACTGTGCTGATACAGACTGAGTTTTGTGCAGGTGCCTTCACGGAGCTCTGTGTTCATGAATGGGCTCCTGACCTACCCTAGGAGGTGATTAGGATAAGTCTCAGGCAAGCATGGTGCCCCATACCCCTTGCCAGTGATTGGTTCCCATCAGTGGTTCTAATCTCGGTGAGTGGGACCTGAGGGAGTTCTGTTGGGGTGCTTCTGGGAAAAGTATGTTCCCTAATCCTCTGTTCCTCACTAACATGGTCTTGTTTGCAAATGATGCCCAGCCCTACTACAACCATTTACAACTATGAGGGATGGATCACTGACATGCTGGAGATGGCAGATTAGAGCAATGTTAAGCACCTGGATCTTTAATGACAAGGCTGAGCCACAGAATTAACTACAAATGAGTGCTACCTCTGGACTTTTAAAGTATGAGGTAAGAGTTTTAAGCCGCTTCTAGTCAAGTTTCTGTTAACTGAAGCTGAAAGTGTATGTGATGCAACTGAATACTCTGAATTTGCAGAAAGAGAGTTTTGCTTATGGGGGTGATTGCACTTCCTTAATGCTTTAATTAAACAGCATACAAAATATCTCCTTTCATTTCAAGCATGGTTAAAGAAGCAACAAACAACTTATGAGACCTGAGATCTTATGAACCCATGTAATTTAATTTGTGGAGTGAACTGTATAGCCGCAGGTTGGTTATTATTGAACACAGAAAGGATTCATCAACCTTGGGTTCTAGAGAAGGCATCTCAGGACACCCAGGTGAGAAACACAGGTACTCATAAGCAGAGTACTTCTGTTTTATAGTATGGGAACAAGATGAGCAACAAAGAAAATTGGTGGAGAAAAAGGAGCCACACTTACATTTAATCGACTGAGATAAACATCAGCAATGATTTAGAAAAATTGATGGCCACTTAACTATAGAAATAAATCAACAAAAGACATCTCCCTCACAGAGACTTTATTTTCAAGAGAAATTAGAGATATGAGAAGAAGACCATGATATCGTAACTGTACATGCTGTAAGGTCTGGGTTTCTCTCCACAGCTCTACCTCATCTCTGCACTGGGAGTGTGAAGCCAGGGAGGAGTTACTAAGAGGAGGGAAGGGAAACTAGAGCACTGGTTGAAGGAAACTCGAGAAAATATAAAAGCACACAAACAAAAACGATGCACTGTGAAGAAGACATGAGAGAATTTAAAAGAGAAGACAGGAAGGGAAACTGTTCATTGTCTACCTACCACCTGCCACATTTGTTATCATGCTTCTTCATTTAATTTCCACAACAATCTTGAAAAGAAACGATGTTTACCTCCATCTTACCGATAAGGAAACTAAGTAAGCTTATATGACTTGCCTCTCTGGGTGATAGGGTTGGGATTCAAATTCAGGTCCGGTGTGTCACACTGACACAAAGAAAAAGTCTTTGAATTTATTTTTATTTTTTTAAAGATTTTATTTATTTGAGGGAGGGAGAGAGAGAAGAGAGAGAGAGTAAGTGAGCACAAGCGGGGGAGAAGGGGCAGAAGGAGAGGGAGAGGGGAAACAGACTCCCTGCTGAGCAGGGGGCCCTAGGCGGGGCTCCATCCCAGGACTCTAGGATCATGACCTGAGCTGAAGGCAGATGCTTAACTGACTGAGCCACCCAGGTGCCCCAAAAGTCTTTGAATTTAGAAGTGAGCTGCAGAGTCTGTAAAATGGGAGGAGAAAAAATAAATCTGTCATGAGATATCTGTATCTAGAATCTTTCAAGTTGTGAGTGAACACAAGACCAAATAAGCTGACTGATCTAAGGCGGTGGGAAAGAGAGGTGCCTGGCATGAAGTGAGGGGAGAGGGAAAGGTGGGTTTCCGAGAGGTGCAGATTAGACATGAAGTGGTCTTGAGTAATTCAATTTCATTGGAAGAGATTCTTCTGTGAGGTAGGGAGACAGAAAAACAGAAGAGGCCACAAGATGTACTGGGATTGAGGGTATGGGGGTATGGTCAGCTACCCTATTTACTCAGTGCCTGGAGCTGTCCCACATGGTCAGTAGAAAGGGAGACACAGGGAGACAGAGAAGTAATTGGCTGGGTTTGGCAGTGGTTCTGTGACGCACCACAGTTTTATCTGCAACATAATCCTATTGGCTTCTCTTTGCTCCTAACTACTGTCCAGCTTTCTATCCAAGGTATAAGGGCCTTCCTAGGAGGAAATATATCCCAAGTGCAAGAGGAATATGCTTCTGCTTGGATTCTCTGCATTAGTTCTTCCTGGGGCAGGTAGCCAGGAAAAGTTGCTGCAAGTTACCAGAACAGGAGGAAGATGGCCATCAAGAGAAACCCCAGAGCCTCAGTCTCATATAACCTCTCTTTGCCAGACCATTTATTTAGGATGTTTCACAGATACCTTGCTTTCAACATGTCCCAAACTGAACTCATTTTCTTTTTCCTAGCCCTGCTTTTTTGTAACCAGAGGTAATAACATCAAGATAGGCATGCTAGAAACCATGGTGTCATTCCTGAACTCTTCCCTCTCCTCCTCTGACACATCCCAGGGTCCTCCACCCTTCCCTCTTCAGTCATTCTTTCCTCTGTTAACTCCTTTCATACACACTGTCATTGCCCTGCACCAGATCCTCATACCATATCTGGATCCTTCTAGCTGGCCCCACCCTTCTCATCCAGTCCCTTCTCTGTTCAACCTCCCCTCCCCCAACTGCCCAGGGTGAACTTTCTAACACACTCGGCTGCTCTGATTAGCTCCTGGTGAGTTACAGCATCAAGCCCAGGCTCTTTGGCTACTTACTGTGGTACATGAGTCTCTCCCATAACTGGCTTTCAGTACTTCTTAATCCTTGTCCCCTCCTGTGATTTGTTTTGAACTTTATTATTTAGCAATATCTAACAGCTTATGCTTCTCAGAACATACCATCCTGGTGAATGCCTTAGGTCTTTGTTCATGCCTGGATGTCTTTCTCATCTTTTACCACCTTGCTCTTTACTCATCCTCTCCAGTACATTAGCCATCTTCATCTTCAGGAATCCTGAACCAAAGATGAGGTTAATGACTGCCCCTTCCATGCCCCCTTCACTTTTGTGCTACAAATAGAGCCCTCATTCTATCTCTAATTTAACATATAGAAATTTTCTGTCTATGTGTCTGCCTCTCTCAGAAGATTATAGAATTCTAGATGGCTGGACCTGGGACTTGCTTAGTTTTGTATCTTCAGGTGTCTAAAATAACAGATAGATTAGGCAGATAATAGATGTTTAATAAACCAAATGAAAATTCTCTGACCAAATTTTGCTGTTTGCCTTCACCATAGACACAGGTCTCACACTCCATAAACATACTCTGAGCTGGAGGGATACCCCTAGGCTGGTGGCCTAGGTAATACTTGTTACACTGTCCAATTAATAATCCTTAACTCCTTACCATCATAAAAGAAGCAGACAGAAGTGTTCTATTTACGAATACCTTTTTTAAGTCGTGCAAACAAGATTTTGGGGACTAATGCCTGAATCATTACAAAAGGATATGCTACAGTTATTTCTTTGCTAAATTATCATCTGCAAGTTGAACTCAACCATGAACCTTCAGGAGACATCATTTTGAAGTCAATGTATATCTCCTTGTGTCTTTTTCTGTGTTCACCTATAAAAGCTAGTTTAAATCTTACATATTGCAGGCTAAGTGTGGCATCCGTGGACTAGGCTTGAGGTCTTTAACAATCTGTGAGAATATTTTTTCTGAACTTTCAGTGGACTAATTTACATCATTTAGGCCTTTTGATAAGGCAGAAGAGCCCTTGGGACTGAGTTTTAAGAGCTTACAAAGTGGATGACTTACAGCCGTCATGCTTTTCTTGATATCAAGGATAGTTGAAAAATTGATGTTTTTCTCTTGCAAAAATAGAGTTTTTGCAAACTATGATACTGGAGGAAATGAATTTTATACAGCTTATGCTGCAGGCATAGGTATAAGGTGTTTTTTTTTTTTCTATTTTATTTGGAAGGATTGTCTTTTTGCTGATCTGCATGTACACTTTCGATCGGTTTCATAATAGGAGGTGTGAAATCATAACAAATAACGATTATACACCCAGAGTGGTGAATGCCCTAAGTATGTGTGGACCCAGTAGATGTTGGTTGTTGACAGCGCAATATTTTACCTCCCTCATCACAGTGAGTGGAAAAGCACTGGAGATGGAAGACCTCATTTCTAGTCCCGGCTCTATAGCTAATAAGTTTAGTGCCCTTAGAAAAGCCACCTTCGTTTTCTCATCTGTAAAATGTAGAGAATGAACTTTATGGCCTCAAAACTGTCTCTCTAGTTATAAAAATTTATATTTGGTACTAAAATATTAAAATTTTTAATGCTTGGATGATGGATTTGTGATCACATTTACCTTTCTTTTCTACTTTACTGTGGTTTCTGTTTTTCTCAGTGTTTTTTACTGGCTTGTTCTAGAAAACAAAAATAATATATGGAATTACATTGGTTCTAAACAAATTAAATAACATTATTTAAATATCCATCATACATATCATGATAGCAGTACATAAATTATCTCATTTAATGATTACATCTGCACTGAGAGTTAATTATCCCCACTTATGATAAGGAACCTAAGGGACAGAGAGATGAAATAAGTTTCCCAATGCAACTAGTTAAGTTACAGAATCAGGATACTAATAAGCTCTACATACAAATTCCTAGAAGGCCATGCTGCTTCTGTTTAAAATATTTTAATATACAAGGAATTGGAGGAGAAAAAGGACTAGTCTAAGGAAGTTAGCTGGACTGTTAGGGACAATGCTAAAATAGGCTGTGATTAAAATGCTTTAGGGCATTTTCTGTTTCCTAGTGGTTGGATTTTAAAATTTACCAGTGTCATAGCTGGCTGAAAGTACATTTGCCATCTGTTGTTAAAATCTCCAATCTTCTGGCTGTCCTTTTCAAATCAAGTAGTGTATGCACGTCTCATCCTTAGTGATGTATGCTGTGCTTTCTATGAGCCACCGATCCGCCATCAATCCAGCTTCTCTACTAGCTGTTACCCAGCATCAGTGACAGATTTCAAGCAAAACTCTGCAGACTTGGCCTACAACCAATTCATGCTGCCTGACTTTAATTGCTTCTTAATCCTTTCATTAATCTCTTGTTGATCCTCTAACATAGTCTGCACAAGAGCTATTCCAAACCTTCGCTCACTTCCGATTCAGGGGCCCATCCTTCCTTTTCACCTTGAAGTGGACAACTTCCCTTCTCTGTCAAGAAGTTAGAGACTGTCCTATGGGAGCATTTTTTAAAAAATTGCCTCTTCTTTTCTTTTCACATGTCTTTTTTTCTTTTTTTACAGTCTGAGAGTAAGAAGTGTTTTCCTTTAGAGCTAATGCTTCCACTCGAGTCCCAGGTGTCATGCCTTAATCACCTCTCACTCCAGCATCATTAATCTTTTTTTTTCTTGCTTCCACCATGTTGAAATATACATTCCTTAACCCTACACTCAGCATCACCCAACTTTCATTGAACATCTTTCTTTAATTTCCAAAATTGTTCTATTTATTTATATTCAGTATCCCCAAATGTGCACCATCCATCCCCTCCCCACCTCCTTAAAATCTTTATTTCAAAGCTCCCTAGTCTAGTGAAGCTACTCTCTCAAAGGCTCCCGTGCCCATTTTTCATTTTCTTATGAAATATAATGACTTTTTTTATAGTTATAGTCATATATCTTAAAGACACATGACAGCTTGAGGACCAGCATTGTCTGAAGTCCATACTTTGAGCAGAACTGAAATACTTGACAAAACTCTTACCATGTTTTGTTTTGTTTGGCTAGAGGCAAGTCATAGGTCTTGCCTACACTCAAAGGATACGGATTATATAAGGTAGAACACCAAGGGGCTGTCTTAGAATTTTGCCTACCACGCTGTTCTTTCTACAGGACTCAAGCAAGGGAAAGAAGTGCCTTTTGTCCATGCTATTGGAACAATTTTGTAGCCAAATTGGATAAGCATACAAAATGCACAAAAGACACTTTAGTTTACTACTGAGATTCTAGGGAAGGAATCAAATTGGGTTTAGAAAACAGATAAGAAGAAAGAGTAGGAGGTGAAAATGGGTCAAAGGGGAGCTGCCATTTTCCTCGAATGGTCTAATTTAGTGCTTAAAGTACCTGTAATAATGGGCCAGGATTTTTATTTGTGTGTTTGTTTATAATACATCAAATCTATTACATACCAAAATTTTTGTAAAAATAAAAAAGATTTATATTACTGAAAAAAATGAAATAAAAAAAGAATAACATACAAAATATGAGCTCAATTTTTTTATCTTAATAAAACAGACATAAAATTACTCCGTTAAATTGCTATATAAGTTTCCAAATGCTTATTTTTAATATCTGTTTTTATCTTAAAGACACATGACAGCTTGAGGACCAGCATTGTCTGAAGTCCATACTTTGAGCAGAACTGATTTAATATACTCCCACAGCATAAATTCTCCCAGGTATGTATTAATTCCCTTTTCTAGATTCAAGGCTATATCTCTTTTCCAAGATTTTTTGTTTATTTATTCACAAATGAATTATTGAGGACTTATTGTTGGTCAGGTACCATGCAGAACTAGACAACATGCTAGATAAATTGATGGCTTCTCTTTGCACATCTTTTTATTTTTTTATTTTTAAAGATTTTATTTATTTGACAGAGAGAGACACAGCGAGAGAGGGAACACAAGCAGGGGGAGTGGGAGAGGGAGAAGCAGGCTTCCCGCGGAGCAGGGAGCCTGATGTGGGGCTCGATCCCAGGACCCTGGGATCATGACCTGAGCCGAAGGCAGATGCTTAATGACTGAGCCACCCAGGCACCCCTCTCTTTGCACATCTTTACTTTAGGATTCAAATGATCTCAAACACAGGGTGCATGAACTTCAAAGAGTGAACTTACAGTCTTCCTGCTTGCCTGCTATCCCTACTATGTCTTCTCATTTCATGCTTGCCCCTTCCATCCACAAGTTGCAAAAGTCAGAATTTTACTTATCCACTTTCTACTCCCTCATATTTTCTTTCCAAAATATCAAATCTACCTACTTGCATACATCTCCAGTGCTAAACTACATTTGCTCAGGCACCCAGCCTTTCCCATTGGGACCGCTGTAGCTGTTTGCTGAATGTTCTCTTTGATATTATTCTTGCTCCTCTCCATTCAACTGCCACAGTACATTCAAGAGGATCTTCCTAAACTCTAAGCCTCATTATGTCATTGCTTTGCTGAAGACCCCTCAGATGTTCCTCATTGCTTACCAATAAACCTGAACATTTATCAAGGTCTAATTTTTTTTTTTTTTATGGGCTCATTCCTGATTACTTCTTCTTCTCTTGCCTCACTTATTCTCTGAAGCTTTACTCCAACCACACTGAATTATTTGCAATTCCTAGGATTTACCATGCTCTCTCTTTCCTTGGTTCTTTGTGTTTGCTGAATTTCCTCCCTGACACATCTTTCCACTTGATCCTTTAATTGGGTACTTCTTTTGGCCTCAGCATTGGATTACCTTTTTTCCAGGAAAACTTCTGTACTGCATCCCTAGTCCCTGTCTGTGTCTACCTTTATGGTAGCACTGTCAAATTTGGTTGTAATACAGAAAGGAGATGGCTGGAATATTTCCATCATTAGACTGTGAATACTTGAATTTAGAAATTTTATCACAGTTTCATTGATATTTTGAAATGGATATATGAAAGGATTCTAGACAATAGGTTGTTACACACATTTTGGAGGCAAGCTCAGCCCATTTAATGGGGCCAAATTGATCTTTTCTTCCTCCGTTCTTGCTCTCACCAACCCAGTTTAAGATCTCATCATAGCATATCTGGAGTGTCACTACAGCCTTCTAGTTTCCTGATCTCTACTCACTTTCTTGAAATCCATTTAAATGCCTTTTCTCAGGCTTTAATTCTGTATTCAGAGATAATCAAATAAATATTTGGTTAAATGCATTTAGTTTTTCAACCAAAAATTTTTTTTGAGCACCTGATCTATTCCAGTCACTCTATCAGTGAATAAAATGGAAACAAAACAAAACATAGTCTTGGGAACTTGTGTTTCTTTCATTGCATTTTTGTTGAAATCATTTCATTTATTTTATTTAAATACTGAAATGTATATACAGTTTAAATTATATAGATGTAGTTGCATACTACAAATAGAGAAAACCATGGCTCCTTATGCATTTACAAATGCTATATCCACTACCCTGTATTGGTTATGTAATCCCATAACAATATATTATTACTGTGCAATAAGCCATCTCCATCTCAGCGGCTCAAAAGAAGTGTTTGTATTATTTCTCATGAATCTATGAGTCAGTTTGACAGTTCTGCTGATCTGGATCAGGCTCAGCCAATCTCAGCTGGGTTAGCTCACACATCGGTGGAAATCTGGCAGATGAGCTAGAGGCTGCCTCATCTAAAATAGCCTTACTCATGTGTGCTGGTTGCTGGTTGGGGTGATGGAAGTAACCAGGCCAGATATGTCTCACCAGATATGTCTCACTATCTAACCATCTAGCTTGGGCTTGTTCACAGTCTGGTGACAAGGTTCCAGGAGAGAGAGTATAAGAGATCAAGCCTCTTAGAACCTTAGCTCAGAACTGGCACATGGACTCTTCTGGCACCATCTGTTGGCCAAAGCAAGTTATAAGGCTAGTCCAGGTTCAAGGAGTAGGAAAATGGATTCCGCCTTTTGATGGGAGCAGACGGTCATATTGCAAAGGGCATGAAGAAGGGGTGGGGAATTGAGGACATTTTGGCAATCAACCTACCACAGTTTCCTTCTTTGCAGATTGAGTATCTGATGGAATGCTTATACAGAGGTTTTTGCTTGCCAGTCATTGTACCCAATTATCTTATTTCTGTATATGTTTCATAACTTCCTGTGATACATAAAACTAAAATGTAAACCCCTAAGTTTTTGTGAGCTTCTTGAGGACAAGGAACATTCCTAATTCATCTTCTCATCTTCCATGGGACATAGCACAGCACATTGCACAGAACAAACTCTCAAAATACTGACTGAATCAATTATTCACTAAATCAATTATATGAATCTGCAATAAAGAGCAGGGGCGTGTCAAAGTGAGATGTCCTTTCGCATCTACTTGACTTAAAAGGAATGTGAAAACACTAACTTAAAGTGCTTTCCCAATGTTATTTGGTTAGCTGATATGCTTTCCTATTTGATGGGGGAAAGAGCTGAAATCCATTAAATTTGACTCACTAACAGTCATCTGGTGTTTCTAAGAAGAGATAAGGATTGATTTCTTCAGATAGTTAAAATGCTGGCTATAGAACAGCAACAAAACAACCAGGAAGGGAAGCAGAGGGACCAGAGGTCCTGCCGTATGTCACAGTGAAGTTAATGTAGGTAGAGCTAAAGCGTGTGTTCGGGGGAAATAGGAAACTGCGGTAAAAAATATCTATCGGACACTTGCTTTAGTTGAGCCAGGCTGATGAGGTTAATAAAGAGTGAAACAAGCCTTCCAGGGAAAGCATCTAAATTACTCCCAGGAGACCCTAACTATTTGGAGATGAGGTCCAGGTAAAAAGATAAAATACAGGTAATTGTAAAGGCAAGCTATCTTCATTTATAGAGTTTGAGAGACATGTTACTGCTAGAAAACTCTGATATTAATAACACAGGTTTTTTTTTCATTTTTCCCCAAGGATGTTTTATATAAATATATGCTGAGAGACGATGGGGGAAAGAAAAAGAGGAAAGTTCCTTAGCTTTAAGAATTTACTTTTTGCATTTGTAAATGTAATTCTATCAACTTTCAAGAGTTGGAAGGAAATGAGGTAGATATATGTTTTAAAAAAATCTGACTTTAGGAAAATTGGAAAGAGGAGTAATTTTTATTCAGATTTTTGTTTATTAAAGAATATTCTGTTGTCTTTAGGATAGACTGTATTTTTCAAATGCTATTTACTTTACAAAAGAAGATTGGAATTGCTTGCATTAAATTTGAATTTTAAGACTTCGTTTTAAATGAAACTAACAATCAAGGTATAGTCAAAAAGGAGAATAGAATCTCTGTTAAAGGTCATATAGTATAACTACTACAGAGTAATAATTTAATCACAATAACCTGTAACATAAATGGAATAAAGTGATAATATTGATGTAAACTGTTACATTAAGAGAAAGTTCATCTTCTTTTTTGACTAACATGGGCCATCAGGTTTAAGTCTTACAATCCCAAGTTTGTATTTTGCTTAAGCAATCCAGATCTTATTACATTAGGCAAACACTATTTGGGAGAACAGTGGATCATGTAAATACCTTTAACATTATTCATGAATTTTATTTCCACAGTAGGTTGGAAATATGCTACAGATATTCTCTTATGAATGACCTTATTTAACTTCTGATATTGCATTTCTAAATTTTTTCAATTTAAAGAGGCTCTGATTTACCTCCTTGCTACAGATTTAGTGTTCCTTTGTCTCTACATTTTGCTCCAGTTTTTTTTCACTGTTTCTCATCTTTATTTACCTTCCTACTTTTATTTTTCTTCATTCTTACAGGCCTCTTGGCACCAGTTCATATCAACAGTCAGCATTGCAGGTCTAAGTTAATAAGTTTAGCTTTAGACAACACCCAGATGGTGTGTGTGTGTGTGTGTGTGTGAATCAGCCTGGAATTTATGAGCACCTCACAGAGATGAGACTACTGTATACTTGTGCTACAAGGCAGCTTTGATAAGCATAGCTGCTCCCATCACATGATATCTTGTGGGCATATTGTGATCTCAGAAGAATGAAGAATATACAACATCAAAAACTAGACAACTTTTGTACTTCATATATTAGCATATTTCTTAATCTCTATAAATAATTTTTCCACTTTAATAAAAGAATACTGGGTTAAGCTGAGTATCCTTAGGAAATGGGGTCAGGAATTGGGGTAAAGACCAAAAAAAAAAAAAAAGAAATTTATTTTTTTATTGTGAAATTACCCATAATCACATTAACTCATGCCATTTATTCATTCAGTTATTCAATAAGTATTTATTGAGCAGGTACTGATAGAGCAGTGAACAAAACAAATGTTTTGAACTCTTGGAATTTGTTTTTAGTTGGGAGAGACAGGAAAGAAATAGATAGAAAGTTGACCGGGTGCTAATAAATGCTAGGACGTAAAGTAAACCAGGAGAAAGGTACCCAATGACAGGTGTAATTTTAGGTTGATGATGTCAGTTGCATAATCACTGTCAGGTGATTTTTGATCAGAGCCCTACATGAAATAAACAAATGAATAGTGTGAATCTCTGAAGGGAAGAGTGTTTGCTTCAACAATGGTGTGGCCTTGGTGTGTTAAAGACAAGGGGAGGGGACCAGTTTGGCTGCAGAGAATGAGTGAGGGGAAAGTGGGGGATGAGGTCGGGCAAGTGGGTGTGGGGGTTAGCACAGACACTGTAGAGAGTAGTGGGGGTCCAATCATGCTTAGTCCTCTGGGCCAAGGAAAAGGTTCAGGATTTTGCTGAATAACATGTGAAGTCTTGGGAAGATTTTCTGAAGAGAAAAATAAGCTCTACCATGTTTAAAAAAAAAATACCACTTCTAAATGTATAGTTCAGTAGTGTTAACTATATTCATATCATTGTATAACAGATCTCTAGCTGTTTTTCATCTTGCAAAATTGAAACTTTATACTCATTGAACAACAACTCCCCATTTTCTCCTCCCCCCAGCCCTTGGCAACCACTGTTCTTCTATGAGTTTGACTATTTTAGATACCTCATCTAAATGGAATCATCCAGTATTTGTCATTTTGTGACTGACTGATTTCACTTTGACATGACTTTTATATTTTTGACTTATTATGTTATCTTTATGTTATAACTTTTTTTTTTAAGATTTTTATTTATTTATTTGACAGAGAGATAGCGAGAGCAGGAGCACAAGCAGGGGGAGTGGGAGAGGGAGAAGCAGGGCGAGTGGGAGAGGGAGAAGCAGACCTCCTACTGAGCAAGGAGCCCGATGCGGGGCTTGATCCCAGGACCCTGGGATCATGACCTGAGCTGAAGGCAGATGCCCAATGACTGAGCCACCCAGGCGCCTCTATGTTATAACTTCTATGTGGAGAAAATATAGACTAAGAGAAGGGCAAAGGAGGAAGCAGAGGTACAAGTTTTGAAGCCATTGCAGTACTATAGGCAAGAGATGTTGGTACCTTGAACATGGCTGAAAGAGTGGAGGTAGATAGACTCTGGATATATTTTTAAGGTAATGCTAGTGAGATTTGCTGATATTTTGGACATGTTATGTGATAGAAAGAGGAGAAGGATATGAGTTATTGTATAGTGAACAGTCTGAATAATTTAATCATCAGTCCCTTATTCATCACTGAGGGTAATCTTTGTAAAATTTCCTTAAATGCTACTTGTCTTCTATAAAAGTGTGCTGATGCCAGATCAGCCTATTTGATGGCTCAGGGTTATGATTTGAACTTCCGTTTTTATATAGGTGTTTCAAATTCAGATGTGGATGGTATAAAACCTAAGGTGTGTGTATGTCAGGAGAAAAGATATGGGAAATCTGGTTGGGCTGGGCAGCAGCAAACATTTACAGGTAGAGGACAAGAATGTCTGATTTTGACAGTAAGTTGGCTCCATGCCACCAATATTTTGGAACATTATCTAGATGCTATATTGTAAACTGCCATCCTTATGATAAGGTCTACTCAGTGTTATATGAGTGTGGGATGAACAGGTAGCAACTTGAGACCTAGGGAAACTTAAGACCTAGAGAAAATGGGGGAGGCAGAAAGGGAAGAATCATACTTTCTTTTTCATTTTAAGTTAATATTAGAGACAAAGGGAAAAAGAGAATGCTATAAACAGATTTTTTAAAAGCCAAATATATAGACTAGCCATTGAGGAATATTTCTAAGTGTTTAAAAGTTATTGGTTATCAGCTTAAACCATGCAATGAAAAACCACTTATGGGCAGCTGGAGATTTTTTTAAAAATCTGGTTATTTGTGGCAGGTCACATTTCTTTTTTTTTTTTTTTTAAAGATTTTATTTATTTATTTATTTGAGAGAGAGGATGAGAGGAGAGAGAGAGCACATGAGAGGGGGGAGGGTCAGAGGGAGAAGCAGACTCCCCGCCGAGCAGGGAGCCAGATGCGGAACTCGATCCCGGGACTACAGGATCATGACCTGAGCCGAAGGCAGTCGCTTAACCAACTGAGCCATCCAGGCGCCCCGGCAGGTCACATTTCTTCTGGGACAATAAAAGAAGTGTAATGAAAGGATGCATGGTCTCCTAGGCTGCGCCTCTCTTCCTAACATTGTGTTCTGTATTTCCTTGATTGACAAGAGGAGATGCTGTGCTGTTGGGGAACTGAATGTTGGCCATGTGTACTTTTTTTGACCATTCTTAAAGCATGTCAGGCAGAATTTTGTAATTAGCTGAAAAGGCACCCAATTCAGTTTCACTTTGCTGAACCCAATCTGTAGGATTGACAGCATGCCTTTAATAGATTCCTTCAGTAGATAATTAGACCAGTTTAACGCAAGCACTGCATGAATTAACATTTGCACTTGGGTATGAATATTCAAGGCTACGGTGCTTTCTGTGGTGTGAGTTGTTTTGCCAGGATTTGCAGGAGTGCCTATTAGGTGCTTGTAATGTATTGATTAGTACAAAATAGCCAATTAGAGGGTGTGGATACATCCCTGGAGTCAGAGATGATATGCTTTTTGGTGGTACTTGGGCTTTCTCCTGGTAACTCTAACCCAGACAACAGATTGCCTGCTTTAACTTGTCATGTGCTTCAGTTTTGATATGAATTTTACATTGCTATGCAGTGTTTCCTGGCCTTTCCTGGAATGATGCCATCTGTTTGTTTCTCCACTCTCTATGAGACTTTTCAACTGTAAGATTAACCCGAAAGATCATATGCTCTAGATGTTATAAATAAATAATTGAATAAATAAATAAAAGAATCGTCGGGCCACTGAAACTTGCTTTTTATAGTGATGAAAATTGCTTTGGCACAGCTTGCTAGTTCCTCAAATATTGGTTCAAAACTTTATTTGCATTTATTTGGGAATTCCAAAGAACTTTATGCTATTTACAAAATCATCTCCAAGAAAATAAAAACTTCAATGTGCATACCTTTAGGGTAAACCTAGTCAGGGGACTTGGAGGTGGAGGGAGGGATTGGATAGCTGAGACTAGATCAAGTTAATATCTCTGTATGATGATTTAAAAGGGAAATAAGATTTTCAAAACTTCAGAAAATTTTTTCTGAAAACTGAAAGAGGTTGTATAATGTGGTGGTAAACAGAGTGAACTCTGGAGCCAGAATGCCTGGTAGGAATCCAGCTCTACCATTAGTTTACTAGCTGTGTGACCTTGGGTAAATTACCTAAACTTTCAGTTCCCTCACCTATAAATAGTACGGTAACAATAGTCCTCACCTATGTGCTTGCTCTTCATATTTGCTCATTAATATACAGATAGCATAGATACTTTGAAATGGTCTTTTCTAAAGTATATAAAACTGCTGGAGTCCAGCTCCAGCCGGGGTGGGTCTTTCGTAGGAAAGGACGGCGTCGGCGAATGAGGAGACACAGACACAGGATCAGGTTGCAAGCATCTCCTCTTGACAGGCTCGGAGGAACTTTATTTATATGTTAGGATATTTTTGTTTTTCCAAATCTTAGATCATTTTCTGGATTACAGCCATAGCCTTCTTTCATTTTTCCTTTGTAATGATTAACATGACCTTTATTGATTTCTGCTTATTGGCTTTCGCTAAAACTAAAAAACAGTATGCAAAGAGAAAGGTGCTAGACAGAG